>NW_020455317.1:544230-606265 GCF_003342845.1 Nothoprocta perdicaria
TTTATCAGATTTTTCTTTCTTTTTTTTTTTTTTTCTGTGTGTGTTTATTCAGTTACATACCCATCACATATTTTTATATATTTTTCACATTTGGAAAGAAAGAGCTTTGCAAAAAGGTATTTTTTGTAACTGTTGGTGAGCATACATGTCTACCATTTTTACCTGAATGCTCAAAGTAATACCTTGTTTTTTTATTTAATTATATATTCCTTTAGCTAAATGTGAAGTGTATTATATGTGGAAGTGGATTGGGGAAGTGTTTTCATCTTTTAATTGTTTTCTGTCCTAGAAATTGTCAGCACTTTCTCTCCGTATCCAACAAATTGAAACAACACTCAACATTTTGGATGCAAAGGTTTGTAATGTATGGACTTGTTTTAACAGTAATAGCTTTCCAATTTTCAATAATCTGAACTGAGGAAATAAGTTTTCATAAAGATGAGAAGAAGCTAATACAAAAGGTTATGATGGCAAACATTCACTTTGCATGTCTCACTGCTTACATTTTATGATATTTGAACATGTAATTTATGTGAAAGAAAGAAACAGAAAACATGTAGTACAAAAGTTTTTTTTTCTCTGCTAGGCATGTAGAGCTGGAAAGGAACATTTGGATCATGAAAGGGCAACTGGAATACATGGCAGCTTATTTATGTTCAGTTTATTGATTTTTTTTAGAAGAAAAGGGAAGAAACTTTTGTGATACTGAAATATGCAACTTACATTACGAAGTTGCAGTATGAAGTGGCACTTGCCATGCAAGCTCTGACAAGAAGTTCTTGTCCCCTGGGTAAAACAAAAATATCTTTGTAAGTATTATTGCACTTTTCAAATAGCTCCTTCCAGAATTRTTAGCTAGATTGATCCCTTTTAAAAAGCTTTTGATTTTGAAATGTGACCTAAATTACATCTAAGTTAATGCAAATGTTTCTAAAGAATGTGTGTTCTTTAGCTAAAAGGATGAAAGGATATATTTATAGTCATCTTTTATCATTTAAGTAGGTAAAAGAAAAAAACAGATTGTAAAATACTTCTTTCGTTAAAGTTGGAAGCAATATTTGTTGGTTTCTCTGGGAGCAGCAGTGTAAGGAATTTTTGAAACTGCTCATTAAAATCTTGTGGGAAAAGTACTGTAGTAATGCAAACAGTTACTAACATCATTTATTTCAAAATCATTAGGAATGGTCAGTAGTGATTTCTTTCTTTCAGCATTCTTTAAAAATACGATAAATAGAATTGCACTTGGATAAATAACCATTGCACTTAATACCTGCAGTCTCAGCATTTTCCTGAAGGGGGGAAAGAAAAAAAAAAAAGAGAAATGCAAGCTCTTTAACTGGTCATCTGTCTGCTTGCTAATAGAGCTCTTCTTGCTATGGTTTCTTTCACCGTAGAAGTAGTAACATGAAAAGGTGGCATGGCTCTTGCATGGTCTACCTGTGCCACAGTAAAATGCTAAGAAGCTGTTACAGCCTTTCCTGCACTGCAGCTTTGTCAGCAGTGAACGCTGCAGTGGAGAAATCAGCACAAGGAGAAGGTTCATTAATCAAAATACCTAAACTAGTGATACATTTACCAAGTAATATAATATTACCAGTGTGAAACTTACCTGTAGAATATATGGTAAGCAGCAGACAGCTGACTTTCTTGTGCACCTTTCCTTACAATATACTCATTGTTTATTTAATGATGTCTTATGCATTCAGTTGTCTTCTATTCCTGGCCTAGAAGATGTCAAATTTGAAGKGTCCAGTGTCAGTATGAATAGTGTTACAAATGGTCCTGTTGCACAAGCTACTACAGATCAACAGACAGCTGTATCGCCTCAATCTGGAGTAAGTAGTGAAACATAAATAATACACTGAAGAGTATGTTGAACATATATTCTCTCTGTCAAGTTTCTAATCTGATTTAAAATGGATAAAGTGAATCTAGTAAGAGAGGGTGATCAAGCCAACTGTGAAGCTCTAAAACTAAATTTTTCATTAATGAAATKATTTTAATAGGTAGTTTACTTTTAAGGCAAAGAAGGGCAAACACTCTTTGTGCTTTTGTGGAGCTTAAATAGTGAGAACTAATTCAATTCTTACAGTAAACAATTCCTTCTTTTAAAATCCAAGTAAAATATGATCATGAGTTACACGGAGAAACTGGGAAGATCATAAATGAAAATAGTATTTCACATCCCTTAACTGCAGTTCTTTTATTATTCTTTTAGAATGTTGCCTTTTAGCACAAACAGAAGTTTCCAGCATAGTTACAATGAATGTTTTCGGTTTGTTGTATCCTTGTTCACAAAATGCCATATTTTTTTGTAAGTGATCAAAGTTAAGGTCCTATCCCTTTGATGACTGGCTGTATATGTAGAACATAAAAAATATATAGAAAATCATACTCGTAGCCATTCAGTAATGAAAGACCTGTTTTYAGTATACTCATGCATGCTGGAATTCTATAATATTACCAATATAGATTAGAATATTGTGGTCTAGGACAAGCTGTCCTTTAAGTTATGTTTTGAATGGATTGAAGCTGCTCTGCTTCTGATCTACAARCGTATCTATTAATATATTCTCTTATTTGTAACAACAGAGCAGTGTACCTGAAGAAGGGTTGCAGAAAACAGAAGTAGTAACAGAAAATACCAGATCAGTTGCCAAGGATCCAAGATACGCCAGATACCTTAAAATGGTACAAGTGGTAAGTCGCTTCTCTGACACTAAATATCAGAAGACAAATACATTGCATCTGTAATCCTTAAGTTAGAATAATATCAAAGCATTCCTGGGATATTTAATAAATGATTTGAYACGGTATGTTTCTTTGATTTGACTCTAATCCGATATACCTGCTCATGAAGAAGTCAGGACAACCTCAAGCAAGATCTTCTCTACAACTCGCTGTCAATGTGCAAGTGGACTCAGGATCTGGAGATGCATAAATGCAGCCTGATACAAGCGGGAGTCATAGAAGATGCTCTTAAAAGTGTATTCTGGCAAAATGATTATCCACTCCACATAGATATAGTTTTTTTTTTACTGCAGGACACGGAATGAAACTTTACTAGTGTAGCACAGAGCAAATTCCACATCACTATTACTGCAGATTTCCTAACACCCATAAAAGATTTTGCTTCTCTACTTAGTTCCACATTAGTTCCTTGTTATTCATGACACAGCTTTTGTGTTTTCCTCTTTGTGGGCTTTCCTACAGATAAGTAGGAAATAAATTAATATAATTGTAGTATTCAAGCGTATGAAAACAAGAGAAAGGATTAGAAGATTAATTGGAGTTTCTTGGGGACATCTTTCAAAAGCTCTTTTTTCACCTGTACAAAATTAAAAGTGAGGTTAAAACAGAGGATTTCTTTTTAAATCTTTATTTTCACTTAATCACTAGAGATTTTTCTCTGAAGTATGTATTAAAATTCTGAAAAATACAAATAATGCATAGATTTGGGTAAAATGTTACTTATATTAAAACTAACTGCTTGGTTTCATTCCCTCTTCAGAAAAACTGTTAACATTGATGTGTCTGGTAATTGGGATGATATTCCAGAATTGTGGAATATCCTTGTGTTTAATTACAAATGGGCACTTCATGGATAACTCATTGCAAACTATTTGAAGAACTCAGTAACAGTGAAATGGCAGGGAGCAGAACGCCATGTTAGCTTTTTGATGTAAGGCCAGTCTTAAAACTGGATGTGAAAGAACTGGATAGTCTAATTACTTGGACTTTTTTTTTTTTGGTGACTGCTAAGGGAGTGAGATCTCACTTTCCACATTTATCCTTTCTACTGGCAGTTTCTAGTGACTCCTCTGCCAGTTGTAAACAGTGTGGTAGGAAAGTCAAGCCAACGTACTACAAGTTAATGTGCTTTAATGGTATTTGCCAAAGTGATCTTCTCAGACAATCAAGTATTTGAGTTAGCGTAATTTCTTTGCCTGAATTAAGCCTCTAGCTGAAGATTTGTTGGAATTACTTATTTATTGCCCACAATATTTGTATTGTTTAAGAGTCAGGAGTCCGCAGAGATACTTTGTGTACACTGAGTTCTGTTCTGTGAAATAATAACAAACTCATTTTAATGAAGTACGTTAAATTCATATTTTTTTTAGATGTACAGCAACAATATTCAAGCAAACCGTAAAAAGCAATATAGATTTGCTGTAGTGAATGTACAGAGCATTTATTCTGAAGAATAGAAAGGAAGAGTTTAGGTTGTCAGATAAAATTCACATTTAAAGTGCAAATACTCCCTCTGGATTCTAACCATAGAACGTGACCACRTGTAGTCCAAAATACTGACAGTACTGACAAAGTGCTGGATGTACTGTGGGTATTTATGTACCATGAGTATAAATTGATCCGTGCTTTGCATGGAATGAAGTAAAAAAATCATGTGGCCTCCTTTCAGCACCACAAAGTGCTGAAACTGCTTTTCCAGCAGGATTGCTCCTTGCTCTGTGGCTTCTCCAGGACCTGCACCCTGCTGAGCAAGTGGGACCCGGCTGGGAGCAGGGCTGTGGTGCAGGAACTTGGTTTATTTTAAACTTTTACCTTGGCAGAGACAAATTTGATGTATCTTCAGTAGCTGTAAAATGCACTTGATTATTGTTCAATTTATAAATGTAATGTTTTGCATACTGACATATTGATTAATTATGTATATTTTTAACCTATCTGAGAGAATATATATTTTCACCTCAGCTACATCTGGTTTCCCAGAACAGCTTCTTCTGACAGGCCAAGAGAAAGTATTGTCCACGGTCTTTACTTTTAGAGATGTATCTTTTTATGCATCATTTTGATGCATACAATTTTGGAATAAAGCACTTCTCCAAATGAGAGCTTAGAAACGTCGCAGTTCCAGTCCCCTCATGTGCTGACATCCTTTTCACTGAGAGCAAAGCCTGAGTCCTGCTCTACCTGATCAGTTGCCTCAGTCCTGTTTTCACTTGGTATGAACTGATGCCTGAACACTTCATCAGGGACTCCCTAGCTCAGCTTGCTTTAAGTGTTGAGTTGGGGAGAGGAACCCTAAAAGCTGCCAGGCATAGAAACAGAATCAGATAGTAAAAAGTGGTTCATAGAGACTCACCATCCCTGGTGTTACTCCAAATCTATCCTAGGAGAAGTKAATATTTTAAATGCAGTCATGAAATACAGAAATGTTTTTTATTTCGTAATATACATTACGTGTGATGTATTGAGAAATTCTTTAATGTAAATTAATGCCTCATAACTGTTTCGGGGGAAGATTTTTGCTTCTGTTCCTGTTACTGTGTTACTTGATAAAAATACGTCTTTTTTTTTTTTTTTTTTTCTGAAGTCTTAATGCAGAAGCCTTAGTTGAGATTCTTACTGCAGATATCCACAGGAAAAAACAGTAAAAGATCTAGATTAGCTCTCACTTCATCAGTTGCCCACTGCAACTGTCACTAGTATCACATGCCTCTGGAACATTAATCATGGCTGCCTTTTTGTACCACTGTTTTACTGACTTCAAGCGAATATGTTTGTTCTTTGCCAAAAGTCCCACATTACTGTTTATTTTGAAGCATCTCCTGGTCTTTCCTAGACCACCACTAGCTCTGTCCTTTGGAGATTAGGAATTGGATCTTTTTTTTTTTCCGTCCCTCTCAGCATGCAGTGGTCCAGGTGGTGTTTCTGATCCTCTGCAAAGGAAGATGGCAAAGCAACAAGTTGTCTTTGAGCAACTCGAGTGGAAATATAGAAGTAGTTTGTTGGAATGGATCTTGTAAGACGACGTAGGTCAGGCTGTTCTTGGGTATCCGGTCCAGGGTGAGGATGTTTAGGTGTTGCTGAATAAAATAAAGTGCAGAAGTTGTGGAAGGATTTGCAGCGAGAGGAAGGAATTTTTCTTAACACGTACATGCTTGCATGCTTGGCTAAAATCCCTCCACAAGTCAGAAGRTTCAAGACTGACTGTACAAACACTTCTGTTCAGAGTAATCACTTAAATTGTGCTTCTGTTCTCATGTCCTGTTTGCCTTTTTAAAAAAGATTACAATTTTTAGCACTGACTTAAAGTATCCTCCCTGAGCCATAACTGATGTCCTCTCCTTTTCTTCTGCCTCTCTATCTGTATCTTCAGTGTGTCCGAGTCCTTGTCTTTCCAGCACTACAGTTCTCTGCTTTCTTTCTCATCCATTCGTATAGCTTCAGCTTACTCTGTTCATGCATGGGAGCTGCGGGTATCTAGCTACTCCTGATTGCCTTCCCTCAGCTTTCTCTGGATGTGTAGCCATAAATATCACCTGGACAAAAGGGGCTTTTGACATTTCCTAAGAGGTCTCCCATTTTTCCTTCTCCTGCCACTTGAAACTTGTAGTCAGCAGTAGCAGAAGGAGAATCGTTCCTACAGTCTGTGTCTTGCTATAAGCTTGTTTAAACTCGATCATTTACTGCTTCTAGGTTTATAGAGAGGGCCACTGAAATTATTATCCCTTCTTGTTCCACAAGAATCACTTGTCTAATTGTTTATGAAGGTCTAAAGGAACATGTGGAATTTATTTAGTTCATCAGTTCATGTACAGTAGACTTACATTACTCTTCCTCCTCGTACCCAGGGTGTTCCAGTAATGGCAATAAGAAACAAAATGATTTCTGAGGGGCTAAATCCAGATCTTCTTGAGTAAGTAATATTTTCAACTTGTAACTTGCAGAAGAGAGAGAGTGCGAGCACTTGTTTTAGAACTTTGAAAGAAAAAGAAAGAACTCATCAGATAGACTTGTTTATAGTGTTGTGATTCCAAATTAGAAGCATTAAAACAAGTTTTGAATTCTTCTATAAATGCTGCTTTAGCATTTTATAGATATAGACTCATAGAGAGAGTCATGACTACCTAAGGAACAGTGAAGCAGTCTCAAAAACGAGCTGTCTTTTCAATATTTTCTAGCCTGGGGCAAGACTGTGTAGATAYAAGAGAGAATTTCACTAGCTGTCATTATTAAATACCACTAAAAGCAACATGTCCCTTACATGTGAGGCAGCCAACTTTTTTCTAGAATCCCTTAGCAGCTTGTGTGTACCAGCCTGACAACTCTGATGCAGAAAATTAAAGCCAACAGCTCAAAACTTTGGCTCTTGATTGAGGTAACTCCATGTGAAGAATACCAGTGGAGAATAGGTAACTCATTTTCAAAGCAACCTGTGTGGCCATAAGCGTTTTCTTACACACTTGAGTTTCTTTTTAATTGTGCTCCTGCACTGTTTTGTAGAAATTCTATTKAACTGATCACAATAAAATATTAAACTTTACTCATACAGAATAGCTGCTATACTGCTCAAAACACTTGCGGCCTCTGCAGAAACTGTAAATATATAAGAAAGTCTGTTAATGTATTAGAAAGCCTATTTCTMCTTTTTCCAGTGAAACTTTTTCACATTTTAGAAAAGCTTATTCTGAAACTAACTCCTTCAAAAAAATAAGCAAAAATATCAGAAAACTGAAGTATAGTCATACACTGAATCACTCTGTCTCTTGGGTATTTCTTGGTGCCCAAATATACCTAAATTAGTTATTCCTTGTTTGATATTTTTACTAATCAAGTGAAATATAAGAAACAGAATGGAACTGTCTGAGGCAGGACTATCAAAGATGGTTTTACTGTGTTTGTGATATAATTGTATTTCTAACTCTGTCTTTCTGGCCCAGAATTTTGTGTACATGCTGCTACTTCTTCATGTCCGGATGGATTTTAACAGCTGATAAAAAATAAAATAATCAGTTTATCTTTGCTTTTCTTTTACCTTCTGCCTCCTTTTGTGCTCGTTTCATAGAATGTGAAAACTACTCTGTTTGACTCCCATTTTTTTTATTGTTTCTTTCCTATCCTTTCTCATCTGTCTACAATTCCATGAGATTTTGTGTGAACTGCAGAATTGATATCGTTTTTGTTCCTTGTTAGAGGAGCGTTGTGCGCCGGTCTCTCCAGCTCACGTCTCTCTGCGCAGCTCCTCTGTTTTGTCATTGCCATGACAACAGGGAATAATATTGTGAAGTGGTATTTGCATGAGAAGGCAGAGGCTTCCTTAATTTATTTCGGAGGTGGGCAAGGGGTTGAGGGGAAAAGACTCTCTTCATACGCTTTTCACTTTTGTACCAGAATGTTTATAAACACTTCAAATATATCTGGGGATTTCCAACAGCGGGGAATACAATAAGCAGAGCTTAGGTTGGAAAAGAAATCCTCTGGCGTGGCACAGAGGGATAATACACAGATAAATGTCAACAGGACTAACACTATAATTACTGAGTCAGTTTAAAACTTGGCATTTTACTAGAGAGAGCAGTAAACTGTGACACAAGAAACTAATTTTCATGAAGATCATTTCTCCCCTTCCCCAAGCGTAATTCTGTGCATGTTTTGTACATTGGTTTCTGAATTTACCACCCTTCATTTGCTTGTGTTGTCAGACTTGCCACATACTTGGGAGGGAAACTCCAGGGAGAACCAGAATTCTTAGCTGACAGTGTTAGTTATTCTTCGGGTGCCTTGGTTCATCTTCTTCATTCCCAGTAGACTCCAAGAGCAGAAGTTTTGATGTGATGTTACAGATCCATAAATATTCTCTACAAAACTAGATACAAGAGGCCTGATCATTTATAGTCAATAAAAATCCCATGGCTGCTCTTGCATGTCAGATTTAACCCAGTGTTCTAGCCAAATTCCACTCTGAGTAATTCTTCTTTGCTTCTCTAAATTATCCCTGAAGTTTTAGTTGGATGCAATGTTGTTCATTTCCTGTCTTATTTTTTCATGTACTATTTACACTGCTTAATGGTGWACAGCATGTTCCTTTCAGCCATAGAACCTCTGAAGATTAAAAAAAAAAAAAAAGGAATTAATCAGTATTGCTTGTTTTAAACTCCTTATTCAAGTGTTAGCTGCTGCTTAGTGACCTGCCGTTGTTTCTGATAACCTCAAAGGGATGTCTTCAAACATATGTCTGCAGAGGTTGGGAGTCCAGTGAGTTACAGTGTCTAGCATTCATCTTTCAGCTGTAGCTGAAGCAGCACTGGTTGTGTGTGAGCTCCCAGCAGTTCAGGTGTTAAATGTTGTGGGTATAAAGTGCATGCAATTAGAGTAAAAGGCATTAAATACGCTAATCTACTTGTATTCTCAGCCACTTTCTCAGAACCTTTCTGTTGCCTGCAGGACCCCAGATGCCCCTGTGCCTGCCTGGGGAGATGATGGGAATGCAGAAGAGAGTTCTGATAGTGAATCCTCATTCAGCGACTAAAGAGACTGGTTTCAACTGTTGGAAGCTTCTGCTCAGTGCTAGTGTGTTCAAAGCTCTAGCAGAGAAATGTTATGTTTGGGCCACATGGGAGGCGATTTATCTGATGGCTTTTCTTAGCACTCAGATCCTCCAGATTCTCTCACAGAAAGTCTGAACAGGCAGAGTTTTCGACCTGAGCCTTTCCACCACACGAATTTATCATGAGGTCCTTTGAAGTTGTTGATAGTGCATTATTTCAGATTCTTTATGGTTCTTCTGAAATTACTACAAATTCCACAGCTCTGAAAGTCTAGTTCACTAAAACCGTGTTGTGGTCATTAGTGGACTTTCTGTGTAACAAGATTGTCTAAGTTGCCATCTTTCTGTCCCATAACTTACAAGTAAGGGAAATTTTCAAATGAAATTGTTAATTGTAAACTGCAATTTTTAATAATATACTGTATACTGATAGAACAACTGTGGTGAAACAAGAATTTCACAGAAGAGTCAACTACTGTGTGGTGATACAAATCAGTGATATTCCATTTGGAGAGAAATTGAACAAGTAGAAARTACAGTTAATCTGGATGTGTTTTCAAAGTGTACATTATTCCTCTGTTTCACTTGCATGAATTAACAGAAATTCCTGMTCTGTGGAAAAGTCCATTTATCATGTTACAGTGGTGCACAGAGCTGCAAATTTGCAAGATTCTTTTGAAAATGTCACCATTGAAGTGAGCAAGGGGGAGATTATTAGTGAAATACCAGAGTCTCACTGCTTGTTCGCTGTTCAGTACAAGTCAGTAGAAGCCACTTTCTGACAGCTGTTTGGGTCGTTTGAAATGAGCTGTGGCTTTGCAGTTCATAGAGGATAAGAAATCACCTCCAGGTTGATGTCAGTGGTGGTAATTTCAGCAAAGAAATCAAAGTAGAGTTTATACAATGATAAACTTCCTCAACCTCTTGAAGTATGCGTTGACAAAAAATGTGAAGAATTCACTGGGACCCAAACTCACCCACAAGATGGATCATCTCTTTTCCCTCCAAAGCACTTAATCTATGACATGAGTAAAAAATGACATTTCATTAAAGAATTTTCTTTTATATAATTTGTTCCACATGGAATTCTTGCTATCTGTTTGAATTCCTCAGATTACTGTGATTATACCAGAATGTTGTGGGCCAGGCAGTCATTCACTTTCTGCTATTTCACATTCTTTCTGAGATCAAGAAAATACTAACATTGTAGCTCTGAGGATATAAATTTGTTAACTTTTATGACTGAGTCATTATCTCYTCTCTTAGTTATTTATGCCACTTCCATAGGTTAACTGTTTTTTTCTGTAACTTAAGTATGGCGCCCATTTGCGTCTAGCCGATGTAATTAAGCTCTTCATAACTTGTATATCAAAACAATACATGAATCCCTAGAATATAATATATACTTTAGAGAATGTCTAGAGATGATATTTCAGTAAAGAGTTTTTACTGAACGCTTAATAGCATTCAATAACGTTCAATCACACTTGGCAAAACTTGGTGAGTATTAACATACTAGCAATAAATATTTTAAAGGTGGATAATGTAATGGTATTTGAGAAAACATGTTAAAATACTGGTAACTTTATGAAATCTATATTTGAAAATTCATTGAAGCAATCTATRTGAATAAACTTATGTTTTGTATACAGAAATTGTCGCCTTATTGTGTTCCCATGTGTTGTTTTAAACAAGCTTATGAAAATTCTTCTGGAGCCCCTGTACTTATGCCATGTTTCTCCAAGTCCAGTTATGCTGAAGCTGTACCAACCTGTTAGCTGAAGTAGCTGCTGTTCTAACAAGAAACTTGAAGCAAGACTAAAGTTAATGAGAAGGGTATATTTGAGGCTGTAAGTCATGCAGCTTCCTTACATAAATTAATATGAGCTTGAGAGTTGACTCGAGGCACAATATTTAGGTTTTTCTTAGTAAATACATTCAGTTAACAAAATGTACTTAAGGAAGTATGACTTCTTTTGTTTATCATTTTGAAGAAGCTTTTCCTATAAAGTAATGTTAGTCTGAAGAGATGAAAGCTGATTGTCTGCTGTACCACTGCAGATGTATTATGTGAAATGAAGCAGGAAGCCTCTAGCCCACAGTTGCTGGTTATAATGAGGAATAATTAACTGGTAATTGCATATATATGTGTCACAAGTAGCAATTTTGCTAGTAGGCATGCGGAAGTAATTGTTCAGGAATTGGTTCTTTGCAAGGCATCTGTTTGCCATGGAATAGTGCGATCTTGGTAGGCTTGCAAAAATCTTGAGACAAATCTTGCCATTTTGTCTGCTCTCCCCCTTCAGTGATGCCACAGCAGACTGTGAAAATCCAGATGTTTGAACTGCAGGGTTCCAGGAGAAAAAATATCTTTGCTTCCACCATCAGCAATCTCCTGCTTTTGATATCTTCGGAACCTCTGAGCACATTGAACTCCTCTGTTCCTGCCAGCTTTGTCTGTTAAACACATCCCTGTTCTCTGAGACTGTAGCCAAGTTCAATCTGAGATGTTTCAGCTTAGGACGCATGCTGACACAAGAAGTTATTAAATATGGGATGGTTGATTTGAGACAGAATTATGGCAGCTGTTCTAGTCCTCCTTGATCTACAGCAGTTTTCTAGTGAGCTGGTGCTAACCCAGGAAGCTGGAAAGTCCTTAACCACAAGCTAAATACTATAAGCAACAAATATTCCAGTTTGCTCATTATTTGCCATCTGTTTTGGAATAGAAAATGGAGGAAGTGTTTCAACTTGGCTGCATAGTAATCTGATATACATAGTCCTTTCAGGGGGAGAAATCCAATTTAAAGTTATTTGTTTTTAAGAAGCTTCCAAAGGCAATGAACTGTTGAAAGATGCAGTATAGAATAAGAAAGATGTGTTAGTCATATGCATTTAATACACCCAAACTGTGCATCGGTTTAAGATCTCCACCTGGGGCAATATTGCAGGTAACAGACATGAGAACTACTTCAGCTTTTTGCTGGAATAACTATTACATGTGCATGTCAATAAAAATTATCAATGTTTCAATGATAAGGGGGTTATGTGGAGTGAACTACAAGATCTTTTGTGTAAAGATCTTTTTTTTAAAGATATGACAGCTGTTTGAAATGCATCTAGGTGTCTGAAGGCTGGATGCATACCTGTTTGAAGGTCAAAGCTCAGACAACCATCAAAGACAAAACCAACATGCATCCTGAGCAGTGACTTCATCCTGGTGCTTAATCATTAATTCATTCCCTCTCAGCTCTCCTGTTCAGCTACGTTTGAAAAGAAAACCCATGGTTTTTTTTCCAAGTCCCTCTGTCTCTTTTCTCTTTCCAGTGCATGTTGCTTACATTATTGATTTAATTGCATATTTTGAAATTTGGGGGAAAAGAAAGGTCCTAAAAATTATAGGCTGTGCTTTGAAAATGTGAATACCACTAAGATCAACACTTATAGTTGTGCCTGATGAAGCTAATTTTGCTTTCCATAGTGCTATAACAAGAAACTAATGTTCACCACAGGCATATGCTTACTGGGAATCTATTCATCTGCTTTGTTGTGTGAAAGTTGATACAAGAATACAATAGATTTATCTGCAAGGCAGA
Organism: Nothoprocta perdicaria; assembly: GCF_003342845.1. Lineage (NCBI taxonomy): Eukaryota > Metazoa > Chordata > Aves > Tinamiformes > Tinamidae > Nothoprocta > Nothoprocta perdicaria. The sequence goes on from NW_020455317.1 coordinate 557,119, forward strand.
ATACGTGTTTGCTTACTCTTCAAAAAACTTGGCTTCCTCTTTTCTGAGCTAAGTGTAGATCAAGTGCCCGCACAAATGCCCAGCACATTATTGTTGTTCCTCGTTATATTGGTCTCTCCATGGACACCACTCTGCAGACAAGATAGGAAGGGCCATACTAGCTCAAGCCTGTGACTTGCTTAGTGTCATGGTTCTCTCTCTGGTACTGATCAATACTAGATGCTTCAATGTAAGATGTGAGAAAATACTACAGAGCTCCAGTAGTACCCATCTTCTGCTAGCAGGATTTTATTCTAACTGTAAGCAGAAAGTGACTTCAGTGATAAATTGCAAGTTTATTATTGCTTCCAATGCTCTCATGTTAATTCTAAAAGTGGTTGCTTTTCTTGTCTTGTGTTTGACTGTCCAACTTTGCTAATACAATACTGTTTTATGTGAGGTTCCTAAACTATTTAATTATGAGGAGAACTAAGTAGAAATTTAAAATTATACATACCATGCCATACAGGAAATGAGTGATAGAAACAAGGTCAGATAGCATATGTCTGTAAATATTCTAATTTTGAGAAAACTTCACTATTAATGACTGCATGAAAAGGCAAGTCATTAGGTGAGGGCAGGAATAACATGAAAAACTTTATATTTTTCCAACTTTTAATCCACTCTTTTTTAAGTAGTGGATTATGACAGTCTTGACCTCAAACAATTGGGCTATTTTCTTTATTCTAGGAGTCAGGTTTTAGAGGTGGGTGTAAGGCATGTACTAATGCATTTTGGAATCTAAGAGTGAGTTAAGCCAACTGTATCTTCTGATGAGAGAAAGCATGAGTGGCCAAGAAGGCCAATGGCATCCTGGTTTCTGTGAGGAACAGTGCAGCCAGGAGGACCAGGGAAGGGATTGTTCCCCTGTACTCAGTGCTAGAGAAGCTGCACTTTGAATACTGTGGTCAGTTTTGAGCCCTCACTACAAGAAGGACATAGAGGTGCTGGAGCATGTCCAAAGGAGGGCAGTGAAGTTGGTGAGGGGGCTGGACTCACAGACTTTATGAGGAGCAGCTGAGGGAGCTGGGATTATTTAGTCTGCAGAAGAGGAGACTTAGGGGAGACCTTATTGCTCTCTACAACTACCTGAAAGAAGATTATAGTGAGGTGGGGAGTCGATCTCTTCTCCAGAATAACTACAGATAGGCCAAGAGGAAATGGCCTCAAGTTGCGCCGGGGAGGTTCAAGTCGGATATTGGGAAGAATTGTTACACAGAAAGAGTGGTGAGGTATTAGAACAGGCTGCCCAGGGAAGTGGTGGAGTCTCCATCCCTGGCAATGTTCAAGAAATGTGTTGATGAGGCACTTAGGGACATGGTTTAGCAGGCATGGTGTTGAAGGGTTTATGGTTGGACTCAATGATCTTAAAGATCTTTTCCAATCATAATGATTCTATGATTCTATGATACAAAGGTTGTTGGCTTATTATCGTAGTTTAAAACCATACAACTCTGTCTTTAGAGCTCTTCCATTTTAGAGGCGGACTGTGATGGTTTCTGTATCACAGTTTAATTGTGCAAAGTGTGTGAGCCTGGCTTCCTGTCAAAATACCATCACCTTGTACATGTAGATGTCCTTAATTTTCCTCAGAATATGCTGTCTAGTTTCCATAACATTTTGGTAGAGGAGAGAAGAACATGTCTCAAAGATTCAATCCCTGAGGATTTGATGAAACTAAGTCATTGGGCAGGAGAGAGAGTGTAATAGCATTTGTGATGAAGAAAGCCTGCAGCGTTGGCTCAAACCTTCCTCGACCCCAAGAGATCAACATAAGAAAGAAGTGTTACAAAATACCCTTGTGTGCTCTTCCTCTATGGTCTGTCCCTGTCATCTGCCAGGAACCTTTCAGCCTCTCTAGTTACACAGTGAGCTCAATTCTAAGGTTGTCTCATGGATTTTCCTTATTCAGGAAATTTGTCAATCACCAGAACAGCACAGCACCGGTATGCAGCCAGGGAGACTATAACCAGTAGCAAACTGTCCAGCAACAAGAATCTGATGATTACCAATCATGGTTTCCATTGTATCTAGTAGGTTTCTATGCACATAAATTAATGGTCTGTAAACACGCTGTAGGAGGACATGTGTTTTTASAGGTTACACCTTAGAGACCGCATCCAGTCAGCTGCATGTTGAGGTCCTCAGGAAATCAAATTTTATACATTTCCATGAACTGCTTGCTTTAGCAGCTATCAAAAATATTTTAAAAGTTGCCTGGTTTGGATGAAAAGAGATGTCATGTTTTTGCAGAGACTGAAACCTTGGCAGAGGGGACAGAAGCAATAGGACAGTTTTATTCAGCAGTGATTTACATGGTGCTCACAGTAGACCAGTCTGTGCTAGTGTTGTGTAACAGAACAGACAGGACATCAGGTGGGAGTACAAACACTTTTCTGTTGACATATCAACAGAGGGGTTTGCATAACAGAACTTGTCTTTCTCCTTTCTGGATGTTTTTTCTTTCCATCACAGTTGTTGTGTTTCTATCATTGCACATATCAGTACACACTGCACTAGCTGTTTTTTTCCAGGACCTGCCTCTCCTGGGCACCCATCCCTGTACTCTGTTGCCTGCTGTCTTCAGTTAGACAGTGCCATAAGTAATGGACACATGAATAGTCATGGGGTTTTCCAGCTTGTACACAGCAGGGTTCAACTAACCCAGCAGCCTAACTCCAGCATCCATGGGCCCCACCTTTGCCTTTGAGGGCTTCCTTTTCCACTAAGGCTACAGTCTTTCAGTATGTCTCTTTTGGGCATCAGATCTTCTTAACTGTTTCACCCACATACTGAATGCACAATAAAGTTATCTCCCCTATTAACGTCACACGATCTGTGCTGGTGCCAGCCACATGGCTTTGAATGCCCCATTTTGGCCATTCTTTATATATTCTTACTGTGTGTGACTCTTAAGTCAYGTGCCAAAGATAGTGCCCTGCTGTAAGAGGTGACCTTGTGATCAGCAGTCACTTCGGTCAYCCCCTTCAGGTTCCCCATCTGTCAGCTGTAAGCAAGTGTCCACCACGCAGTTCATGTTCTCTCTCCATTGACATGTGTACTTCATACTTAGCTATMAGACAGATCAGTTGCAGTCTTCGCTGGGCTCCAACAGTTTAGTTTGATCCCTTCCCCTCTAGCCTATATAGTAGTGAACATAATCAACTGGGGAGAAAGAAAGAATTCATAGTCACCTTGATTATGGACTGAATCTTTATCCTTAGATTTTGGAAGTGTTTATTTTACAAGTGTTTATGTATTCCCACATACGCATTCTCATATATGCAATCATAATTCTCCAGGATGTTCACATTTTTAATTCCAGTTTGCAACATTTTAGCTGTTCCTGAATAAGGCACRTTCTTTATTTATGTGCAAGACCCCAAAAACTAAAATTCCTTCAGTTATCTTTCYGAATTACTGAAGAAATGACAGGAGGAAAAAGCAAAGCAATCTCCCCTTAAAATGAAAATTGTACTAAGGCTTGTTTTGTTACATAGGGTTATACTGAAAACAGATGATATTTGAAACTTGGCTTTGAAAYAATCCTCCCTCCAGCCTCCACAGGCAACCAGACGTTCTCCCTCTCCACATCACTTCCAATTGCCCTTTGGTACAGAATATTTCCCTGTTTATCCCCCAGACAAATGATAATTGCAGGTCTGAAGTCATTTGTGTACTAAGAAAATGGTGTGTTGTCAATTCCAAATCCCACTATTCTCTACAAATCCTTTCTGTCATAAAGAATTAAATAAAATGATGACACAATTCACTTATTTCTTTTCTTTTAAAATGTTAGGACAATTACAATGGAATCAGCTCATTAGTGGGGAGTTCCGTGAGCAGCCTATTTAATTCATTTTTTTAGGTTGACCCCCAGARTTTTGATAACTGCGTATGAGCCAGGCAGAGGGAGCTGAGGTTCAGCCGTACTGCTGATGTTAAGGGAGCAGATGTTGAATGTGCCTCCCCTAATCTGTGCTCTTTACAAAATGACTGTGAACCATTTATCAAAATGTTTAGCTTGTTTTGATAGCTGGACTATATTGTAAACAAATGGTAACCACATGTTATTTACAGCAGAGTAATTTTACATTGTTTGGTTTTATGACAGCATTTACACAGTATTTTATGCAACCTTAATCACCTACATATGGTTTTGCTCTATGAGTTTTATTCTTTCTTTTTTTTTTTTTTCTAAAATAACAAAGAATTAACAAAATAGATGATCAGCGGATTTGTTTTTAACCATAGAAGCTGCCAATTTAATGGAAAAATCAGTAAAATTTCTTTGATATTTTCATAAATTGGAAATGCTGTCTTCTATCTCAAGGGCTTTTAAAATTAATCAAGCTTGCTGTTGAAATTCATTAAGTCACTAAGTAATAGCAATACACATTAACGTCCCTAATTTTCAAAAGGACAAATCTTGTACAGTGGCAAATGCCTTCAGCTCCCATCGAGATCCACAATCATTTAAGAAAGAGACAATCATTTAAGCTCTAATTCTCTCCAGCCATTCTCTCCAAACCATTTCCTGGCTTCTTCTCACCTTGTTCTGAGGTTTGTTTGAGTTGGGTTGGTTTTTGTGGGATTTTTAATATTATTTTTGGTTGTTTGTTTTGTTTCTCAAGATTTGGGAAGATGGGAGACATTAGGATGAAACCTCCTTCTGGAAAGTCACTGAAATCATTATACTGTAGTTACAGCTCTGTTATATTTCCATTCAAACAAAAACCACGATCGGATGGTTCTAGATTAGAAAAGAAGAAATAGGGAAGCAAAAAGCCACATAAAAGTTCTCCTCCTCCTTAGCAGTTCCATTCAAGAGTCCCAGAGGGAAATCACAAACGCATTAGCTCAGCCTTGCAAAAATCATCTTCTAATGAAAGTTAAAAAATCCAAAACACCAGGGCATGCAATATCTGAATTATTTCATAGTAATGTTGGAAAAGTAGTAGCTGAATAGCTTTGTGGCTTGGTTGTTATTTTCAGGACAGTTTCTTAAAGTTGCATGAGAAGGAACAGAAACCTCTTGGTTAGGGTTTTGTAAATAGAAAACATCCTAAGGCTGCTGTCCCTTTCCTCCTCTCCTGGATCATTACTCACAGGAATCCACCTGTAATTCGTTTTGTAAATGATCTGTGCTGCATGCAAAGGAAGGAAGAAAAGAAAAAAATATTCCTGAACAGAACACAGAAATGTAAGTATTTTTAAAGCATTTAATTTTCCAGGAGGGAGGTCTCCAGCTTTTATTGCTTTGATACATGGGAAGGGGAAAGCTCAATGATTTCTTTTATATTGTATGCACAGGCTCCTTCATTGAAAGGCAAAGGATTAAGTCATTAATAGAGATTTTCTTTTCCCAAAAGTTAAATCACTCATTGAGAATAAAAAAAGGCTAAAGTTAAGGAGTCTGACTTAAGAGTTCCTCTCATTTCAGCTACCCAGGTTAGTTTCTTGGCTTGTGGGCTGTCACATTCTTCACCCCCTCTAAACCTCTCTGCAGGAGCTGCAATTGCATGAACAGTCCTGTCATAAAGTGGTAGCAATAAAGTAGTGATAATGTTTAATTTTTCGAACCACAGTGTTCCTCCATAGCTCCCCCAAATTCATCAGCTCTGAGTGAGACTAGAGAATGTGTCGCTTGAGATTCCCACTAGCTCTGCTCATCTGTGCTGAGCTGCTCACAGCCACTCGAGGCAGTTTTTGGCTCACACTTCTTTCCTAGGAAAAACTGGATCTTGGAGGAGAGGAAAGCCCGACTTCCTGACTCCTTCTGTTCCCCCCAGCTCATCCACGTTGCCTCACTGACTCCCTCAGTCCCTTCCTTCTGTTCTTCACATTCCTGAGTTTTATATCTTAAGGCATGGCACAAAAGCATTTCTAAAAATTTTAAAGCCAATTAAAACAAAATTTGAGAACTGCCAAGATTTGATCATGGGAGTGAAATGTTCCAGACCAAGGGCCAGTCTTGGGATGACTTCCTCCTGAAAAGGTTCAATGAGAACCTTTTCAAAAAAGCTCAATATCGCTTCTAGCAAATGCTAGGGAAAAAAAAATGTTCAGAAAGTACTACTTCTTAGAAGCTCCCATGTTCACATCATAGCAAGTCATTGTCAGAGCAGCAAGGACAGCTATCCTTGAAGGGGAGGTGAGCAGGTGAGCAGATGCAGAGCAGAACCCCCATGGACAAGGGCACAGCACCCAACTGAGCGAGCAGAGAGGGCCTGGGATGTGGCCCAGCTTCAACCAAGCTGAGATCACTGAGCAAGTCCATGGCAATGAGGCAGATCTGGGGTCTACCTGGGTGAACAAGTCGTGGTGACAAGTGGGCCCTGAGTCTGAAACCAGGGTTTGGGCACAGCTCAGTGACAGGATCAACAGGAAGGTCCAAAGTCCAGCCAGAAGGTCAGATCCAAGTTCTCAGCCGTGTCAGCAGTGGTGGGCAAAGAGAAGGAAACACAGCAGGGAATGCTGCATATGAGGAGGAGACAAGAGCTAGGTCTGGAGTTGAGAGAGCAGGGCTTAGCTGTGCCAACTAACCTGTTGTAGCAGATCCTGTGAGAAGACAGRAGGACTGGGACAGGAGGAAAAGGAGGGCATCAGGATGGATGCAGTGTGGAGGCAGGAATGGGGAGGGGAGCTGGGGTTGTGGGCCAAGGACGCGTGAGAAGGATCTGTGAAGGCAGGGAGGTGAGCTGTGAGCTGTTGGGAAGGGAAAGGGGGTGGGAGTAACACAATTGGTCTGGAGAGAAGAGAAGGGAAGGAAGACGGAAGACGAGCCCTTCAGAGGGAAGGCTGAGTGACCTGCATTTTGGAAGGATGGAAGGATTTGCCCAGTAAAGAAACGAAGAAAAAGAAAAAAGGTAAAGAATGATCTGCCTTGCTACCCACGCGAAACTTGAAAATACCTGACAGAAATAAGTACGAAAGGCTAGAGGGCTGATACCTTGGAAACAGGGAGGTCCATTCCCACCAGATCTTCATGACTTTCAGTAAGACTGAGCCCTGTCTCCATCCCGTGCAGAGCGCAGCCAGTGCCCGTGTCAGCACCGTGCCTTGCACCACAACACACTGGCAGGCGAAGGACATGGCAGCTGCACACCAGCCCCCAGCAGGGATGTTCCTGGCCATTTTCAAGCTCACAGAGGTGAGCATACAGCAACGTGGGCTGAGTGTGGAATGGAGCGAGTAGGAGCAAATCAAGGTGTCCAACACCTCGGATGTCCTCTGATCTCATTYGTGAGGTGAGTGGTGGGAATGTGTTTTGTGACTCGGTGTTTTCAGTCATCTCTTATGTTGGTGCTGAACAAGGCAGAGCAGTGTGCAGCTGCGTGCACTGAAAAGTAAAGTTGGGACCTTTGCTGTTTGYGCACACGCACAGGAGCCACCAGTGGGGATTTCACTGGCTATCCCCAAGCTTGCAGAGCTGTGCCTGTGGCAGCTTGGGTGACATGGAAAGAGGGACAGTTATAGAGTCCTATATTCTATAGTCCAGTATATATAGCTGTTATAAATATATTATAGTATATAGTCCAGTATATATAACTGTAGAGGACAATTAAAAGTTTTTTACAAGTTTTCCAGTGTATAAGAGCTAAAATTCTCCTCTTGCATTATCTTCATCATGAACCACCTGTSCTGCTCTTGTGCAAAATATTGTTCTTCTAAACCTCTGTTGCCTTATATGTGTGCACACACATCTGCTACAAAATTGAGTTTCCCATCTGCTAAAAACACCACTGTATAAAAATGCATGAAAGTAATTGCTAGAAAATGCACATTTCTCCTAACCTCTCTTTCTCAAGGTAATTGTGATGGTCACTTAGTATGAACACAACATACTGTAGACTGTAAGTCTTCCTGCCCAAGCAAGGTCTCCAGGACATTTTTGTTTATAACCTGAGGGTTGACTCATTYTTCTTGTGTGGGGAAGGATTGTGTGGAAAATATACCAAATAAGATGTATTAAGAAATAGGTAAGGGTGCACATAAATTAAGTGTAGGCAAGAGGTCTGGTATAACTTTATTTTTGGCAGTAACAGCACCAAGAAAATTGAAAACTCCAATTATAACAAAAGGAAAGTTTTCTGACAAAGAAGTGAAAAGATGTAACAACAAATGCCCTGATCAGCACACGCAATTGCCACAGGCACCGATAATGCATCCTCTAAATACGTTTTTTGGCTAACAAGGTGGAAAAATGGACAAATCTAGGATGAAGGAAAACTGCATCCCACTTTCAGTGTCTGGAGAATGCCTGCAGTGGTATAAATTGTGTATCTTGGCCTCTCCCAGATATATATGCTAGCACATGAGGAAATGAGTTAAAACTGAAGTGTGCTGCATTTCCTCATAGTCAAGACACTGTTTCAGCCTTTAGTCAAATTGTATTTTTCCATTTTCTGTCTCTATCATGGTTAGTGTTACTGATTTGAATTCTTAATAAGAAAAAAAAGACATTAAGAAGTAATAAAACACAAAAGTGGTTGGTAGATCCCATATGGTAACCCATTTTCTCTAATTGGTTAGGTGGAATCACACAGATGTTCAAAGGTTCCCTAAAAACAAAATACAAACAAAAACTACCTCGTAAAATGACAGCCTATGCGACTGTGTCATTCATTTTAGCTTTATGGTAGCAGTGACTTCAATTCCATGAATGCAAAGATGTTCCCATTTGTGYAGATATTTTTACTGTCTTCAGTGAATGATGAAAGACTTAATGGAAAGATCTAGAAAAAACACCTTTAACCAGTCTTCTGATTTTTGAAAGACTTGGAAGTGGGTATAATGAATTTGCATGAAATTTTCAAACAGGATTTTTTTGTTGTATTTCCTTTGGAATATTATGAATATTTCATGGTCGGACTGAAATATTTGTTTAAAGCTGTTAAGATTGTCTTAATGTAGATATGACACATTTTGTGCTTTTTATGTTACACTGTGATGTTTTGGCTTTCTTCTTTATCCCAGTCTTGTCTTAAATTATAATTGAGGTTCAGATTCTTTTTACATATGTATTTTCTTTTAGATTAATTTGTACTTAGTCCAGAAGTATTTTATTAACAAAGAGGAAGAAAAYGATTAAGAGAGTCCATAGTTTGTCTCTTATTTCCAATATGCAAACAGCAAATACCATGTTGCATGGTTTTTCATATTTAAATAGCTAGAAATCTTGCTAGTCTTTATTAGCATTGCTAATATAGGATMCATAATATCTCTTCATTATCTTCCTTAGCATCCTTGCAGTGAAAACACATACTTTCAAAGGACTGAGCTAAAGAATTAATTTTTGATTTACAAAGTTCTATGGCTTATTCTTTTTTTCCCTTATCCATATATSACAACTAGCAAACACAGGAGAGAAAGAGTCAAGGAAATAGCTATGTAAAAGCATGTTGTGGCATGAGCATCCTATTATTTTGCCATCGCATGCTCTGATCATACAACTTATCGTCGCAAGTGAGAGAGAAGAACTTAGAGTTGGGTGATAGATGCTCTGTAAAATCACCAATCAACATGGGTAGGACAGAGACTGTGAGCTCCAGCTCTTACAAGCTTCATCTCACATCAGCATATGTGTACATGTAGCTTAAGGGTGACTATTCAAAACTTCCACTTGGTATGACCTGTTTTAAAATAGTAAGTATAAAGACATTTAAATTGTTGCAAAAGCACAGATGTGCTACCTAAACAGAAACAATCATAACTGATTTCTTAAATATATTCAGGCAAACATAAGAAAAAATATGAAATTCTAAGTATCACAGGAAACAGGAGCTTTATGGCTGTCAGTTCATTGTAAGGAGCTTTTAAAAAAGATTTAATGTTAAATTCTCAGTTTTGTTTTCCTTAGATGTCCTGACTTGGCAGCTTTCAGTTCCAAAAGTGCCTGGTTTTGGTACAAATGACTCATAAATAAAAACTTACTGTAGAAGCTTTAAAGCTGGCGCACAGTTTTCCACAAAGCAAAATCATGAGGAACCTATTCTCAAAGTGGTAACACAGGCATTAGAGCAAAAACACAGGGTGACTGTGGGGTGGGATGGAGGAGGGCTAATTACCTTAGTACAGAAATTTAGAGGTTCTTTTGTTTTTATTTAATTTTAAAGAAAAATAGCTCAAAAAAAAAGTCTGGTCAAATACAATTAATCCAATATTTAAAATATTTGCGCTCCTGTTCAAATCACAGATAAAGACCTTTGACCAAGGACTTCAGTGGTAAATGGGATGCCAGTAGGGATATGGCAGACCAGCCAATAAAAAAGCAGTAGAGATAGGAAAAGAGTCGCAATTTGCTGCTTCGCGATCAAAAGCGAGTACTGAAACCTAGCTTCTACTTAAATGATTTTCCTCATTTAAGATTTTTCCAGCCTGCTTCTGGTTCCCACTCTCTGATTTCCATTAGAATTAACAACAGCTGCTTCTCCCTGACTTCGCTGCAGCAGAGGCTGGAGAAGCCCACAAGATGCAAGAGGTAGCCCGAGCTTTCGTTGCTATTTGGACCACCGGTACCAAGCACAGACCCCTAACAGGGATTAGTGGAGTTGTCATGCTGCTTAATGGAGCTGAGTGGTGTCTGTGATGCGCCAGAAAGGAAGCAAGCAGGAATACGAATAGGAGATTATAAGAGAAATACTGTCTTGCATGCCAATTTTACACTAATGAAGAACTACTGAACACACCGGCTGCCCTCTTCTGAGCTTCTCATCAGCAGCTGCTGGAAGTTCATGCTTTCTTATTTCTTTAAAAGCACAGCTGGAACCTTGCTTAGGCTAATTAAGATAAACTAAATGTTGCGTGGTTCCATCCTCCCTGCCGCTCTTGCACTGGCCAAAAAATGAAAAAGCCCATCCTCACTCATATACAAAATAAAACAAAAAAAAAAAAAAAAAAAAAAAATCCTTCTCTAACTTTAAAAAAGAGTAAGCATTCAGAGCATAATCTCTCTTCCAATAAAATGGGAGAATTGCACTGAATTGCTTGCCCAGAATTCTAGAATAATAATAAAAAAAGCTACTCCAATTGTAATTTGAATACTTCAGTATTTTGGAAAATCATCGCATAAATTTGCACCTGTTATCTTAAAAAATAATGCTGAGAGTACAAAATAAAGCCTGTATGTTCCAAGTAAAGCATTAGGCTCCCTACAAAAACTTGTCTTATCTGTAAATTTCCTGCAGGCAAATTGCTATTACTGGTTACTTACTGGCAATTACTAAGAAGAAACAATACGTTTCCTAAACTATATGCTGTAAATCAAACTTAGTGTAATACTTAAAGCACTGCAATATGAATTTGCATTTCTGACAAAAAAAAAAAAAAAAGAGAAAAAATCTTCCAAGTCAGTAATAATTTAAAAAGTTAAAACAATGAACTACTGTCAACCTTCAAAACTTGTCTTCGCCTGCCAGAGCTCAGAGAATCAGTGGTTCTGGAGACTGCCTTAGATGACACAAACTCTGCTTGGGAATCACTTTTCTAAAACCATAATTGAAATTACAAAAGCTTATAACTCCATTTTGGTCTCTGTGTGAATGGCAGAAATACAATATTACTGTGTTGTTATTCACTTTTTTTTTTTTTTTTTTTTTTTTTGCCCAAGGGCAACTGCCATTCGGGTGGTTTCTCAGACAAATGACTGTGAATGAGTGCAGTGTCTGCAGTAAAGGTTGAATATCCATTTATTTGGATATGGAAATACTGATGGACTAGAATTTCCTTTGAAATCTGAAAAATGTCAAGTCAGCATTGTCACAGCTGTGCCTCTGCTCACGTTTTGAACAAACTTGGGTTTGGATTTCTGGTCCRCACTGCTTCTTAGCTATTTATTTATTCTACACTTTCAAGCTGATATTACAAGATAGGTGCTCCCACTTCTTTTTTCTCCATTTTGTTACAAGCAAACAAATCTCCATAGCTTAGGGAGTTCACAGAGCTTGCAGTTTAGTTTTCTTCATTTGGTCGACATGCCTTCAGAAAAGAAGCAAACATTTATTTTTAAAGAAGTTCTGTTTTTTAGGTGTTTTCTCCCAGAATGAATGACTTCATTGCCCAGACTGTTGCCATTTGTTCTTGAAAAGACCAGAGGAATTCCAACAAAGACCATCCTTGTCCTTTCATCTCATCAGGTTCAGTCTGGTTTATATAGYGTAGCAGAGAAACTGATCTGAGAAACTCCCTTAGATCTTTGGGAAGACTTTTCTTGGCATTCAAAGTGAATTCTGATGACCAAGCAGGTAGACTTTAATTAGGAAAGTTTGTCACCTGCTTTCTCTTGCTTCTCTGTGAACTTCTTCAAGAAGCTCTGCTGCTGAATGGTATTAAGTTATGTATGCCATAGACAGAATTTCTTCATTACTAGTTCCACCCTTGCACGTATGAAGGAAGTCTGAGGGATGCCTTTTTTGAATGAAGGARCTATGACTCCTTTCATGAGTGACAGGCAGCTCTCATGTACAAGAAGAATCACTGGTCTGACATGAAACTCATGAAGCTGCACGGCAYATGGACTTCATCCTAAGAGTTCAAGAGAGCTTGTGAGTGCTGAAACCTGAGTTCCTAAGACAGATATCAGCTGTCTAGTTTTCTGSCTCTGTGTATTAATTTGAATGATATACAATCACTTGAAACACAAGACTGATATTCAGAAAGCGGAGAAAGCCCAGACATTTGGAGATCAAATCATGAAAACCCAGACTAATATTTACAGACAATATGCCAGATACGGGAATACTAGACATTCAGAAGATGTTGTGCAAAGGGTACCTTTGAAATTTGCCATCCAGGAGTCCTTACTGTTGAATTTGGATACCTGATTAAGGTTGTATTTGGATAGCTCTGATGACTACCTAATCAGGTTAAGATACTTTTATTGACCCAATCCCAGTGGATGGGTAAAAGATGAGATCACATATGCAGACTGGACGAATGAAGAAAACTGCCTAAGATTTCTTTGTCTGCAGACCTATGAATGCTAAAAACAGCCTGCCAAGTCTGCTGGGCATTTCCACACTGTTGCCATGAAGTTATCAGCAAGCTCTTTTGTGAACCTTGTAGTTTTTGGCAGAGTGTAAATGAGCACAGGGCCTATGTTAGCTTTGGCTCTGGATTCTGTTGCAAATGAATGCATTTGTATCAGTCTTGCTTCACATGAAGCACCGTTTCTGGATAAGAAACTGAAAAAGGAAGATGACTGGCGTATAGCCCAGGGCACATGATGGCATCCAGCCGGACCACTGCGATAGCTTTAAAGTCATATCCTTTTATGGTACTGTTAGTTCACTCAGTTCAGGAGAACTTCATTTTTATTTGCTGTTTTAGAGTAGCACACAGAACCTATGGCTGGCCATACAAAGATATCCGGGCTCAATTATAAGCCATATATGTAGAACTGAGGACAACAGATGGACGGCTGATGGACAACAGATGACAAACAGAAAAAAGCCATGATCCAGGCTAGCCATATCAGTAAGATGAACATTTTCAATATTTAAACAATCAGTGGACAAAAGTATCAGTAACCACTGCCTTGTAAGTAACTGTCAACCAAAAGTAGTCCCAACCAAACATTTTTTCAAGCAACTCTTGAACATTTTTTCACAGCTGTTAAAACTGAGCATATAAGCATGATGAGATCAGAGTTTGATTCAAATCAAATGGGTGGAAAGATATCACAGAATTCCAGTGACATTGAACAAATACCCAATAAACAGAGCCTTCATAAAACCAAGTTACCAACAGCATGGTTAGGAAATCTCATTTTCCTTCTGGGATAAAATTTCAGTGCCCCCAGGCTCTACTCCTTCACCTCAGTGCTTCTGACAAGAGTAACTGCTGTGCAGCACCCTACTTATCTGGTTCTTCGTCTCTTGCAGTTGCACCATTATCACTCATAAGGAACCCATTAATGTGGAAGAGATTTTGAAACCAAAGTCTCCCTTTTTGGAGCCCTGATCTAGGAATGCTTTAAGGGTATATGCCAACTCAAAAATCAGATTCATTTTGGTTCTGGGAATCAAACCACAGCCTCTGAAAAACAATGGAATTCGTGCCTTGTTCCAATAAGTTAAGCAACAGCCTCCACTTTTTGCTAAAAGAGGCCTAATAAGGTTTGATGTAACGTCAGAGGAGCTAATTCAGATCTGAGAACAATACTTGTTTTGGGGTGTTTTAATCGTAACACAAACAGTTTCTCACTTCATAATTTTCCTTCCTGGGGCCTTCTTTTGGAATATCATGCAGGCAGATGTCGTGCTTAACAGGAGACCCCTTGTATTCTGCCAGTTTCCAGCTATGTTTAAGTATTTACTGATTGAGAACATTTTGGTCATTAGGGAAAGAATCTTCTTTTTTCTGTGTGGAAAGCCAGATGTGAGCTGCAATACGATTTGCAGAGAGATGAGCTGTCTTATGGCTACCTGGGTAGTGGTATGATTGGATTAGTCATTTCTGCCTTAGTGGAAACAGCATTATCCTCATTTAAAAGTGTGCCTTAGGAGATGATGAGTTGTATTCTAAACAGTGTGCTATGTATGGGGTCGAGCAGCAAGGAAAAGCTGTAGCAAGCTCTGCATCTACAGGAAAATGACTATGAACAATACAGAGGATCAAAAGCAGCAGCAAATGTGAAATGGCTGCAAGGGAATGGGCATTTCACAATGTGATCGAATCCCTATTTCAAGTCAAACACAACTTATTGCAAAAAAAAAGAAAAAAAAAAGTTTTCTCTCCTTACTGTGTTTATGTGTAGATGCAAGCAGAAGTCAGCTATTCTGACCTTTCTAAGCAGCAAGGAAACAAAACAAGAATAAACCACTCTTTTTTTCTTCTGGGATCTTAATTTCCAGTTGCGATAAGGAGTAGTAAGTAGAGGGAGAAGGGGTAGATAATGCCAACTTTTATCCTTTCAAAAGAAAAACAGATTTTTAAAAAATGATAAAAATAGCTAGGTTTCCTGAAAGGAACTTTCACATGTCCTGTTTACACTGTCTGCTGTGGTTGGCTGCCTCCATAGCACAATCCACATGGTCCGGGGTGCATGCTTATGCTTATGCACAGTGCTGGAAAGAAGAACACAAGTTGTAAATGAAGTTGTTTTAAGAACAGACTTGTGACTGTACTTTAATTGCTAGAAAATCAGCTGGACTCTGCCTCAGTTTGTGCAAATTTGATATGAGTGAGTTGATTAAAAAAAGTATTTTATAATCATAGGAAGTTCAAGACACTAACGCGGCCATAAATAAATGCTGAAAGAGAGTAAAATTAGATGTCAAAAAACAGACTCCCTGGATTCTTTGGATAAGAGCCTACCATAGCTTTCAGAATATTTTTTTTTCTCAAAACACTATTTAAATGAGCAGGAACCCTCTATAGGAGACTTCCTGATAACTATARAGATATTGTTTAGCACTTTCTGAATAAAGAGATCCATTGTTTAAAGAAATGGATACTGACAATTTACAATAGCTCACCAATAAATGATCAGAAGAGCAAAGAACATATGAAGGACTGAATTCAGATTAACAATATTATATATTAAACAGTGGTTTGGCAGTAGACTAATAAAAGTACCCTCTTGTGCAGGGTATCTAGGAGGTGAGAACTAGTCTCATACGAGTTGGATGAAGCATCCCAATATATTTGACTGATTTATGTAGCTCAGAAGAAACATAGATAAGAAGAGCAATTGCCAGGTTCTCACCCTCCTCTGCTGGAAACTGTATCCTCCTGTCAGCAGGTATTTTAAGACTTCAATATTATACTTTGTATGCCTCAAGGTCATTTGTCTTCCAGTCACATTAGTATAATTCCCTTCCCTTCCCTACCCATGTCAGTACCAAACCATTGGGATCAGATGGGGTTTTTGGTTCTGTATTTGCTTTATGACCAATTTATTTTATCAGTCATGAGCCTGGAGCTCCTGTCTCGAGTTTCTGTTTTCTCATCTTTTGGTGATAAGAAGGGCTCTTGTGCCACTGACTCCCTGAGAGGTGTTTCAGCTGTGACGTAGCTGCCTGGTGTCAAGTATGTCACTTGTGTGATCCCCAAACTGGAACTCGAGACAAGACCACATCACCACACACAGCTTTCCTGCATATTTTGGTGTTTCATTTCTGAAGCTCTCTTCTAGCTATGCCATTTTGCTAGCAAAAACAAAAAATTCCATGTTCCCTGTGAATGTTCAGCAGGAACTAGGTGGGGACCTTTGCAGCCTCCCCTGTTATTGCCAAGTCCTTTTATATCAGATGCTCACAGACTAGAGAAGTCTTCCTGGATCTGACCCACCTGCCACACCATGCCTGTGTCCTGGGACTGCAGCTGCTGCTTTGCTTTGCTTCCAGGACACCTCCTGGGCTATGGTCCTTCATATTCCTTTGTATCAGGAAGCAGAAAACTAGAGAAGAATTTCCTGATACCTCTCTGTAATTTGCTGTCATTTAATGTAATTTATTGTTCTTTTATTATGGGATAAAAAAGAGTTTTTTTTTTTATTTATTTATTTCCACTGCGGAAAGTGGATTTTCTTTGTCATTTATTTCCACTGATTAGGCCTACAAAAAGTGGCCTGACCTTTTGCACAGGTTTTGAGCCAAGCTCTTGAAGTCTTTCTCTATTCCCCTCTTTTTTGCTATGAGAAGTCTCCTTCTTTCCTACCTGGTCTCTCAGCTTCTGTACATTAAAGCTGTTTCTGAGCCCRCATGTTTTGAAATTAAGTGACAAAATTGCATGAGAACTCCTGATTATGACATAAAGTTGTATTGTTTATTACTACTGATGATGACCTATCTCTAGCACCCTATGAAGCAAATTGGAGAAAAGAGAGATTATTTATTCCCATTTTTGCCAAATTGTTCAGTTGCTACTGTGGTTTATGAAATACTTTCCGTTACCCAACCATGGTATCACTATGATTTGGGGGTTTGAGATTTCTATTTTTCTAGTGTGCAGAGGAATGTATCGAAGCAGGGGTTTATTCTTTCTAGAAAAAAGGAAGGGAGATACCTGCCCCTGGTACACAGCTTGACAACTGGACAACTTGAGTGTCAGTCCTTCTTCAACCCAAACTCAGGGAGACTGAGTAGTTTGTAGGAGTGGATTTTCACTGTATACATTGTTTTTTGTCTGTTTGTCCATATTGATTATTTTTCTGATACTGCAATGAACAGCTTCCAAGCTTGTCTTTCTTTAGTCTCCTCTCACTCCTGTTCAGTCCTAACATTGTTAAACATCTTTGCAACCAGGAGGTATTTTTGGAGTGWATGTATTGCCATGACTTTCTGTTTTCAATGGCAACACTCAGTTCTGGCTGCCATGAGCAGACGCAAGATGTAAAACTGCAAGTTGATTTAAAGAAAAAAAAAGAATCCGATTATATAATGTTGAGCCACTTCTTCTGGTTGAAATTCCAGGAAAGTAGTAATAAGGATTTTGTATTGCCTACCCTAAACATTTAGCATGTTTTAAATTCAGTTCAAGACTAGAAGTCTACAGTAATATAATAAAAATGTTCAGATTTTAAAGCTGTTTGGCAACAAGGTACAGAAAAAAAAAATGTCATCTTCACCTTCTGACAGCACTGGCAATCACTCTGCGAAATCTGCTCTAATGCCATAATTGCCRCAATATTTGGTTTAAACACTTTTAAGCTAAACAGCCCTGCCAGCTGCAGGCAGGAGCTCAAGTCAGAGTTGATTTTGGTAGGCAGTCAGGCCGGAGAGCACCCATGACTTACTACCTGCATGCGTTTCAATTCCCCGGACATTGGACCCAGACCACAAAATGGAGGAAAGTCAGGCTAATGCGTCGACTGTCACGAAGAAGGATGATTTCTGGAGCGGAATCACAGCAACCACATCCTAACGCTAACACGCTCGGGGGAGCCGCTGGCCAGTGCGATTCGCATGAGGGGGGTATTATGTAACGCCGCGTGGCACAGGACAATGGGAGAAATACGAAATGGCGCCATCTGCGTGCCCCTGAAACCGACAGGAACGCGGGCCAGCTCCCTCCACACTCGGCAGCAAAGGAATGCTTCTGAGCCCTGGCTCCAGCTCGTTCCCTCAGTGCCTTCAAAGGCTCTTACAGCTGCTCGGGGACTTCCATCTCGCCCCGGTGCGATGATCTTTACGCACAATAGCTTTTGCACTGATATTTGAATTAGGTTTTACTAGAGACTTAATCAAAGCAACATCCCTTCGCAATCTGCGGTGTTGGGTATGATGCCGCAGGTTTAAGCACTTTGTTGAGCTCCAAACAGTACACTCATAAAAACTGCATTTCTATATTTTTTTCTCAATAAGAAAACAAGTTGAATTTAAGGAACAAGAGCAAAACAAGCAGAGAGTCTTAGAGCTTGACATCTCCTCCAAACTGCTGACAAAGAAATAATTTAGGGTCCTGGCCAGATTCATCCCTACAGTAATCCTGCTGCCTCCAGAAGCTCTCCAGGAAACCTCCCCAGGCACTGTGAACAATGCGTATGCATTTATGAGCATATGCAATTATGAGCCAAGCAAGAAATACTAAAAATTCAAGCCATTAAAAGGCCTGTAATATCATTTTAGCTGATTAAAGGTAAGAAAATCATTTTTGCTTAGAGTGAAGGTTTTTATCTCCCACTGAATTTTGATCTTCAAAGATTAACAAACTCTCTATAAAGAGCTATTTCATCTGGAGGAATTTTTGAAAATTAGATTTCCCCTTAAGATCAAGACCTATGGTTGAAGTCAGTTCTAAGCAGTAAAGATTACAAAGTTTTACACACAAAGCTCATTCAAATTCAAATTTGCACTAAATTCTATTTATAACTTTTTTAAAAGGAAAAGACAAGTTATTTTACCATGCAATAGAAAAGAAGAATTTGAAAATAGAAAATTATCTATAAAAATGCATTTTATGTATGACACATATGAAGAAGGACAGCAATTTTATAGAGAAATATTCAAGGTCCTCCCGAGAATAATAACTGTCTTTCACAGGTCACCTATGTGACTTAAAACTAGCACAGGCTACTAGAAAAAAACAAAACTAGCATGGAAATGCTGGGATGTAGAAGGCCTTGCTGCATAAGCCCTTGCTTCGGATCATTTGATTGAAGTGTAGTCAAGGCTTTTGAAATATCCATGCAGTGGATGTTTTGGAGAAATGTGGTTCATCTGAACAACAACAAAAAAGTCATTTGAATTGTAGTATTGCTCAAGAATTGCATCATCCACTCACCAGTAGACAGAAAATAAGTAGTCTCAAATTCTAAATAAAATGATCAAATATCAGAGGGAGCTTTTACACACAAAGGCCAAAGCTAAGGCAAGTTGTGTATCTACCTCTTTATAGTATTTCCTTTTTTCCTGGTTAGAATTTCCTCAGGCTTTCTCAGGAGTTTAGAGATGAATTTGGCCTCATACCTGTAGCTCATTTTTGCCTAGAAGGTGTATGTTCTTTGGCAAGTATTTTAGCAGCAGCTTTCTGTGTGGTTTAAACCAGATATGTGTCTGGAATTGGATGCTGAGGAAGCAATGGGCAGCTCTGCTTGCACTGGTGCTGTTGCTGTCACATGCAGAGCACAGCACTGCCAACATTATTACTGGATACACAAAAAAAAGAAAAAAAGAGTCAAGACATTCAAGTCAACAGGCAATTAAGCTAAGAAGCTAATGAACATGAATAACTTCATTTTTTCTTCTTTTTGCTTTGTTTTTCTCTAAAGCTAAGACTCTAGAACTACTACTTCTTCCACTGAAAGTGGTGCCTTCTCCCTCTTCACTTGAAAAGGGAAATTGCCATGGTCTCTGTGGAAGGAGAGGAAAAGGCAAATTTCTGACTCCTGATTTGCTGTTTTCACTTTTTTTTTCAGGGACTACAGTTAGGAGTAATGGTAGGCTTCCTCTTTTCTGGGAGTTAACACCAAATAAATGATGGAATCAGAAAAACACTATTGAATAATTCAAGCTGTAAGAAAAGATCTTTGAAAACCTTCTACACAGTTTCAACTATTTATGCACTGTAGGAAGAAGTAGATACCTCTTYGCGGGGAGACTTGTCAGCTGCTACTGTCCTCTATAAAAGTGGGGCTGCAGAAAGACCCTAGAAGTCTCATGATGAAAGCATCTAATTTCATCAGAGAGACCTTTTAAAGGTAACTATCACTTTCAATGAATTTCATGAATGTGTGTTGGAAGGGAACTCATATATTCCACAGTGTTAAAGATGTTTAATGCTAATAAACTATTCCTACTTTGTTAAAGCACTCTCAATTTTAAAAATCCATGTAACACTGTTGAGTTAAAAATAGCTTTTCAATCTTGTAGACTGAAACCTGAGAAACAGCACGATTAAGGTCAACATCTTTAGAGTAATATCTATGCTCAATGTATTTAGGGCCAAGAATTCCAAACCTCCATAATGCCAAGTAAAATCAAAAGTTTTTTTTTAACGTTATTATGTGTTATGGAAATTTATGGATGCTCATAAATTCTGGCCTATGCAACTTGTTCAAATTCAATTATCTCTTGGTTAAAAAGATACTAGGAGTAAGGTGACTTGGCAGCACATGCAATCCAAAATGCTAGACTATTTCATGAGCTTTATACCAATGCTAGACTATTTCATGAGCTTTATACCTACACTACTCTGCTCTAACACCTTCTAGGTTATTTTGCTATTTCTTTCGTTCACATTTTTGGTAAGATGTAGCTTTTTGAAAATTTAATGTCTTATTGAAACGTAGAAGAGAAAAGTAAGTAGACAATCAGAGACCAGGAATATAACTACACTTCACAGTAGACATGAAAAAAAATTGCTATCCAATAGTTTAGTTGCACAATAAATGGTTGAAAACACTTACATGTATACTTTTTTTTTTTTTTTTAACAACTTGATATATCATAGTTTCTTGGTATGGAATAGCTACAATGTTTGGTCCTCTTGCAAATTATTGTTCAGCAAAAATAARGTCTATATTGTCTTCTGATGCTCCATTAGAACTGACAAAATAGTCTATTCAAGCTTTTGAATAATGTGTATTTTCTTTGTAAAGACAGGAAAAATTTCCCAACAAAGATGGCTTGGTAACAAAAGCTGAACTTTAACTACTTTAACTCTAACTATAGTGAGTAGCTTCTTTGAATGAGATAAATTTAATTGTAATACTGAAGTTGCTATGAAACTAAAAGCAAAATATATGTACTTTGATTAAGGTAGAAGGGGATAGTAAGAAAACTTAGAACAGACCTCATTCTGTTCCCCAGTACAATAAAATAATTTAAAAAAGTATCTGGAAGACAATTAAAAACAGCTGAAATTACCTTAGAAAACATTGTGCATGCTAGAACCAATAACTTCTCCCAGAATATGGAAAATAAACACTACTAACRTGATCTACCAGCGCCATCTATCGTACATAAGGAAAAACAAGCATAAAATACAAAACTCAGAAACCACCTATTTTCCCTTTAAATAGAGAAATATCCTTTTCATGTTAAAGTACTACCTGGATAACACTGTAAAATTAGATAAAAAAATATCCACAATCACTTTATTTTTACATTATATAGTGATTATTATCACTTACGATGGTTTCAGTGACATGCAGGACTAACCACTGTCAGACATGATCTGACACAGGCTTGGCCATCCCAGTAGAGGATATGGATGGATAGATGGATGGATGGATGGATGGGTGGGTGGRTGGATGGATGGATGGATGACATATACAGATGCAGAATAAAAGACAGACCCAGCTTTGAGGGCCAGTGTGATCAAAGCCAAGGCCACTGGCAATCCTATGAATGAAAACCTTTTACAGGAATAGTCATGCCCTGCTSAGTTTTTCTTTCCTTCATCATGAAATATCTGCAAGGCAACAAGTTGGTATATCCTTATTAAGCCAGCTGAAAATTAGTCAGTGAGAGTTCCCACCTTCCTTTTGCTATGAAAAAAAAGAAGAAAAAAAAAGAATATGAAGCTCCCTTTCATTGGAGGTCTAAACTCCTTAGCTATATTACTTTCCTGTTTGATCTTTTACAATGTGGCATGAGTTCAAACAGTCTTCCTCCTCATTCTTCTCCTTAAATACTTGCCCTCCATGCAGCTTCAGAATTACGTTGCTACACAGTACTGAAGGGTAAGGCAAAGTATTCCAGTGAGCATAGGTTTAGTCTTTCTTATTAGTTTGCATACGGAATAAAGTTGTCTTCATCAACTTCTTTATCTACCAGTGCTGCTGTAATTTCACTATCTGAACCCTGTGTGAGCTGTCACACAGTTTACCATCTTTTTTTCTGCATGTTCTGGAAAGCTTATATAATCAATGCTATAATCAACACCTACCAACCTAATATTTCCTCTTCAGGGTTTTTAAGCTAATTCTAATGTTGTAACTTCTCATTCCTTATGTCCTCTGACTTTCAAAATCCCTCACAATCACAATGGTTCTATGATTCTGTGATTCCTGCCTGCCAGGGAACTTTGGAGCTCTCTCTCAAAAGCTTCGCCTAGGCCCCTTTCTAGCATAGGCATTCAAATCTTCCASGTTGATAGCTTGCTCTTTTCTGCTAAGATCTTGGAGGAGGAGCATGGATCATTTCATTCAGTTCTCTGTKCTGAGAAGTACTCCCCAAAGTCCACTCTGGAGTTAGTTGTTTTTCTTTGATCCTGTCGTACTTGCTTTCTTTGGCTGCTTTCTCCTTGCTGGTGTGCCAGAGAGATCTCTCCATCTTGCATGCCAAGATCCCCCCCCTTATACAGGTATTTCTTTCTCTGATTTTCAGGTTGCCTTTAAGCAGCCATCTCCCTGAACTTTGACTGTGATACTTGCTGGTTTAAAGTTAATTTGTGAGATATATTGAGGCAGACAACTTTGCTGTCTTCTCAGTGTGAAAGCAGACATCTTAGCAAAGTCAACCGTGCCCTCTCTTCACAGCGGCCTCTGCTGCTGTGCTCTGGGGCCATACGAGCGCACAGGAGTGGTTGCCTACAAGCATGGTTGGGTGAAGTTGCCTCCTAACAGGCCTCTTCTTACAACTTCCCCTGCTTGGCACAACAGCAAGGCAGAACAGCAGCAGCTGGCACAGGATTTGCCAAGGCACAGGTTGGCATGTGAGGCCCATTTCTAGCAGGGCAGACCTAGAGTTGAATGAGTTAAGAAACATTCCCATTTTGTTCATTTTGCATATGTAAAAGACATGGAATCAGCCAGCCATATTTTGACTAACAACATGAGGCAATGCTGCTCTTGATTACATCTTTCTTTTAATCCATTTTTTAATCCACAACTTCTGAACTGTTGTGATAAACTAGTTCCTTCTCACAGGAGCTAGTGGAAACCTTAGCAAAGTTTTCTTAAACTTTCAGTTTCCCTTAAATGGCTGCAACCAGCATTACCTTCCAAAACTAAACTTCTGGTTACCAAGACTGTTTTGCTGCCACCAAGCGTATGTTGCTGTCAGAGATAAGGCAATATGCAAATAGAGCAGGCTACAGATAAGGAATTTAGACCAACTTATGAGAAAAATAAGGCACAATAGGTGGTAATCACTGGCTCAGTATACACGTGAGAGTGAAGAACAGATAGAGTGAAAATGTCCCAAGATATTTTGAGTTGATTGAGTTTCATCCCTAGATGATTTGTGATTGTGACAGTGTCTGCAATGGTAATATTTTATCAATAACACATGATGCACAGCCTAAAAAGTATGAAGGTTGGCACTTTAGGATGGGCTGGAGAAATGAGTCCACGAAACTCAGTAAGTACAACAATAAGTGTCATGGGATTTACGGTCATATATACAAAAGATTTTTTTCAGCCACTCATGATGAACTGATGAAATAGAAAACATCACAAAAGCAGAGCAGGTAGGAAAAGTATTTTTAGTGCAGCTCTCAAGAAAAAAAAAATAGATCTTTCTTATGACTAAGAAATTAAAAAATAGAGGGGAGAAAAATGAGCTGTTGCAAAGGAAAAGAAATATGCTATGACATTACTTGTACTAACCTATAGGGATGAGTGTAACAAACTTATATAGTATTTTACAAGAGGCATCTACAGCTAAAATGATACGGCTTGGTAGAATGACTTTTTAATTGCTTGCCATATGTCAGCTCTTCATTCAACTGAAAAAAATATATACATGGTTGATAAGATCTTGATGCCTAGAGCCAGAGAAACATGAAAGTGTTTTTGGTATTTGTTCACTACACAAATTAAATAGTAATAATCCTTTGAGTGAATCCATATATTGAGGCATGCTGATTGAATTAATTAAACAAAGTAAATTTTTGACCATTCTTTTGGGCATAAATATAACTCTCACAAAATGCACCGTGACAAAGCACGAAAAGGGAAGAGGATTTCATTTAGCTATATTAGTGTTTGAATTCTTGAACTAACACTTTGATTTCAGCAAAAGAATTAACTTCATTCAGCTACTTTCTCCGAGAAAATTCTTTTTTTTTCTTTGGGAAATTGCAAACACTGTAAAGCTTGGCAGGCTGAATATGGATTATTTCAGGACAGACAGCAGACTAGGAGACCTAGTAGACATGAGCATGTTTCAGGTGTTGCTTATGGGGAAATGTTTGTTGCTCTTTCTTGCATCCATTCTCCCAGTGCCTTACAACTAGTTATACTTACTGTGGTGATTCCATTTAAATCAGAGCAAAACAAGTAATTATTGTGAAAATGGAGTTGGGTTTACTGTAAAAACATTAAATATTGGATAAGGCTGAACATCAAATTAGCAATTTTCATTTATTCTTGTCAAGGGTTCTCTTAGTTGATGAGCCGAAATCTGACACATTTTGAAATAACAAGTTCAGGTTTCTTATACCTGATTCTGAGAATGTTAGAAATAAAAAGTTGAGAGAAAAAACTATAGTGAGATAAAGAAATAGTCTTTCCTTAACATAGCCTTTAAAATAAGAAGTTGTCATTTTTTCGTAGTTGGAATACATTTGCCTGTTAAGTATAAAAGCATTTCTGGCACTCTAAGGAGTATGTGCCCTTTCTAGGAAACTCAATCAGCATGACACAGATCTAGCATCAATCTATACTAGATTTGATTTTCAACATGATCATAATTATAAACCCCCGCAAGATAACCTGAGTGCTATATAGAATAAAACTGCCACTGAAAAACATTTTTGCTATTTTTATTTGAATAACCATATAAAGAAAACACAGACTCTTTAATTTGTGAAACAGCTGAATTTGGTACAGTTTAAAATACACATTAAAGGACCTATAACCTATGATTAGCCTTAGACAGCACTTTCCAGCAGCAAACATTTGTTTTATCTCGTGGAAGATCAGCAACTGAAAATCACCAGTGTTTGCATAAAACCACAAAAAAGCATGGCAATTGCAGTTTTCCTGGAACTTGACAGGCAACTGAGTGGTTCATACATTAAATGGAGGTAGTGAATCAGTCCATGATAGACCATTTGCCTCCACATGCCTTCATCATAGAAGTTCATAGCAGCAGATATGCCTCTTAACTAGAGGACCTCTTCAGGATTTTTTTTTTTCAGATTTATATATACATAAAAATGCACATAGAATTGGAGACTCCAGTGCCTCTTCTTGTTTTCTATTCACTCCCAAAGGCTCTGTGAAGGTTCTCTTCATTCTGTCATGGTAGACTAAAACGTAGACTGGAAAATGTTTGCTCCAAATTAAATCAATGTCAGTATGATTTCTTTTTACTAGGTCTTGCATAAATGTAATTTCATTGTTCTTTTCTATTCTCACTTCAAGTTTACACTTCTTATGTCCAGCAATGCACAGAGGGAAAAAAATGCAGACTTTTATAACATTCATTGCAGTGATGATTAGAAAGTTTTTGTGAACTTCTGCTAGGATTTATATTTGTATGTCATGTCCATTGTTAGAAGTGTAGCATAGTGTTGCAGTCTACTAACTGTCCATTTCCAGTCTTGAAATTGGTCTGCTGCTTCTCACATCTTCTTTCCCATAGTCCTTGCTACTTAACAGAGTAGTAATTCAATGAATTTAGTGTTTCCCATTTTTCCTTAAACTTTGCCAACTATCTGAAAGATGTATTTTTTGCAAGTTTAATGCCATATTCAAATATAACAAATGAAAAAGTATGGATATGTCCAAAAGAGAAGAGCTGAAGAGGTCCCCATCTTCAAAATCCTTTGAAGTACTTCTACAGATTTCTTCTATTATAGTAGTTTTAATATATATAAAAAACAGTAAAAAAAGCCACAAAATATTATTAAAAAAGATCCGCAGCTGGGGGGAAAAAAATGCTAGTTTACAAAATGTTTCATTGGATGCTATGGTAGATGTTGCAGAATGGCATGGATTCTTCATCTTTGAAAATCTCTGTTCCTCTGCAGAAATTTATTTAAGTAAAAACAATCCTAAAATGTTCATCTATTGAAAAGATAATTTTCAGGATCAGCAGTCTTCATGCATTTCTGTTGATACCCGTAAAGAAACTTTCTGGAAAGAAAATACAGCAAGATCAACTTTAATTTCATAGTTCTATGATACGAAACATTGAGAGATAAAACAGCATTACCATATTTACGTGAAATACATACTGAGAGAAATGAAAAAGGAAAGGGTTATTTTTTCTTAAAATTTGGTGTTCAACAGGTTTTATGAACTGATTTTCTGTATAGAGTGATTAGGATAGTAAGATGATGGAATCTAAAAATCCCACCGTCCCACTGCAGTAAGATATAATGTGTCGTTGACAAATACTGGCATTAGATTTCATACTGTTCCATAACCTGTAGGGTGAGGCCTGCATTTTCTATTTATTTTATTTTTATTACTTTTTAATATTTAGTGTGTGCAAGTGTTTATATCTGGCTAAACTTTTATAGTGGAACTCTTTGGGATCTGTGATTTGAAGCAGCCCTATGTGTTAATTCAGCTCTTCAGAAGACTACAGCATTYCTGCAAATTGTATCACCAACACTGGGCAGTCTTCCTGGTGATAAAACAGATACCATGCGATGCACAGAGATCACAGCACGATGGACTGGCAACAATTATACAGAGAAACAAATGGTAAATGTTATGATGAACAATTTGGGTTTTTTTTGAAGTATCTTTATAATTCTGAAGTGTAATTTCTGTATTGTAATAATCATATCTACTTYAGTAGTTTTGTTGGTTTGGGGACGCCGTTGCACTTCTTTAAGGTAATTCATTGTGTAATTTTGAAAAAATACTTTTCTGGGACTGTGTTTTCTTTTGAAGACTCTAAACTTCATTTTACTGGTGAAAGTCCTACAGCTGTCCTACCATCAGCTGAATGGAAACTGGTGTAGAGATGTAGGATATCAGTTAATAAAGTGTTAACTCAAGCTGAATACTGATTTCTATGTATGTTAACTGCTTCCCTGCTGAGCAAGTGTGTAAATGAAGGAGCAGATACAAAGTCTTGCATGAGCTGAACACAGGCTTTGTTCTTATGCCAAAAGATTAGAGGATTCTCACTAATTTTCCTCCTTCCCCATCTCCACAATTCCTGGATATCATTTCTACAATTTATGGCAGCACCCAGTGACCCACATATGTAAATGCCATCAGTTTTGCAGTTCTGCAAGTGTTTGGGTTTACAGCTTTTTACTTTTCTACCTTAAGGTCTCTTCTGCACTTTTCCAAATATCCAACAATGTTATGGAGAACTCCATATATAGAGAGAGTTTTTGGATATATACACACACACACACACACACACACACACACACACACACACACACATTTATATATCTATCCAAAATATGTATCTAACTATCTATATATATACACCTATTTATATATATATATATTATATAGTATTTGGAATATATTATAATATATTCCAAATTCTGAGAAAAATAAGGTGACTATAATCCTCTTAACTCCAACTGCAGTATCCAGGAGGTTGTGTCCTCAAATCTCTGCATGGCATTTKTCAGAATCACCTCCCTCCCCGCCACAAGTTCTTTTGCCAGGGTTAAATCTGACATGTTCATATTTTTATCATTTTGTATTTCTGTAGAGAATCAAAACCCCTTGAAATCTGCACAAAGAACATACTGTGTAAAGGGCTGGAGAGCGAAAGCTTAAGAAAAAGTTCAGGTCATGCCTTTTACAAATTATAGAACGGTGTGTTCCTTTTAAATAATTTTGTATTTTCCTTAAAGTTGGTTTAGAGGAATCACCAAAAAAAATGAACTATCTGTAACACATATCCAGCCAGCCACATCAGAAGGTTTTCATGTCAGTACTATTTAAAGAGTGTTTGGTATTCTTCACACTGTGAAGTTAAAAAGCACTGGATTATTATAGAAAGTGTCACAGCTAGAAAGAAATGCAGTTTTAGTAGAACTGCTTATTTTGGTATTATATCATTTTTACGGGGCTTGTTTCTACAAACTTTGACAAATAGGATGTTAACTTATTGAACCATTTTCAAAATCAGACATCTAATAAATTTCATTACATTTATTTGTGTTTTCTA
Source organism: Nothoprocta perdicaria (assembly GCF_003342845.1). Lineage (NCBI taxonomy): Eukaryota > Metazoa > Chordata > Aves > Tinamiformes > Tinamidae > Nothoprocta > Nothoprocta perdicaria. The sequence goes on from NW_020455317.1 coordinate 585,648, forward strand.
AAATGGAGAGGAAAAATCTGCATTACATAGAAATGAGCTTTGTAAGTGACTAAATTTCTATGTGTATAGCTTTGGTATTTCTAGATGAGTTAAAATGGTGAATTTCTATTTATTTTGCTATTACAACAAAATTCACAGCACTTTTAAGCCACTACCAAAATATATAGATACCAACCTGAAAATCTCTAATGAAGGTGAAAAAGAAGAAGATAAAACCAAAGGCCACTATCCATTCACAGATGGCACTCACAAAATGATAAATATAATCCTGATGGAATAAAAGAAACATTCAAATAAAACAGCGAAATTCTCATTAGTGTACACAGCAGAAATATTTTGAAATACAGAGACTGCTCACTTTTGGTATTATCCTTCTCTTCCTATTTTGTTTAAGAAAAAGGGGCTGAGAAGGCTATGAATCTTAGAAATACATGTCAATATCAATTGTCAGCATGTCAGAGCCACTGAGTAATTTTAATAGCACTGATTCAATAATACTATCCCTCCCCATAAACACTTGTAATTATGTTTTAAAATGGATGGCCACCCTTATTCAACATTGTGTTCAAGATTTTTTATGTTTAAGTAAATCTCATAAAATATATATATATGTTTAATGTGACACATACTGAAAGTGGTGTTTCTTTTCAGCCAAAATATCCCATTTGTTTCACTAAAAAAAATTTTGCAAAAAAAACCCTCAATAGCTAGATTTTACTAAAATTGTCTAACTTATAAAGATTTATCTCACAGCTGCCCAAGTGCACTGGCCATGTTTGCTTTTATTAAGCTCTTCTGGCAAGACACATTCCATATATGATTTAACTTGATTTTTGGAAAAACACTCTCATGTGGTATACTTTGTCCAAAAATAAAAATCATCTTTCACAGCTATGATTCTAAAACTACTGAAATTGATTCAAATGCTGAATACCGACTTGGGAATCAATTTGAAGGTCCACTTTTGTTTCATCTGTATTAAGCTCATTTTCAATAAATGTGACCACAAAAAAAGTGGAATGACACTTTTCTACTGAAAATAGAATTTATAGAAAACAAAGAAATAATAGAAATAATAGAAAACATACTGCAAAAATGGTGAGATTTGTTATAATGTACATTCTATGAAACATAAGAGCACATCCGAGATAATATGATATAGGATTAAGTTCATAAGTTAAGGAGATGTTACCTTTTCACTTGGAATCCAATGGATCTTTGACATAGGAATTTGTGAAGCAAAGACAATCACTGGGAAAAAACAGTGTAAAGGAAACTACAGAAGTTTAATGATTAACAGCGAAAATATGTCTGTTGATAAAACTCCCCATCTGCTCCTTCTAAATTACAGGAGAACCTGAACAAGCAGCACATCAAAACAAAACAGTGAGAGAAAAAAAGTAAATTAATCATTCTTTAAAGGTAACTGATAGTAGCAATTAAAACATATCTGTGAGTAAATATCTGGTTCTGGTGACAAAGAGATATTATTAAAAAAAAAAAAAAAACAAAAAAGAAATGTTCAGATCACATTCCAGACTGAACTATGGAAGAAGTTGCTGCAATGCAAGGAGAACCGTGCTGAATTCCATGGGTCTGCAGTAGGAGCCTTGACTCAGGACTGGAGCCCTTTGTAAAAATCCTCTTTCATTGTTGCTGAAACCAAAAACTTGCAGCTGGGGGGCTGGCAGGTGATGATCTGCTGACCACTTTGTGTCACTGGCATGTCACTGCAAGCCCAGTAAAAGCAATGGGGAGACTGTCAGGGTACCACGTTCCAAATAGTCGAGCCCTGAAGGCAAGGCAGCATCGTGATGAGAGCAAAACCCAACAAATCTTCAATCTGAAGCTTGAAAATCCATTTCATTTTGGTCCATTTGTCAACTACTGTGCTGAATTTCAATCCAGCTTTATAGGTAGTGATCTGTTTTTCTACAGCTTATTTATAATCCTTATAGAAAAATCTCCTGTATGTGCCTCACTATTCTACAGATAATTAAAAAACTAAAATAATTGTCAGAGATAAGCTGGTTTTGGTAGATTTGGTTTCTATGGGTGAGATCAAGTAGTTAATGACAATTTATATAGGAATATCAATCTTAACACATGAAGAATGGATTCATAACCATAACACATTCAAGAATTGGGCTCATAACCAAATCACAGTTTTACCACTCTGTAAATTTCATTGTTTCATTTGTATAAAAATTAAACTTAATGACTTAAGACTTTTTCTAATTCAAAAAGTTGTTTCTTTCACAATGATTTCATTTAAAGTTCCTGTTCCTGTAACTTGTTCCTKCAGTTGCCATCAGAAGAAAACAAAGTCATGTCACAAATCATGTGATATGTCAGCAATATTTTGTTTTGAATGTCTGCATACTGCTCTGCCTTTTTAAGTTCTGCATTTCATTTCAAATTTCAGTTTCCAAATATCATACCATATTTATCTCAGTGTTCCCATTGAAAGATCTGCTAACAGATTTATGAAAGTGTCTTTTTAGTCTTTTCTTATAGAAAGGCTACTACAAATAACTATACTTGAATTCAGCTCAAGAAATGTATTGACAAGAGACAGCAGGTAAATGAATGCACTCGGTAATTTCCTAATAGCAGTACAGGTTAGTCATACTTTGGACTTTCCCCAGCAAGAGATAGGGAAGCTGTGAAAGAAAAAACTATAGATCTTGGTAGCTAGTACTAAGGATGGGTAAAGTCATACTGTAAACTAAGAATTTCACTTTTATGAACAAACAAAGGTGAGGACTTAATGCTGAATCACTTTCTGCTTTTTCAAATAATTAATCTCTTTAGTGATTGCATGCTGTTTCATCTGATGCAATAGAGCCTGCAGAAATAGAGCCTAGCAACGACAAGATTCCTGCATATGTGTATCAAAGGATGATAATCCCTTTGCATTTAGCATGTGTATATATGGTACATAAAAGAGATACTTAAAAATATGATGTTACTCTGCTCTTCTTACAGCAATGTGAAGTTGGTTATTGGGTTTAGTCAGGAAGACAAAGATTTGCAGCAGTAGTTTCCAAACTGAAGGGCAACATGCTGCTCTGTCCATGCTGTTGAAAGCCTCCATATATTAAAAAGGAAGAAAAACGTGGCACATTTTTGCTCAGCACTGCAAGGTGCAGGATATCAAAAAATGGGAACCACTGGCACAGACAGAAAGCTGCSACTGTTTGGCTGAGAGACCATGTAGTCCACTGTGATATTTGCACCTGTTTTCCTGTCCATTCCGCCAAAAGTAATTTGCAAAATATAATGATGTAATTATGCAAGTAATCATCAGCAGATTACATCACAGATTATAGTGGTTAATGCCAGGCAGGTGCTGGTCTAAAATTAGAGTGCTGGACCGTATTTTATCCGTATGTGCATTAGGTTCTTTCTAGAAGCTGTGCCTGCTATTGCGGGCTTTTCTCCATAATATGAAGGAGGTTGGGAAGCTGGGCAAGCTGATCTCCTGAGGCCTCTTCCAGGTTGAAGTACTGTATGCTCCTTAGAAGAACACTGGGGCATTAGACTCACATATACCACTTAAAGCCAATACAGAAAGGCCTTGAAGTTCACCTTCATGTTATCAAAAGTGTCTCAGAATGCTATATGCATGATTACAGCAGAAGTATAAACCCTTAGAAAGCAAAGACTCTAATCTCATTTTCATCCTTAATCAGCAATGGTTTAACTTAAAAGGTAAGCCATGACCATGTGAAGGGAAAGCAGTGATAAGAACCGTAAAGGATACTGGGGATGACAGCAATGCACGATACCAGAGATATAGCCATCCTGATGTGACACATGAGGTAAGTATTCCATTGTGGACAGGACTTGTAAGAGATGACAGACTGAAGTGTAATGTATACAACACCAGAGCCAAATGCCACCAAAGCACCTACGTCGTGGACGCTGGTAACGGACAGCTCCTGGAAAGAGAACCAGCACAACGGTTAGGGGATACTGCTCATACCRTGGTAGGAGTTACTGAGCCCTAGTGAGGCCGTAGCCTCACTATGTGGCCATGACCCAACAGCAGGACATGCTCCCTTCTCCCAGATCCACTCAGGCAAGATGACAGGGAAAGGAGAACGAGTAGCTTCAYATCATGCTCAAAGTCATCAGATCAAAGGCGGAACAGGCCAGTTTTAATGCTGTACAGATCAGTTTTAATGCTGTACAGCCACTGGACTGTTACCAACTACTATCTGCACAAACAGGAATTGGACTGTTTTCTTAAGAGGATCCATTAGCTCCTTTTTTGCTCTCCTCTGCCAAAAAAATTAAACCTTTTATGTTAAAAGCTGAATCAGTACTCGTGTGGCCATACTTGAACTAATAGTGAGGTTTCATTGGAGCTGATCTGAATTGGGACTGATATAGCTCTATCCTCCTCTTCAGTGGCCAGCCACATGGCTCCAGGAAATGAGTCATCAAAAAATTAATAATATGTTTTAAAGAAAAGCATTTCCCAAAATAAGCTCTTGATATGAAGGACTTCCACTGTCAATTCCCTGAACTATTTAGCTTTTACTCTTTTCCACATCATCAGCCATTTTTATTGAATTTCTCCATCAGGTGAAAGCAAGGATAAAACTCCTGTATTACTATATATAGCCTCTATTTTGYAATACCCATACCTAAACATGCGCCAAGATCTACCCTACCAAAGTCCTATTTTAGTGATTCCTGAAAACACATCAATATGCTTTTATAACTTATTTTAATAACCTTCCTGACTGGAAGACATTGTTTTCTTTTTCTTCTAATGGTGATTATCTTCATGCGTTGTTTTTTATTTTCTTTCTCTGTGCCTTTTTTCCTTCTCTCTGTGATGTATTAAGTCCTCTCAGGTTTTAAAGCATGTCAAATGCCTCACAAAGGTAAAGTGGATTTTGATGTATAGTTGCATTTTCTTTTCCTTGTCCTACCTATGCCTTCCATATTGGAACAACAGGATTTCATACGGAAAGCATTAGATATTAATTTTAGATATTAATTTAATTAATTTTTAGATATTAATTTAGATATTAATTTAAGTGGATATTAATTCCCACTGGTTACAGGGGCTAGGCTGAGTGATAAAGAAATGTAATTCCAGCTCTACTTTGGTTTCTCAACCTCAAGAATCACCTGGCCTTGAACAAACCTCACAGCCTCCATGCCTCAGTTCTTCAACTAGTAAATGGGGATCTGTGTGTACTGCTCGCTAGCTGCTCGCTATACTGTACAGTGGAAAGACCCAAGACTTGTAAACTGCCACTTCCTTCTTCCTGGTCAATTAGGCTTGCTTAAAAATTTTGCTAGATCAGATCTGTAGCTAGATTGGATCCTTACYGTGTTCTGAAGCTCTTCTAACATGCAAAGTAAGGTCAAAGTAGAAGTAAAAATTAAAGAGTGGAAGAAGTTTATGAACAGGCAATGAGAGACAATAGATAAGAATCAATACTATTAAATTCAGTGGGTCCCTCTTGAAACTTTAGGACCAAAGTTTCTACTTCCCTGACTCTCACAAACCATTCTACATATTTGATTTGTCTTTTTCTTATTGAAGCTGGATTTGTTTTCTATTTCAGTCACTTGATGCTGTTCCCTAACAAGGGATTTTTTTGTGCCATGTATAAATCTAATCTGTAAGAGTACAGATATTTTAAAAGCAGTGTACAAGTTTCAACACCGCAGCACYTACAGTGTTTGCCTTCCATCCACTGCCTGGAGGTAAAACTAATAAGAGCAAGATACCATTTTAAGTCAGAGAGATTTTTTTGTCTGAAAATACTGTATCAACTRCATGCAAAATTACATTGGTGGCTGGACTCCTGACAATCTTTATTTTCAATTTCTGCTAAGCATTCTTGAGTTGCCTACTACTGGCATTCTCMAATCCTTCATTACAGATAACTGCACTTTGTCAGGTCACTGTATGAGCACAATAGTATTTACCAAAAAATTCCCTAAGGGAGTCTATCCTTTAAAAGTAAATAAATCAGCTGTTTCCATAGATTTAAAGGAAACACCTTACACTATTTTCCAGTTAAACTTGACTTGGTTCTGAGTTGATTTTTTCAGTGGGATTTAGCTAATCCCTTTCTTGTGTCGCAGAGAATCTTCCTTATTACATGCTTGCTAACTAGAAAAGGTGAAAAGAATCCTTTGTGTCAGCTTTTCCTCTCTACTGAATTTTCTCTCAGACACTGATGGCTGGACTCTCTTTATGATTTATAATGAAATGTCTTCCATCTGGCAAAGGTAATTCTAAATCATTCTGTCAAAAGAATTAATGGTTATCCCAGCTTTTCTAAGCTCAAAGTAATGGACTAATACTGTGTTCAAAGTGTTATCCTCTCACCTAAATCTAGCTTATTCTGTAAAAAAAAACTGTGTGTGCACAATGATCCATGTGAAAATAAAGGTGCTTTTTCAAGTCTGACGTATTCCGCCTTATCTCACTGTGAGCAAAGTAAAGTGTTAGGAGCAGTAGCTAGTAACAGAGTAGCTTTGCAAATCTACTTTAAAAAGTCAAGAGCAAGTCATTCTTTCACGTTTTGCCAAGTGTCCAAACTGGGATAATGCTAACCATTCTAATCTGTTTAATTGTTTAACTGCTAAAAATGTTAAATTTGATTTATGATCTGAAATTTATGATCATACCTGAAAAGATGCAACGATGGCCATTCCGACACAACCCAACAATCCAACACATAATGAAAGAATGTTGAATGTAGAACTAATAAACCGTGATGACTCATTTTGCTTTTCTATTACTAAGGATCTGATACACATTGTAGCTACACCTAAAAAAGCAAACAAAAAGCATATTTTGTTCAAAGTTCATGTGTTTTACACTAGATCCTTCAAAGAACAATACTGTAATTATATATTCTCATATATATATGATATGCATATAATATTCCGAGCATGTATGCATATATACATACCTAAAATTGATGAAATATTAATCATAAAACAAAAGATACCACTCTCTGGAGGTTTAGTTCCAGTGTCACTAAAGCAAGAAGAGAGAAGAAATTAAAAGTTAGTTAGTTAGAGGATTTTACCCCAGGACAGCAACTGCATTCCAGTGCCTAGGAATGTTCCTAATCTACTAAAGTAAATAAATTGCTTAATTTACTAATGTAGCTATAGCTTAACAATTCTTTAGACCTGAGTTGCTACAAGTCTTTCCTGCCAAAACYGTTCCCCTTGCTTAGCATACTTCTGTGAGGAGCATGCTAAGTGGGTATGTATGTGGGTTCAAGTCCCCTCAAGCAGAGTTTTTTCTGAGGTGAGTGCTCTGTGGAAACAGGAGTAAGTGCAATGCCACTGCCTCTCTGCCTGGTGTTGTCTTGTTTAAGGGGCAGCCAATCTGGGAATATCTGTCAGGTCAGGCTCTGACAGGCAAGCCACTTGAAAACGTGTAGCCTGTAAATCCTTAGGGAGCCCAGATGTGAGCTGAGTTCTCCATTAGTCACCAACACCAAAGGACATGGATTGGGTGTTCCAAATGAAGTCTTGAGTTGTATGATACAAAAAAGAAAGTACCTTAAATAGGTAATATTTTTTCAGTAAACTTTTAAAAAAATTCTTTATTCACGTTAGAAAACTAGAACATATTGAAGGATTTGGTTTCTTAAGAAACTGCACTCAGCCTCCATATATGCTTACAGCCATGTTTGTGTGTCAGTTGCTAAACCAATTTGTCAAGCATAGGAGTAAGCTAAGAGTAATAGGAATCCTTTGCTATGAAAAGTCAATGCAAATCTTCGATTTCCTTTTGACTTTATTTCTTTCTAAAGCTCAGACAGCCAAAGTTCGGGATAGTCAAACTTTTAGAYAAGTTTTCCCAACTTCTCAGGCACTGGTAATCCCTATTCATCTATCTGTTACTATGTTTTCMCAGGCTACAACATGCAATCTGAACTGCTCTTGTTTTGCTTTGTTGGTGGAATTGATGTAAACAATATGATGGCTCTCATTTTTCTCTCAAAATCATTTTATTCCATGCTTTATTAACCCCCCCTTTTTTTTTTTTAACCTTGAATATCACAACTTTTCCTCATCTTTCTGAAGTGTTCTTACAAATACAACCAAGGACTTCACTTATTAACTGAGCCACTTGTGATGACCTTGAAGGACTTCTGCAAATCAGAAACCTCTCTGCACTAAGTACTGGATTGTGATCACTTCAAAGCTGTTGGAGGGGTTTAGGTGAGAAGAGAATGGAATTGGCACATGCAAAGAAAGCAACCATTTGAAGTTCTCAGAACATTTCACATCATAAGAGCAATCCAAATAACCTGAAATTGCACTTAACGCCATTTAGTTTTAATCAAACTTTTCTCAAGCTAAGACGTTACAACGGGATTTTGTATTACTGTWTTTTAAGCTCAGTAATATTAGATGGATTTTTTCAAGTAATTCCATACCAAAAATATTTTAGCATACCTAAAATGTACTTACGAAGTATTGCACTAGACTTTTAAGGAGACAATCACTATGCTCTCTGCTAAAAAATTCCTTAAAGCCAAATGAAGACTGAGATATCTGTTTTGCTTACTTCTGAAATTTTCTGGTCAGGAGAAAAAAGAGTATTTAATGAGAAAAAGAAAAAACATGAAACAAAAGCTTGTGTTTGTTTATTTGCCATTGTGCATAGGTAAGCACAAATATCATGGAAAAGATGAATAATCTAGTATCAAAATGACAGAATTTGTGTCATTGTCTCAGGAAATAGAATCATTCTAAGTCAAACTTTTTTCTGCAAAAGGAATGAGAGAAAGAGAGAAATAAAAAGAGAGAGAGAGAGAGAGAGAGAGAGAGAAAGAGAGAGAGAAAGAGAGAAAGAGAGAAAGAAAGAGAGAAAGAGAGAAAGAGAGAAAGAGAGAAAGCGAGAAAGAAAGAGAGAAAGAGAAAGAGGGAAAGAGAGAAAGAGAGAAAGAAAGAGAGAAAGAGAGAGAGAGAGAGAGAGAGAGAGAGAGAGAGAGAGAGAGAAAGAAAGAAAGAAAGAAAGAAAGAAAGAAAGAAAGAAAGAAAGAAAGAAAGAAAGAAAGAAAGAAAGAAAGAAAGAAAAGTAGAAGAAAGAAAGAAGGAGAGAAAGAAAAGTAGAGGAGAGAGGGAGTAAATATTTTAAGCCCCGCCAAAAAATAATCATCTTCTAATTTTCTATATACAGATATCATAAAGTTAAACTATTTTTCTCTGAAGTCTCTTTTTTTTTTTTTAAATGGGAATTAGCAGATTATATCCTGCCTACACATATCTGACTGATCTGAAGGTATCAACTGAGAGGAATTAGCATTTGGGAATTTTCTTCAAGTTTGTCACTGCAAATTCAAACCAACAAATAGTCAACCCAATTTAATTTGGATTCTAAGTACTATGAGCAAAAAAAGTTCATCTGGGCACAATCATATCCTTTTCTAGGCCTCAGGTGCAAGAATAACTAAATGTGTATTAATTTTTATCTGTCAGGAAATGCATTTATATGGTTTATTTCTGTAACAAAGGTAAACATAGCTCTTCTCTCACCGTGACAGGTGTGTTACATAGTGAACAAATAAAATTAATATGTTACCTCAAGACAAACACAGGGTACTTGAGCAATCTAAATAAGAATTTCAGAAATGCTGAACTAAAATTTCTCAATATTTTTCTCCTCTGTCTAACTGGAGTTTCCCCGTACAAAATTAGTTTTATTTTTAAAGTTCATTTTAAGATATTGCACAATTGAAATTTTGAAACATTCTTCCTCTTTCTCTTCTATCAAAATTTTCACTAGATCATGCTCTTAATTCCGTGATTTAGCTTCATAGCCCAAGGCCATGACTTATAAAATAAGAATATGGACCGTGTTATGACTTCTACCAAGATCGGCTGCCTTTGGAAGTATTACAAATTGTTCACTTTCACCTTCACTTTCACCTTCACCTAAATTGTGTGTTGAAAGGATTCTAAATACATAAGACATTAATCTCACTTAAAACTTTTTACTAGTAAAACAAGAGGGCCTGAAATATATTTTAATCAGTGACACAGATCTCATCTGGGTTGTTTTTATAAGGGCATGTGGATACTTATTGTGATTTCTTAGTTCAGAGAATGATTTTGTTGTTGTTGTTATATTGTACCTGCACCCAGCTTCGTATTTATGTAACTACGGCAGCTTGGAAACTGTCTTCAGTCACAGAGGTGCAGCCTGTGGGGTTGGGTTAGCCCTTTGAAAAGCATCACATTTAAAGTCACCTTATCTGTGCTACTCTATGGAAAGAACGGTTAAACTGAAAAATGGGTGTCCTGTTGACTCGTGTATTTCCTTCAAGGCCAGGTTTGAGCACATAATCTACCATAGAAAGCTCTGCAAAAATCAGCATGAAGCCCAGCTTTTGGTGGCTTGCTCTGAATGAAGCTGCAGCTCTGGATGAAGCTGCTTCCCTGGGGGCTGCAGTGCCACTGGCATCGCCTCACTTAGGGCCACAGACCTAGTAAATCTACGTGTAAGCCTAACTCGAGTTAGTAGCCTCATGAAAACACCGCTGTCCACCTGCAGCTTTTCCGCAGAAAACCCTTTTAAAGATGTTTCTTCCACCGCGCGCATTGGCCGGGGGCTCTCAAGGAGGGGTGGGTGTTAGGAGCRGGATCGCTGCCCGCTTTTCCCTGAGGGTGCTGGATCTGTTGCCCCATCCATGGGTGCCTGTCCGAGTGGGAAGCCCCAGGGTGAGGGGCACAGAGGAGGTGGCCCCAAGGGGCATGAAGGAGGTGGCTCTGTCCTGTGGGCCCCTGCTGCCCGCTGCCCGCGCCCGCCTCACCTGATGTAGGGCACAAAGGGGTCGACGTGTCCCGCCAGCACGGCCACCACGTAGGGGACGATGAAGGCGGCCGAGGACCAGRCGACGAGCAGAGCGGGCACGAACGCCACGCCGGGCATGAGGCAGCACCGCATGCCCCGCGCGCGCCCGTCCCCGGCCATGGGCGCCCCACGCGGCCCCACGGCCCTGAAGTCACAGAGGCGCCCGCGGAGGCGGCACCGCCGCCACCGCCCGCCCTGCCCACCCGCGAGCAGCCGCCCTGCGCGCCCTGGCACGGGGCCCAACCTGCCCCTTGGCGTGACCCAGCCAGGGGCTCCTGTGGGTGCTGCCAGGAGCCGTTTCACTTGGCTCTGCCCTGCGGCGGGACGGGCTGCTGCTCTGCCCCCGCTACCGCTGGCTGCTCTCCCTTATCTGCAGTGCGGRCGAGCGCGGGCGCTCCTTCTGAAATGTAAGGGAAAATAAATATGTTTACTCTCTGCTTTCCCTTCCTGCTCACAAACATTTCATGTAACCACTTCAGTTTTTTTTTTCTTCAAGATCAAATTTCTTTTTTTTTTTTCCTTCCTCAGGAAGCAAACTTACTTTTCCTCTTAAAAACTTTTTTTTTTTTTTCAGGCATTTGCATGTGTTAAAAAATTGCATATGTTTTCTTGGGTAAAAATAAATGGGCTGCAGAAATGCCCTGCTCCTTTTTCAGCATTCAAACAAGTAGGATGTGACTTATTTGCCCAGGGTTCAGTGGCCGTTCATCTAGGTTTTGGTTCCTTGTAGAAGAAGCAAAGGATTAATTTTCTTCTACTGCCTCAACAGTAAGATGTCATTGCTGGAAAAAATGTTAGATTCTCAGTTCTGCAAAATGGAAGTGTTACGGTAACTATAGCCTTTCAAGTAGTAAATAAGTTGTGCTTAAGTGTTTAAATTTTTCACATCACTTTTTGCACTGCCTGGACGTTGTTTGGAGTCAAAGAGAAAGACACTTTAGCTCAAGCAGGTGGAAAATTACTGGTTGATCATATCAATTTTATCAATGATAAAAATGACTTGTTGCTATGTAAACATTACACTCCTGATGTTTCTTCATACTTTCATTGCAGGAGGAAGCCAGTAGCAACATACAATTCCTGAATGAAAATTTTTTATTTGTCTCAATTTAATTTAATTTAATTTAATGAAGCAACATTTCTACATTGTTTTTTCAAGGATCATTTGAGCTGTAAATAATACTAAATACTGGTTGCTCACAGACTTGGAGGGGATCATTTTATTTATTGAACACGAGGACATTAGTATGATATTTCAAAGGTGGTCTTTATTCTTTCTTTATTTTGTTGGACAAATATTAAAATACTGCCAGTATGAAAATACAAAGTCATACGGACTTAATGAACTTACACTGGGTTTAACAGAGTTACTGGACTATTTGTTCCATCACTTTAAGACATTAATATACATTTGTGCTTGTCAGTGTAATATCATATTAAAATTTTAGGAAAAATAGATCAAGATGTGTAAGTAATACATACCTGCAGTGATCTGAAAGTGTTTTAAGGTAAAGAAAATACTCATGGAAGAATCTTAAAATAGCCTATGAAGCCTTCGGTTTCATTCACCATCCGATCTCTGTGGAATCTGTATTTATCATGTGACCATCCTTCTTATTGCATTAGCTTCTGGGGAAAGCCAGGTAATTTCAATTGGATAAAGTACCTAAAGGGAACTGCTATGCAAACTGCCATGTAAGGAGTTCCCTTTTTTGTAGTATCAGCTCGGTGGTAGTTCTCAAGCTTTTAAAATATAGCATTCTAGAATAAATCTTGTCACAGCACCTCCAATTTATGCACTGACTTTCAAACTGGAGGAGGCTCATCTCGTTCCCATTCTCCTCCTCTCCCTGTCCACAAGTCTATATTGGTCCCAGCAAAATGTGTTCATTCCTCTAATGCATTCCTGTGAAGGGACATAACCCATGGGGACATGGGGGCCTTTTCCACGGCCTTTTCAAAAGGCTGCTGCACAGTTTCATTGACACCTATTCTCCTTCTAGAAGGAAACAAAGGCAGCTAAACACAATTTAGGGTGAAGGCCAGACCTGAAGTTCCCAAACTACTCTAAGTGATGCTGAGACAGACCGCATAGGTGGCTGTCATAGCCATGTGTCGCTGACGCTTGTTTGCCTCCTTAACCCGATGTGCCTGTATTTTGTTTCAGGACAAGCACTGGGAGAAAAGCTCTTTGTTAATGGCTTGGCAGCCTTGGCCTGAATGGTGAAAAAATTGCTAATCCAACCTGACAATCCTTTAGCAAGCCTTATGACACAAAAAGTAGGTTTTTTTCCCTTACATCATATACATATGTTTAAAGAAGAGTAAATGGCACCGCACAAGGGTCCTTTGGCTGTCATAAGCAGATATTCATAAAACCCAAATAAAATAGAAATTTTTGTTTTCTTTCAAGCTGAAAGTGTCTTCAGTGTAAAAACAAAATATAGCAAAATAAAACAAAAAAAATCCCCCCAAATCTGCAAGAAGATTAAACTTAGAATACAAAGGCATGTGACCTGCAGAACTTCTACTTGGAGGTTAGTCATTGGATTTATTTATGTATAACTAGAACTGGGTGGCTAGGGAGCTCCATTATAACAACACAGCCTGGGGAGTGTAGACTTGTAAATGTGTATCAGCTGAAACGGATCCTCGTAGAGGATAAGTGAGAGAGAAGAATTTATTTCCTGAACGGAGAAAGGGAATGTATGGTGAAATAAGGAAATGGGAGTGTGAGTGTTGTGCAGCTGCCGGGGTCTGTTGTCAGGTATTGGCTGGAAAGCAGGAGGCCATTGGCAGAAAAAGGTTGTGCCAGAATGATGGATTTTATGGGGGATGCCAAAGGCATTACCTGTGACTTCTGCAGATCAGCCTGTGAAGGGTTTGGGCTGGTTTGTGGTTATCTCCTTCCTTCCTCTTTAGTCACACGCTCCAAGTCTGCAACCTTTTCTCACTGATGGAAGCCCATGTAAGCTATTCTCACTTCTGACATAAAGTTCAGGATGGCAAGAATAGCAGCTCTGTGACCTCTGGGAAGTCATTCACAGAATTACGTTAACATTTCTGGTAAGCAATGTGATTTAGTTGTGAAGTAGTTTTCAGATGATAATATTAAAAAAAAAAAAAAAAGGTAGTTTATTTTGCTCAGGTCGTTCTGGTTCCCTCTGTATTTCGCTACATGTGCATATCTAACCAAATGTCTAACCGCAATAGAGATAAAATCTTCCAGTTGTCAAAGATAGCAGGCAACTTGAAAATATTGCCAAGTCTCTTAAGAACTAACTGAGATAACTACTAAGTTTAAATTGGGTAGCTTTCTATCTAGAAGAGGATAAAAGTTTCCTGTGGTACAGGAGGGATTTGGATGGACATCTCCCAATAGCAGAAATACGAAGTTTTATTCCAGAACTTTGTAGCAAGATAAGCCCTCAAAATGTGTATTTTTAAACTCATCTACTCTGTATTTTCTTTGTAGTGCTTTGCAGGTGATAGTTTTCAAAAGAAAGGGCCTAACGAGCTAAATCTTTTCTTCCGGGATATATAAGCTGCAGACTGATACAYGCTATAAAGGAGAGTGAACGGCACCTGTGAAAGCCAGAAAACCACAGACGAGTCATTCTGCAGTGGGTCCCTGCTCCCTTACTCTGGAAAGAGAGTTAACATACAGGAGAAGGCTCTTTCTCCAGGCCATAGCCTGAACTATCAGAAGCACCTAGATACCTGCTATGTCCAACATAAAATTTCCAGGAAATGTGGGGTATCTGCTGCTGGAAAATCAGATCCTGTTTCTATATTTTAAACTGCATTTACAGGAACAATGTTGGTTGTTTCGCCTTTAGTACAGCATAATGCTAAAACTAGGGTATTTGACTATTTCTTCCTGTTTACACCATGTTTAGCACATTGTTGGTTTTGTTGTTTGCTCCTTTCACAAGTTTCCTCGTTTGATTTTTAATCACCTCTGGCATCAAGGTCTAATAAGGCAGGGAGCAGCTAAGAAGGCTTCAAGATAAGGCCWTAAAACCTCCGTGTTGTTTCAAGCTGATACAAATGTAATAAGCAGACTCAGGTTTAGTAAAACGTAATTTCACAAAAAGGAAATATTTTGTCCCTCTCTTCTGAGAACATTCATTAATTTTAACCAAATGCCTTTTCTATTCCTTCTTGACTGTTGGCAATGTTTTCCATTCTTCTTCTGTAGGTAGCAGTGGCCCAGGGCCACCCATCAGAGCCTACCCAGGTGGGCTCTATTTCATGCTGCTGCTCTGCTGGAGAAAGTCCTTTTCCCTGGAACAAGGGATTCAGGCCAAATTTCCCATTATTTCAGCCACAGTTAAATTCTGTACCTATCCTTAGATTTCAGGTTTCTTCTGGCTCTCTGTAGACCACTTACTCAATTTGTAGGGATCAGAAAATAAAAGGACTTTTTAGAGTAAAAATATTGGTAAGCATTGTGATTTGAAATTGTGATTTCTGTACTGGGTCCACATGTTGCCTTATCTAGATGCTCATTTTTAGAGATTTTCAAAATTGCAGTGCTCCAGTCCTTTTCTTTCCAGTCACTGTTTTTTTTTCTGATTCTAAAATATTCTTGTTTTCCTTACTTCTCTACATACACCTAATACCTATCATCAGCGATGTTCTGCAACTTACTATAAACATCATTTCTAGCATCTGCACAAAGAGAAAAATCCCAGAARTAGAAAGCTCTGCTGTTTAAGAGATAAGAAGATGTCTTTGTCTGTGTTTAGCTGGTAGAGAAATAGGATCTGAAGCAAAAGAAAAACAAACCCATGAGTTAAATTTTCGTAAGAACAGCCATTGATGTTTCTTGCATACTTATCCAATGGGTTAAGAGCTGAATATCTGAGTGGTTTCAAAACTAGTGAAAAAGTGAAGTACCCATTTTTTGTTGCATATTATCTCATTACCGCATATTACCTGCATATAGCCTCATTTCTCATGAGGCTATAATTACTACAGATTGTTTTATGGATAACTCATTCATAGTTTAACATCATCTCTCAGAAAACGACATCTTGGTCATTTATATTCAATTTCCATTTAAGAGAGAGTGTCAGTGGAATTGAGTCTCATCAAAGACTAAGATCTCTATAAATGGGAGGTCAGAATAAAATGAGATTTTTTTTGAAGRATCAAATCCTGCCTTGTGCCTGTTTTTCACTCAGCCAAATTCAGAATGACTAATGTCAATTTAATTATTTCATCTCATAGTTGATGCCATGATCAAATTTGCTGTACTGTACTGAGATACCTATTCCAGTATGCCTGAGGCTACTGCTTTAAATAGGATTTCAGATGTATACATATTAACATTTATATGTACTTTYATAAGATGGGGGGAGAGAAGTCCTAGAACACCCCATTTTCTCTCATTTCCTTTTCACGGGAAGCATTAATGCAGCTCTTTGATAAGACTAGCCTATTTTAACTGCTGCTTATGGCCTTCCCAAGTCTTGTGTGGTTCCTAGGGGCACAGCAGGTATGTGCCCCAGGCCTCCCTTATTAGGAAGGGAGCCTAATAAGGCTTCCCTTAGAGGCTGTTTTTACCACAGATGAAGGTGCTCAGTGTAGCAGACAAATTTGGGATGATTTTGCAACTGTACAAGGGAAGAAATGGGCCTGAGCCCTGCTGTGATGCTCCTGCTGCTGCTGCCCAAGGAGARGAGCTGCAGGTCCATATCAGCGCGTGAGCAAGTGCACCCTGGAGCCAAGATGTCACACTGCAACTCGGCCAGTTTTAACCCAGCTGCCACTGGCTGTGTTGCTCGTGAAGACCTGGCAACACAAGGGCAAGAGGGAACAGCAACAAGGTTCTGCCTGAAATTAGAGGTTCTTTACAGTGAGGGTGACAAAGCACTGGAATGGGGTGATTCTAAAGCCAGATCAGGACGGAATATGTCTCTGTTATAATGATTTGTCTCTTTGTTTATATTTCTCGATATTCTGTAAAAGGGATGCCTTTGCTGRAGGTGCTGCTTGGTGCTCCTGACAGCCAATACAAATACAAGAGCAGCTAAGCAGCTGGGTCCAAGAGCCCCAACTCTTACCTGGTTCAAGATCTGGCAAAGCCTTAAGCATATGCCTGATTATAACTGCAACGCCTAATTTTAAGGTGTCCTGACACCTAGTGGAATTTGTGGCTCCAAGCAGATTGTCTCAGTTCATCTGCCTGTGTTGCGGCTGGGGAAAGTTCACTGAATCCCATTCTCGGGTAGAGTATAAAGATACTCACCTCGKCAGCTGCATAAGCAATACAATACAGAAAATGTAAAAAAAAAGATGACTTTGAATTGAGACTTGCCTTCTGCAGAGACCTGCTAACTAAGCTGTTCTCAAGTTTCCTGATCTGCTTTCTGCATTTGAGCCTAAAATTATTTTCTAGTGATGGAAGGATCCAAGCAACCTGGATTCAAGATTTGAACTCATGTAATATACCATGTAACTTGAAAAGAAAAAAATGTATGTGAGTTGAGGGTGGCCCTGATTTAGTCCTTTTTTTTTTTTTTTTTTTGGAACTGTTGGGTGGAGTGTAGTAATTCAGCTTTTCTTAGATTGGAGGCAGCAAAAATGTATGAATCCACTGCAAAGTGGATATAGTTTACCATCACTGTTGTCATACATTGGCAAAGCTTCGTCTCAAGTCTTGGTAAGTATTTAAATTCCACTACTTCTATTTCAAATATATTCTGGAACATTCTGGAACATATTTTGTTTCCAGATTTTTTTTTTTAACCTGGTAGCAACATTGCCTCCAAATGAAATAGCTCTTCTTCATTTCTAGCATTCCCTCTTAAATAATCTGTTGCTGAGGAGCATCCTATCTCCTCCTGATCGTCATTCCTGTAATGTGAACAATTAAGCTCTTTTAGTGTCTCCTCAGAAAGCAGGATCTGATCGTTCCTTTTCATGCATCTGTGTCGGCTTGAACATATTTCTTGAACACTAATGATTAATGTTATCTGCAATAAAGCAGGCAAAATATCATAAAGTAAAATACWGTCCCATCATAATGTATACAGTAACTTGTTTTATATATATATTATGCAGAAGTATATTCAATATAGCTTGTATGGAAGTGTTTATCAGTAATAAATGCATCACACACTTTGCTCTAATTATTATTCCAGTGATCAAGTCATCCATTTTCCYCAAACTATATTCCGCACCATGTTGGTGTTGGCTATATCTCCAACTTTGTATTTTAAGCACCTTTTAGTCTGTCTGTGCTTTTATACTGCATTATTGAGCAGAACGAATGTTTTCAGTTTGCATAATCTGCACGCTTACTGTACCTCCGTTCTCACTGACACCTCAGTCTACTGCGCTCAGAACACTAGCCATCATAAACTCTGCAGCCGTAATGCCATAGAGAGTGGTAAAAAATGTTGTCATTCAGCAATAATGGCTCAGTTCTTGAGCTGGAGGTAATGGTGAGGAAAGCACTAGCAAGTATTTAAAGATTATGTTCCTTCAGGCTAGTCCTTCAGTACGTTTGTGAGAAAACAAAAAGGAAGAAGACTTGACGTGAATTAGGAGTAGTGCTGGCARTGCACAATAGGTGAAAACTTAGCCAGAGGCTTCTTCAAACTGGCACTGAACATATGTGATATCATGTAGGGCCAAATAAGATCAATACATTTGAGCTGCTAAGGTGGGCCATACTACTGAGGTACTCTGAAGGTATCTTCTGAAAAATTGCCATCTTATCCCATGACACATCAAGAAAGGAAAAACAATGATGTGATACAAAAATTAAACAGGAGTGGGGCTTGGTGGGTTTGTAGAGCTGTGCCAAAGCACTATACATCCTTGGAGACATCTTGAACAAGGACAGCCAGGTCCTGTCCTCCAGGACTGGTTATCCCACACCACAACCATGTAAATGTCCTGGGACAAACTCCTAGGACGGACATTGTAACTTTCCACAGGGAAAAATAAGGACACGTGGGTAGTGTTCATTGCTCAGAAATGTTGCTGTGGTGAGCTGTAAGAAATACTGCCACTTTGAAGATGACCTTTCTATGCTGGGATGAGGGTCTAAAGGGACCAGTGCTACTGTCTTCAGGTTCATGGGGCCATCATAGCACCTTCTGCTCTGGTAACCACAAGTGCCTCTGCCTAATGAGAGAACTCCTGGTACTGGTGATACCAGCACTGTTTTGGATGTTGGGCTGAACTTTATTGCAGAAACCAGACTCATGCAGATCAAGGACTGCATAGACTGCTATTGGAAAGAGACCTCTAACTAGTTTCTTGTTGTCACATTTTTTTTCTCAAGAATCATTCTTAAAGAACTCAACAAATAACCATCTTCCAGCCYGGGGGTTCCCTTTCAAAGAATCTCTTGCCCTTTTTGTGCTAAAATACACATAGAAGTGCTTAAATGAAAATTCAGCATATATGATATCTGCAGTAGGAAACCAAAGAGTCTCCTCGATCTCTCTTAGCTTGGGGAAACCAATTTGCCTTGTAGAGAATCTCCACCGTTAAGACTGGATGCTGCCACTCTGCTTACCACGGCCACAGTCGTGTTTCCATGTGCAGAAAATTTGCCTCACAGGTAACTTCAACAGCATTGAAATGATCTAAGACATTGCACACAAAGGCATTTAGATTTTATTCTACAGCCAGCTGGTAACAAAGGTGAGCACATTCAGGAAAAKGAAGTGACACGACTGTGATATGCAGCTCTTAGCTCTTTAGTGATCAGACTGTTATAGATGAGGCAAGCCAATTTCTCATCTACATTTTATTAAAGTAAGCTGGATACAAAGGGTGACAGCGCTGGGGCAGCCTGGAGGTAATCATTCTCAGGCCYCAACCAAGTCCCCAAAGTCTTGGTATTTATATTGAATCCAGGTCCCGCCTTTGGTGTTTTTTCCAAAGGTTCCGTTGAGTCTGCGCTGTGTGTTGTTGATGTTGCTCAGTCGGAATGTGCTTACGCCGGCTGTTTCTAGGTGGTCGTTATCTGCCTTCTGATGGTCGTTTTGGAGGAAGGCAGATAAGCCTTCCTCAGTGCCCTCTGTTTCCCATTGCCCTCAGATCCCATTGTATGCAAAATAGTTGGCTATCTCTTGGTCCCTATCTAGGTACATAATCTCTTGGTCTYGCAAACTTGTTTCTATGCAAGCAAAGCCTATYCATGGTTGGTTAACATCTCGTGGATCATTAACAAGATGTGGTTACTTCAACAAAATCCTTCGATAGCCTTAGTGAACAAACGTGTTTATTACAAGACCAGATCACAGGTGGATCAATTCACTTTTCAAACATCTAGAGGAGCGTTGTCAGCAAAGCATGGACAAGACACAGGGCATTATTTAGTGGCTCGCCRGCTACCAACACCAAATGATACCATGGAAGCTGCTACTCTTTGAGAGATTGTTTTAAAAGGGGGATATAACCTAAGTGAGAGCACATCACTCCAAGTTCCCAACCTTATGCATTCAAGGTCATGAATGGGTCAGGACCCAGAGAAGAATTAAAGAAAGAAATTGTGGAGACTTTATTGCATTATTTTGGGGGCTTTCCAGATTTGAGACTTTGGGAAAAAAGGCGTGAAGGGAAGCAACAGGGCATGGTCCACACAGGGACGTGCTCAACGCTCTAACAGTGGGGAASTGCAAGGAAACGGAAAACCTTCCTCCTCCCAGGGAGTATGGCGGGAAATGGCGCCCGCACCCCGCTTGGCCGTTACGGCGGGCGGGGGGAGGCTCCCGTGACCGCCGCCAGG
>NW_020455317.1:607039-679429 GCF_003342845.1 Nothoprocta perdicaria
GGAGCCTCTGCTGTTATTTTGCTTGCTGCTTGTTGTTCACTGATCTTTTGTAAAAGATGCAATGCAGCTTTTTTTTTTTTTTTTTCCCCTCAAATGTCTGATTTTTTTATACAGATTATACACCACATCTCCAAGTTTTATTTCAGAGTAACCCATCCAGATTGGAGGGCATCAATGGAATTATATTGACAGGCTACTTACAAAATGCTTCAGGTATCTGGAAGTCAGGAAACTTGCTTCAGTGGCATACTTGGGAATGTAGCAAGTGTTATGGAAACAAAGACAATATTTTTGTCAATATAGAAGATTGGCAGCGTTAGAAATGCAAACAGACTGGTATTTCCTGACTCCTGAATTTCTCAAGACAAGTTCTTTCTCACTCCCGTTTCATTTTGCTCGACTATTCGCACTTAAAAAGCCTATAATTTAGGCTTTATACTATACAGAACTGATTTTGAAGGTCTTTGTCATGTAAGGTGTTTTGTACCTGCTGTCTTGCAGATTTCACAAGCTCCTGAAACACTTGAAAGTCACCAGTGAATCAGTGCACTGTGTAGCACAAATAACCAACCAGCTGTTTATGCACAAGTATACCATTGATGTAAAACTAGTGCTAATTGGTGCTATGAGACTTGGAGTAAACTTCAGTCATATTTGCAAAGGCTTTTTTTTAGCCACTGCTGTTCAATGCATCTACTACTTGAAACACTTATTTCTGACAATGTGTCAAAGACGCTGCTCAGATTTATTTTCCTACCAAACCTTAAATTTACTACTTCTAGCCTGTTTATTAATAGAAGTGTTCCAAGAATTTAGATACTATTTAGAAAGCATGCTTTTTCATTTCTAAACAAGTAATTGGCAGAGTTGTGTGAGGGCAAATTTTGGAAATTAATATATGTGAATTTTCTTTGCTGGAGAGAAAAAAAATAGCAGAAATGTGCAAATGAAACTTGTTAAACTCCACTCCCAAACAGCTGCTATCCCCTCACTTTACAGTGTGACCATAATAGAAATAAATGTAAAATCTTTATTATTATTGAGCTTACCTGCTATTACTAATTATTGCTATTAATAATGATGATGATAAATAAGCTCGATAAGAGATGTTGAGTATTGAAGAGATCATATGAATATTTGTGCTGACGTTAGAGTGAGTGGCTAAAGCAAATAATTGGAGGCTGGTAATAGTGTCCTAATAGCCTCAAGATGTAACTGAGCTTGATTTCAAAACAAAGCTAAGCTCGAGGAAATAATAGTGCATTAATTATGATGCACGTGTATTCTTGCAACTAATTATAGGGTATCTGAGTCTGAAGTAATTCTACAACTGAGTTCAGAGCCRAATTTTGAGTTCTATAATGTCTTGCTTGTAAACCATTCTTAGCTGACCATCCATCAATCACACAGTGTTGTAAAATGCTTCACAGTTTGAACATGAGAGCGGCGCTGCTGTCACATAACCCATGCAGTGCCTCACAGTAGAGGGTCTTTTTCCCTTTCTTTTGAAGGTCTTTCTCCCTCTTTTTTTTTTTTTTTTTTTTTTCCAAACCCCCCCCCCCAGTAGTTTTATTTTTCTGTTTATAAAGCTGAAGCAAAAGTGCCTTCAGGGATTATTACAGTATAAATTTAAATAATAAGACAAGTTAAATAATAAGATGAGTGAAAATATAGTTACTGAAAAAGAACGTTGCAGGTGGGAAGCATGTCAGTCATCTTCCTCAGTGTATTGTCAGAGCTATCATGACTCTTTAATTGTAGCCTCATAAATAAATAAAAAAAACAAGTGTTTGGCTAACTTTTTTCTTTTTCTACTGAACAAACATTTGTATAATAAATTCTTATTCAAACACTTCTGTATTTCTTCTAGAAACAAGTTACCTTTATTAAATAACATTTCCTTTATAGTAATGTTATTAAATACCATATAAAAGCATCATGGCACTCTTTCTTAGGCAAGTCACTGTATCTCCCTACCAAATATATTGATTTAATCCTGTATGTACTGAAAGATATCTGTGAAGAAGAATTTGAGTACTACTGACAGTAATGAATTTGAAGCACAAACAGTGGGCCAAACTTTTTTGCTAAAGTACATACTCTTTCTTTCTGGTAATTCTTTTTCTCTCCAGTGCACATAAACACATATTTCTACTGATTAAAGCAAACAATGCTGTATCGCCTCATTAAAACTGAATAGATTTTAAGATTTATCCCAATGTTCAACCTGAATGGTTATTTTCTCAAATTATTTTTTTTCTAGCTAAAGAGTTATTAAAGTATAAAAGTCTTTTTTGATGTTTATCCTGTTTATTTTTGGGAGTGTGTGTGTCTTGTTTTTGAGTCTTTGCTTAGAGTGTTTCTTTGTGTACACTGACTGACACATGTCTATACACATACATGGGTATGTGTAAATGTGTGCACACATGCAGGTGTACATATATATACACATACTTTCCAAAATAAGAATCTGCTTGTGATAGTTTCTCAGGATGGCTAGTTCACAAACATGTCCATGAATGAGGAGGGTTTGCAAAGGGCATTTAAGCTGGGTGCAAGCTGGTGTTGTAACTGAGTGATCCTAATGGCTTGCAGATGCTGGGAAAGGCAGCCCTATCTTCAGCTGTCTTGTTCCCACCGTTTTTCATCAGCACCAATGAAAACATTGAGGCTGCTAAATAATGTTCTTTCAGGGTCACTTTTTGGTGGTTCAGCTCCCTGATTTGGCTCTCTGCAGCAGCTGGTGAGCTCTGTTGACAATTCCAAGGAAGGAGAAAGGGTGGTAGCAGAAATGCAGAGGGGAGAGGAGAGGTTGTGATCTGTAGAAGGGCCTAGCTTGTAGCTTAGCTTGACTGTAATGAAAGATGGCATCTTTGTTGAGAATTTACTGTGTTATAAAAATAGAGCTACTGCCAAGTTAAATTAAATAATTCAGTATGTCCTTACCTGGCTATTCTTTCTCAAAGCTCAGATTTTAGATTTGTATTTCAGTAAATCCTATATGAGAATAGAAAGGAAGACGGTGGAAATCATGCAGGACATTTTCCTGATTATATTCAAATATATTTATTTGAGGTCTCATTTTTGGGAAAGCATTGCTGATTTTTAAAAGGTAAAGGGAGAGATTACCGAAATTTGTAATTATTTTCCAAGTGTGCCCATAAATCATGGAATCCTTTCTTGAGGTGATGGGGGAGAGCTTGTTTGTTTGCAAGAAAGGTAGCTGCAGTTTTGAGTCTGATTGCTACCTCAATATAGTAAATTTCTTCGGATTAATTCYTGTCTAGTTCTTTATAGATCAGTTTGAATCTAATAGATCTTGATTAGGTATTTCCAAGGTAGAAAAGTGTCTAATTTTTGAACTTGGTGGCATTCATCTTTTTTTTTTTTTCTTTGCAGGTTGTCTTGGAGTGGAGTAGAGACCAGTATCATGTTATGTTTGATTCATACAGAGACAATGTTGCTGGTAAATCGTTTCAGAATCGGTAAGTTTTGCTTGTGGTTGAAAATGTATTTTTTACTGTTTAAATTTTCAAATATTTATATCASATATCTAATGTAACATATGCCTAAGTAGGACTTTATATTGGCTCTAGCTCTTCACTAAATTTTAATCTTTCCAATCTAAAATTGTAATTCAGTACTTAATATAGCAGCTTGGAGGATGTATGATATATGGAAGCTCTTGTCGTGTTAYGGAGTTTAGATACGAAATGTAGTGAATTAATCCAGTCAATAATGAAACCATTGGTAATCTTGACAAYAAAGGTGGAATATTACATGTTTTCTATACTAAAGTAAGAAAATACACATTTTCCTAGGTGCACTTAAAATTGCTTTCAGTGTTTTTCAGTATTAAAGTTATTTTCCATTTAATTTCCTATAATTTTATAAGTCATTTAAAGAAGGACATTATTTAGTAGAAAAAAACCCATGGAATTAATAGTTGGCGACTTGCAAAGATGAATGCATTGGAGTAGTCACATGGCAAGCTGAAACCCAAGTCAGATGGCCCGTTTGTTAACTGCTCTGTGCCTTCTTGTGGCTTTGTAGCTCAGGTCTGAATAATCAGAGAGATGGTTGTTCTGGGAGCCTGTGGGCCGTGAAGAAGCTGGTGAGGAGATACCATCTGACTCGTGAACGTTGATACACTTGACTGGAAAAAAATGTGAAAACAGATGCTTCATCTGACTTGAGGTTTGCTGACTCAAGGGCAGTAGAAAAGATTAGATCAGTGTGTCATGCCGTAGCTAGTGTGAGATAATTTTTTTAAAGAACTTCACATGATGTTTGTGAGTACAATAGGCTTTTGTCATCTCGTCTCGCACTCCCCTATTTTCCAAGGAACAGCAAATTAAGATGGAATGATAAAGCTGCTGTTGGTAATTAGCTTGATGGTTACATATTTTTGTAGTGCTGAAGTGAAAGGATGGTAGTTTGTTCCTACCTGTGCAAATGTGTCAGATCCTGTGATAATGAAGTACAGGGCTTTTGTACAATCTTAACGCTTGTTCAAATTGAAATCACGATTTTTTCTGTTCTGGTACAGATGTAATCCATTTCTACGGTCTGTTTTACTATTTCATGTTGGTTGTGTAAGGCTTTTCCTAGAGAGTGTTGCTTTCTATGAATTATGTGCGGAAGGCATAGTACCTGGGGAGAGACTATGGATTGCCTCAGCAAAACCTTACATTTTTCACTGTGGATGCTGAAGTTCATTGGAGTTTATCAAGATGGCATTGCTGCTGTTTGATCAGGCCTGACAGGAAGGCTGTCTTTGCTGGGAGATTTGTATGCAAATACCTACTTCTTGTAAAAAATCCATGGAAAATACTTACCAAAAAAGCTTTTTGCAGAGGTGTGTTTTTAGGTGTCCACTAATTTTTAGGTAGCTGGTAGCAGAGTTTCAGCTCCTTTCTAATTATCACATCTTATAAACGAAGTAATTGACCTCTTTAGTAGTTTGCACTGTGTCATTAGTGACTTGATAGAACTTCTAAGGCTACATATCAGTGCTACATATAGGGTGTCGTCTGCTTTTTACATGATTGAGGATTGCAACTTTCCAATTTTGWTCCTAGACTGAGGATTGCAGCCCTCCCATTTTCATTCTAGCCTATCCATTTATTKTTTTTTCTTTTTTTCATTCCCATCAGTTCTTATTTTGGTGTCAGAGAAAAAATAATCAGAACTCGAGAGTGACAAACTTGTTCCTCTTGAAATTAAGGGTATCTACAGTTTACTGGGAAGCAAAAGTTGTATAACTATGAGGAAATAACAGTGCAACTTCTATTATCTTCCAGCAGCTTTGCAGGAAAAAAGTCKCTGTTCTCATCAAACTGTTATGAATAAAGAAAATATTAATGTAAAATGCAGACACACTTAGGCACATGGGGGCAATCTGCTTTTGACTGTAAGCTTGTACAGCTCATTTTTGGGAGCAAATTAGTGGGTTACCAGCATTATTAGTAGTAACTATTGAAGACTGTTCTCTGGAGGAAAGCTTCTTGTTTYGGCTTGTATTTTCAAAATTGCTCAGCTTTACTTTCCCTGGTCTCATGTCTTTTGGCAATTTAGCTATTGAACCTCCAGGTAGCAATGTCAGGTATTAAACTTGCTTGTTTTGTTGTCTGAGCTCTTATGCAGCTCCAGATAGAGGAATACCAGCTTCAGAGCTATTTATTGAGTCACCTTATTCAAAAGCATTTTTGAACAGCTGCTTTTTTTTTTTTTTTTATGAGAGTAAAATGGAGAGAAGGAAGCTAAATAATGGAGTTGCATATGTATTTGAATGTCTTCTACACTCAGTCTGTTTTTCACTCTTCACCATTGACTTTTGCGTTTTGTCAAATGCTGGCCTATAATTTTTCTATTCCAGGACATAACCAAATCATACTTAAAATTCCAAAACATGCTAGGAAACAAAATAACAAAATTTGAGGAAACAAACCCCACCTCATGGGGAAGCCATTAATTGTTGAGCAGAAAGCTTTGGCAAAAAAAGAAAAGGTGAATGTTGTTGTTAATCCTAATGGGGAGTTTTAAATTTGCTGCTTTTTTTTTTTTTTTACTGTTATGTTTGATAGCTGCTACTTCCCCAAACAAAGTATGCTGAAATGCTTTAAAGAAATTATTCAATTATTTGGAGAGATTTTTAAATGATTTGACTAGTGCTTCTGTACACATTTGACTTTCTTTTATAGCTTTCTTTTTTCATTACTAGTCTCTCTAATCTCAGCTAACAACAAACTCTTCACATCGGGATTAATTTGGAATTGTACCTGTATATGAGCATAAAGTAATACCCATAACTGCTTTCCCTCTAAATGCTTATCAGCATTTTGCTGCAAATGACATAATTTGAATGTCATACATGTCAAGCATAGCACATAGTATCGCTGCAGTTGATATACTGTATAGAAGCATTAGCAAATGATTAGTTGGGATGAACTAGATGAACTAATAAATGAAGCATTATTAGCAAATGATAAGTTGGGAGGAGGCTTCACAAGGGTCAAAATACTACAGAAATTACCAACCTGAAGAGTTGGATTTTTTTTCCATGTTTTATATTCTTAGATGAAGCCTGGGTAAACAAACTCTGTACTTTGCCCAGAACACTGAGCTGTACATTGTTGGAATCAGGTGACTTGAGGCAAGGTATTTCCACTTAAAATACTTCTGTCCTGTAGAAATCAAGGGACTAAAATAAATTTAACTCATTAAAAAAATGTATGTGAGCTGAAAGAATTCCTGTCAGGAAGCTTCTAATTTTGTTCAGGACATTTTAATGGACAACACACCTTGAGTTATACCAAAAGCTAGTGTGGCCTCTTGAGGCAGAGGTGAAAAAACTGATTAAAGAGGTAGTCCAGTAAATYGGCTTTCTTTATCACTTGAGAAAGCAGCCTCTTGCAGACTGCAGGATGGTTTTGCAGATGAGAAATGAGAAGCATATGCTGGGTGGCGGTGCTAGGGAAGGCAGTGCTGCTTATTTGAGGTTCCAGCTGTCTTCACAGAAACCCACTGCTACTTTTAAAGTATCTTAGCACAGTTCTTAGCAACGCTCCTGCACTGAGTTCAGAGAGTGCCTGTCTCTTGTGTTGTGGCTAGATGTGTCATATGGCATGTGGGGAAATGGAGGAGATGCTCATCCATAATCCATCTCTTTTTTGACCATCTTTTGAAGGATGCACTTGGCAGGGAGGGGGTGCTATTTCTTTGAAAAATCATTGTGCAGCTCTGTGGATTTTAGCATTAAGAAAATGCTCAGGAATGCTTATTATAAAAATGCTGTTTTTCTCTTGCTTATCACACTCTAACTTGTCTGTTCCGTTGAGGCAGAGATGTCATCCAGATAGAGCAGAAATCACTATCCAAGGATTTTGGTTATATAAGTATAGTTTAATATGCTTGGCAAGAGGATAGATTATTGCATTCTGATAAAGTGTGTGACAACCAACTACGATTTTTTAACGTTATTACTGTGACGTGGAAATTTTGAAGAGTAGTTGGAGCGTTCACCTGCTGTCTAGGACCGGGAGCATTATTAATCTCTGCCAGCAGCCTGAAGTACCTCCTGAAAGAAAGATTTGGGCCTCAGAGAGGAAGTTCTCATAAAGAGAGAGAAACATAAACAGAAAAGAAAATCTTTGCTGGTTCTCCATCAAGTATGCTAGAAAATCTGTGATCTTTTAGAAGCACATACAGAACAGCTAGTTGTGTCTGAGTAAATTTGACCCTTGTTGTCTAGAGTCTGAATCCATGTACTTCACTTAGGTTGTTGGTGTGAAAAGAAAATGAAACTGAGATCCATGAAGGGTTCCTGGTCTTAGTGAGACCCTGTTGGCTCTGGGCAATTAAATAACAAGAAAAGACTTTAGAGATTTTATACCTTGGGCAGCCTTGTCTCTTTTCCAGTAGTCTCTGAATTGAGGTCATGCCTGGATGGTGTTACTTATTTGAGAAATACTAGCTAAACTCAGACAAGTTGGTTAGATGTAAGTGAAATTTAGAACATAAAATTCATATTTCATTCTGTTACTTAATTATTGTAACCATTCTTTTCTTCGTTTTTGTCTGGGCTGTTTTGTTGAAGCCTTGGCTATAATTAAGAGATGATACGTAGCTAAAGAGAAGATTTTTTTTTGCTTTGTCTTGTTTGTAGCTCAGGTTTGAATATTTCTGTTTGCCAGGAGCTGCTGTCAAGTTTCACAAACCCTTCTGATGTAGTATTTAATGGCTCATGTAGCTTTCATTTGCGTTGTACAGGCTTTGCTTACCCATGCCCATTGACGTGGTGTACACCTGGGTGAATGGCACAGATGTGGAACTGATCAAAGAATTGCAACAGGTCAGAGAACAGATGGAGGAAGAACAGAAAATAATGAGGTAATAACGTGCCTTTTTTTTTTTTTTTTTTTTTAAATCTCTCTCTCCCTTTAACTGGAAGGAGCAACCTAATGCAGTACTGGGCTTCTCGTGTTTTCCTGTGTGGCTTAAGATGAAAATCAAAGTGAATTTTTATCATTTCCTTATTTGATTGTTCTGAAAGCCTAGTTTCGCTTTTGTATTAGCTATGAAGTAGTGTATAATCAGACAACTTTTAGGTAGAAATTATAATAATTAAAGCCTGTTCTCTTGTAAAGTGACAGGCAGAAAACTGTATTGTGTTTAAGTAATTTTCTGTCATTTCCTATAGCTTTGGAAACAGGAAAATAAAACTAGCTCAAACATATAACCTCTCTTCATCACCATCTTCCTTGTCCCCAGTTATTACTTTTCATCATGGACTTAAAATATGTTTTTTTTAAAAAAAATGTATAGTTTAAAAGGCTCATTTTTAATGTTAACTTTGCAGTCTTCCAGATGAAGAAACTGAAAAAGGAGAAATAATTTATTTAGGTTATGAAAGAGTGATTCACTCTTCTCACAAAGGCAGCAGGGAAAGACATGTGGCTGCATTAAGAGTATTTTTGGTTGCACGATGTTGTTCTGCAAAATTACTGATCTGAGGCGACAAACAGTACATTTTTTCTTCTTAGCAAGCATGGGCTGCTACAAATTACCTGGGTTTTGTTTTCTAACCACTGATAAAAAAAATTCTGTGGTGTGTTGACTAATTTTGGCTGGAAAAATATTAAGTTATAAGAACAAGATTATATTTTAAGTACTGTAATAGTGTAATTCAGAAGAATACTGATCTGATATTTGTCATGTTATGGCTTGAAATTAGGTAGTATTGAAAATCTGATTGCAAAATTAAATTCTTAATAGCACTTTAAATGTGGTAAATTTAAACATCTTTAAATGTGGTAAATTTAAACATCTTAAGTACAGACATTGTCTCTGCTCAAAAAAGCTTTTGCATTTATACAGATCTCTTCCTAGCTATTTGTGTAGCAAGCATTAGTGTTTTTTAGTTTCATGATATCAGTGGGTAAAAAGATGCTGGTTTCCATTTTTGCAAAAGGAAAAACATATTGAATTCTTCATAAAGCTGATGTGGAGAATTTCATGTCAAGCTCACAAGTACACCTCATCTTGGTTACATTTGTTATCTAGAAGGACATCTCTGCCGTGTGCATTGCATTTTTTTCTTTTCACCATGTACTCTGAAAGTAGTTAGCACTGTTACAACAAGGATGGTTTTATGGGATAAGAGGACTGCAGAAGACAGAGGCCGGGGCACTGTAAACCTTTGCCAGTGAGCGTGTGTTCGTGTTGCATAGTGAGCTGCAACTCGCTTAGTGATTCACCCAAATCACACTTTCAGTCCTTATGCACATGCTTTTTTCTTCAGTGGTTGGGAGTACCTTGGTGCATGGTGGTCCTCTCGTTCTGTTGCTATATGTAGTGGGCTGCCCTTCTGATTGTTATATTTTTAGTGTCAGTGCTAAGTTAGCTGCAGGTTAATTTAGTTTCTACACACACGTGGCCAATGCAGGATACGCCTGGTCAAAATGTGTGTGTTGGGTAAAACTATGACCAATGAAAACGATGAGCGTACATTTCCTCCTCCTTTCTTATTGGTGATTTTTGTATCAACTGCAGTTTCATTAGATAGTCTAATGATAACCTGATAACCTGAAATGTTAGCAAAGCAAAAATCCCACATCTGGAATGTGAGCAAACCCAAGAATTTAAGAGTTTATGCTGGAAAGGGGAATGAGTGGTAAAGGAGTGTGTGTCAGCCTTTATGCACGTGTGAGCCTGTATTAGCCCACGTAGGCAAATGGCAAGGCCTTGGCAGTGTTATAGCTGAGATATTGGTGCTGTTACAAAAGCCACTGAAGTTCACAGGTAAACACAGATAGAAATCTGAATATTAGATTAAATTATTTTATTATTTTATTGGCAATGTTATCTAATATAGATCTTTCAATAGGGAAGTCCTTGGAAAGAATGCAACAGAACCGACTAAGAAGAGGTGAGCTGCTTTTTTCTTTGTTTTTTGGCTATAAATCAAAATAAATGATATCCTACTCACATTTTGGTTGAAAGCTTATTGCTGATTGTGGGGTTTTATATGACCTGTGAATGCTTCCCTTCTGTGTCATTTTAAGAGAAGTTGACAGCATGATAATATGTATATTGAATACAATTCATGTTATTTCCATAAATATAAGCTGCTTGCTAGGGCAGCTTCTGAGGCTTAGAAAGCCTAGATTTGTCAACTTGTTAAGCACAGCTTACATTCTGAGTATGTTTTCTTTAAAGCAGTGTGTTCAGGAGTCTTATAATTCAGAAGTATTTSAGCAGCACCTTTGGCTGCCATCTTTGTACCAAGCACAGCACTGTTTGTGCACTGGCAGAAAGTGGTCAGTCTCATTCTTACCAGTTTTGGTTATGTTGCCATCTAGAGATCCTTAAGATCTTCTGTTTGATCAAAGCTCAGCACACTTTGAAATTTTGACAAAAATCCTATATGAATACTTGAATGAGAAGAGATTTGTAAGGRGGTAGGATAGGATGAGAGAATCATAAACAGGAATTAGTTAAACTTTAATAGTAAGATGCTTCTTTCCAGTGGCAAAATGAACATCTCAGTCATCCATTTCCCCTTCTTCCGAGATTGATGTTAAAAAGAAGTAATCAGTTTTTATGAAAATACATTTCAACCAACACTGATTTATATTTTTATTTTTTTGCCTTAGTGAGAAGCAACTGGAATGTTTGCTGACACACTGCATTAAAGTGCCAATGCTTGTCCTGGATCCCGCGCTGCCTACCAACATTACCCTGAAAGATCTGCTCTCCATTCATCCTGCTTTACAAGCTGCTAACAATATGTTCTTTGTTGCAAAACCAAAAAATCCTTCTACTAATGTGACAGTAATCGTTTTTGATAGCCCTAAGGATGGTAAGAGCTTACTTGTCTGATTCCAGATAGTTCTCTAGATTCCAGATGGTTATCTAGATTCCAGCTAATTTTCTAGCGGAAATTTTTACCAAGTTATTGTGGATTAGGATTTTTTTTTTCTTTCATTACTGACTTTGGTGCTCATTTTGTTTGATTTTTAGCAAGTGATTCTACCCCTTCTTTCTCCTTCTCTTCCCCTAAAAGGCAATATAAATGATATTGTGGCTATTTTTTTTTTTGTTCTGTTTTGTTTTTATCTCCTAGACAGCTGATTGGGAGTGATTAGAGGGTTCTGTGCTTAGAAGAAGTTCTGCAAAATAAATTTGATATTTGAATATTTGTATTGCACTGATAGTCTCAGAAGACTGAGTTTTAGATGAAAGATCATTAATCTTAGAATCGGACTGTGCAAGTTCTGTCCTTGCTCAAAGAATTGTCCGCCATAAAAACRGAGTAGTCTGTATATTCAGCATTTATATGTAATATCTTGAAGCAGGTACAAATTTCTTACTTTGTTTAATATGTAGTGCCCAACCAGTTGTCTATTTTACCACTGAGAATTGTTAGACAAGTGTAAAGGCAATTCTTCACTCTGTAAGCATCCAAAACCTTGTAATTTATAAAAGCTGATCTTGATTAAATAGTGTATATATAAAAGAAGCAACCTCAGATTTTTAATTTACGATGTTTTATTTATTCTAGCTGAAGCTGCCCATTCTGGAATGTTAAAAGACAGCAGCAAACAGATAGTATGGAGAGGTTATTTGGTATGTACTTTTAAAATCTTTTAATTAACACATACAAAAGCTAGATGCCAAACTTTCTACACCTTTTTAGCAMTTATTTCTATGCTATACTCTTTCCATGAGTCATATGTAGTAAGAAATTAAAGCCTTTAAAATTACTCATATTTTAATTTTGAGGTTTGAGCTGTGAGATAAAATATACACTATTAACTGCCATGCTGTTAAACTTAACAGAGAAGGGTGGGTTATAGTAAATTTAGAAAATGGACTTTCTTTGTCTCTTGGTTTGCAGACAACAGACAAAGAAGTTCCAGGTCTAGTGCTGATGCAAGACTTGGCCTTCCTTAGTGGATTTCCAGCTACATTCAAAGAAACGAGTCAGCTACGAACAAAGCTACCAGAGAGTCTGGCCTCCAAAGTCAAATTGGTAAGGGTCTGGAGGGAGGAGGACGGATAACGTAGTTGTGGGTGGGTGTTGCGTGGCCTTTTATTTATTTATTTATTTATTTATTTTATTCTCTATGGGACCTAGACCCCCAAGCAGAAGAGCTGTTGCAAGTGGCTTAGGGTGTTCCTGACAGAGTATCTCATTCTGACTTGTAAAGCCTAGTTAAGACTCAGTTACCCGAGTTGAGACTCAGCTACCTTCAAAAGATCCATTGTCCATTCTGTGCTTCCAGTGACAGTGCAAGCTACCTGGCATTAGATTTGCCAGCCTGCAGCTGCTCAAAAACAGGAGATACCAGCATTACCAGTTTCTCTGAGCTGCTTACTATAGGCTGCTGGACTGTGATACTGGTTTGTTTAACGTGGCAGAACTTTATGTGGTTTCTTAGATTTTTTTTCCCCCCTCTTTGCTTTTGGAATAATTATTTTAGMAATGAGAAACTTGAATTGTTTCATAGTTCAATGATGTATTCCTCATTCTTAAATACTCTACAGTCTTGAACAACTTGTAGTCMTAAAAGCAACTGCATATTACACCTGAAATAACTGTGCCATCCATCACTATTTCATGCTTTCTATTCTTCCTTGACGTTTGGACATTTTTTTTCCAGTTACAGACAGGTAAAGTTTCCATATTTTATCAAAATCATTGGCTTATGTATTGGAGAGCTAGGATCAAGCACTCTTTTGAAGCATATGCTCAGCTKAGTGACCAGTGTTGCTAATTAACCAAGCTGGGCACCCTGTGCAAGAGCTCTGGGAGGGTGACAAGGAAGAGACTGAGGCCAGACGGTTTGCAGAGAAGGGAGTCAACAGGGTAAAAGACACAGGATGTGGATCTACAGGAAAAGTAGATCAGATTAGTTCAGATGGCCATCTGTAGGTTCTGCTACTTGACTCTACAGCTTGTTCTTGGGGCTGAGATGAGCAAATCTTGCTTTCATTGCTTGTTCTTGGTAGTTTAGGTTGTTAAACCATGTATTCTGCTATTGCAGAGAAGTGTATCAGGTAACCCCTTTCACAGGCTGTTCGCACTGCAATTTCATGTTTGAATTTCTTCCTCTGTATCTCAGCTCCTGTTGGTAAGTGGCCTTAGTATCTCCCTAGCAGCAGTTAGAAACCTTACGAAATAAACATGTTTGTGCCCGTCTTCCTACCCACTCTTCATTAGCTTGCATAACTCTGTTATTTTTGCCTTCCTTTACAGCTTAGGGTATTTCATAGACAGCAGGAGAGGCTTCTCCTCACCTTTGTTTTTACTAAGGTAGTTAGGCTGTGTTCTTCCCACGATGTTGCCTCTCTGCTCCTCTTATCATCCTAGTAGCACATTMCTGCCACTCCTCCATTGTGAGTCCATCCATCTTCAGTACAGTTGACTACAACTTCATCCAGCAATTCAAATGAGGCATCACCAGAACTTTTTACAGGGGTATGTATGTAGTACATACCTAAGCCTGCCAGACCGTCAGAGACTTGCTGTGTGCTGGCCTCTACCCAGTACAACCAACACTGCAAGTGCTGCTGCCTTCCTTGCATCCTTCTACTGCTTCACAGTGGTGGCATTGATGCAGTTCTTTCCTGCTCATACTGCTTTAAAAAAGAAAAAACTTTTACAAGTGGCATATTGAAAGAGAAATACATGTAGACACATACAGTTAAAAAGTAAATTACAAAGTTTACAGAAGTAAAATAGCATCTCTATCTAATTCTTTATTCTGAGGAGAAAAATAATGAATCTAATAAGACAGTCAAATTGGAGATCAGAGCTAAAATGTAATTCTGCATTTAAAAGCAAGTTCAAGCATCTGACAACTCATCTGATAACAGACAATGATTATTTTGGGGGGAATTTCTGTCACCAGATTCTCATTTCTTAGAAAGCTGCATGCACTAGTGTGTTTTTACCAGCACAAGTGGTGTTTAAAAAAAAAAAAAAAAAGCATTAGTGTGTTTTGCCTATTTCTAGGCAGTAAGAAAGATAGAATAGTAATATTAGACTGTTATCCTGATCATCTCCATATTGGCATGGAGTCAAGATGAATAACTTGCTGAACACTTAGTATCTCAAGATCTCCAATTGGTAGTTCATCTGTTTGGGCATGGAGCTTTCTCTAGTTCTTTGTCACAATTTTAATTGCAGTTTTCTGATTGTTTTAACAGATTTGATTTAATGGACCTGAAGAACTAGAATGCCTTTGACTTCGTTGATCAGTGTTCTATATATATGCTAAAATGTATTTGTTTATATCTTAGACTTTGCCTATTATCAGGCAAGAAGTTTAGTAACAAGATGTTCATTAATTTTTCTATTTTGATTTAAAACAATTTGACTTACATTTTATAGGAACAGCTATTCTAATATGTTCTCATTAACTGTCAAATTTGTGTCTGAAATAATAGCACCTCCCATCAGTTCTGAGTGAATTTGACAAAAAAGAAATCTACCTGCTTCCACATCTAGGAGCACCTACCRTAGGCAGTACTTGTAATTCCATAACCATAAACACCTGTAATAACACACTTCTGAGGAGTGATCCCCTTCCAGCTCAGATTTGGTTTTCATTTTCTGTACTCTGAACAGATACTGTTTTGTCCTTTTTATCCCTAGTACCCATTTTTTTTTTTTCCTTCCCCTATGTTCTGATTTCCTGAATCATAAATGTTTAGTGGTTCTTTGTCAGGTTAACTTTTATGTCTTTCTTGGACCCYTAGCAATCCTTCTGTCAGTCCTGGTTTGATATTCTACCACCTGCCCTTTTTCCTCGTGATGTGTCACAGCTTGTACTGATCCTTTTGTTTCACAGCCTTGTTTTAAATATCTGTTGTTGCTTGTTTTGTTCCCCAGCTTCCCCCAGGCACTTTCTAACTTCAAAAATTATGGTTATTTCTCTCATTTCTGGTATCTAACTGTTGTTCAAGTCACTGCAGATGCTTTTTTTCCCGATACTTCTTTGTTTTGGTGTTTCCAGCATAGAGAAAAGTTGACAGTTCTCTCCGGGATTTCTGTCTTTGATCAGTAAAGCACAACTGTTGTTCTTMGTCAAGCCTGTGACCCCTGTGCTATAGTGGAGATATTCCACAAAGAAATGTCCTTTTCTTATGGATGCTTTGGAGAAGACTCTATCTTCTTTCTTATAGCAGCTTTTGAGATTTTAATGACTTTCATAACCTTTTAATGGATTTAAGACCTGTTAAGGAGTGGAGCAGTTCTGCATGGACCTTAATTTTTGATTGTTATCTCTAACTATGTATAATTCCTTTTCTTTTTCTTTTCTTTCTTTTTTTTTTCTTTCTTCCTTTTTCTTTCACTTTATTTCTTCCAGCARGATCTCCTGGCAGTGTTGCTTACTCCAGCATAAATCACGGTGATGGATACTTTCTGTGTTTCAGGTCTGCTGGTGTCCATACAAGCTGGCTAATCCGTTTTCTGTATCCAGGCTGGTTTAGTTTAACCTTTTAATAACTCTTCAAAGATTCAAAGATCCATTTGTTTCCCCATTGCCGGCAAGATCGTCTCTGATGTTTGGCTGTCTTACTTCTTCTTATCTCTTTTCATGGGTTTGACAACACATGCCCGATATCTACATGGTTTGTCTATACTTGGTCTCAGTTGAGTCATTTTCTCTTTTCGTTAATTATTTGTCATCTGGGTGATCACAAATCTTTCTCTGTTAGTCCTAGTTTTCTTCTCCTTATTGTGCTCTTATCTTTATTACCACTGTGTCCAGCTCATTGTCAGTTCCTAATTGCACCTCTTCTGCGATTGGCTTAGGCACCACTCTGTATAGACACAGGTTTTTGTTGTTGGTCTTTTTTCCTCTCCCCACCAWGTTTCTACTGCATTCTGCTGTAACTCGAGCAAGGTGCAGAGGAGAGAAGAGTAGGAGAGGCAGTCATTGCTTTAGTTGAATTGTGTTCTGTTCRTTTGAAAACATTTCTGATTGACCTCTAGGCCATGTGTTCTCTAGGTCATTCTTCTAAAAATTCTCTGTACTCTGCAAGAAGCAACTGGGCTAAACAACAGGAGGGAAATTGCAACAGTATAATGCACAATGAGTGAATTTTCAAAGTGAAGCATGTGCGTTATAGTCAACTGAATTTATGTACTTATGGCCTGTGTTTTATTTCCAGCTGAAAAGTAGATGTCAGCTATGTGCTGATCGTGTTTTTTTGCTTTCCATGGTGTGTGTTTAGCTAGGTGTGGTGGAAAAGGTGTGTTTGGCTGCCCTTTATTGTCTGCACTCTCAGACTGGTGCATTAGGTGGAGCTCTTATCCTGGTTATCCAGCCTGCAACTCAAACAGTATTGCTATGAATTGTAAAGGTGATATCCTTGTACAAGTATAAATGGGAAAAAAGCTTTATTTTCCCCTTCCCCCTTTCCTCCTTACCTGAATTTGTAAAGAAAATTCTTATTGTTTAGCCTGAGACCCATGTGACTTAAGAACTAGAGAACTTAGTTTTTTTGAGATCKTTATGTTCACATTTTCTCACTAAAATAATAAATGGTAGTGATTTTGTTTTCTTCAAGATTCTATGTCCCAATTGCTTCAGATAATATCGAAAGCTTCCTGCTCTCCTTCCTTTGTGAAATATTGTTGTTTTGATTTTTCTTTAATATGCACATGTGCACATGCACGTGCACACACACAAATAAATCAGCTGGAAACTGGGACTAAAACGTAGCTTGTACTGGCCTTGTCCCACTAATGGAAAGTAATGCACAGAACTGCCTGCAAACACAGTGCTGCTGGGGTAGCGTATGTAAGAGCAGCAGCTGTTTTAGTGACACGTGGCCTGCACACCTTAAAGTTTTTCATATCCTAGGAGAGYTCTTGTCCCTGTTGGACAACAAAGGGAGGCTGCTCCAGGATGCAGTCTTGTCTGTCCACTCAGTTTCAAGTCAGTTTCATGGAGTGAAAAATAAGGCACTGAACTGAGTTATCTTACAGTCCGCTAGGTTTCCTTTTTAATGACAACAGTATTTTATATTCTTAAGGTCTTTTATAACTCTTTAATACAAACAGCTCCCCTTCCAAAGCCCCTAACTGGGCCTATGAGTTTTCTCCTGGACTCAATCAGTCTTTGAATTATTCCTTTTTTATCTTCTTAAGTGGCCAATGCTGCTGATTAAGGAGATGAGAAACTCCTTTATTCAACACAGGTATTGGGAAATCTGTTCTGCAAGACCCTTCGCTTGGGAATGTAGAAAGGAGAGTGTTCACTTCTGTTTGCGGTGCCTAGCCCATCTGGCCTGCCTCCTAAACTAACACGTCTAAGCATTGTCAATACACTGGCTTCTAAAGAACCTGTATTTAAAGCTACCTGGTGGGGACAACGCAGTTTTTCTGTCTCTTTTTTTAAAGGGTATTTTTTTTTCCCCCCCATGTATGTTGCCTAACCATGTGTCACTGGTGCTCTGCACGGACATGTGTGCCTGCGTGGTATTTTTTAGCCTGTGTTAGAAGCCATGGTTTGTCTGGGCGTGCTCACTCTGTGCATCTACCTGTGTTTTTGTTGCTGCTCTACTCGTACAGTAGCCTTTGAGCCGGCTCACCAGTTTCGTCAGGGTGGAGGTGATTTCTGGGGTGCAATATTTCAAGGAAAATGAGTAACTGCCTATGTCCCCTGTATAGTGAATGTCCCCACTGAGAGAAGCACAGTAGCTGTAAGACATCAGAAAGTCTACTGGGGGAGAATGCTGTTTTGAATACCTCAGCAACAGAAAAGCTTTGGTCAGAGCTTGCAATTTATTAGAAACCAGATAACTTAAGTCACCAGATGACTCTGTAGAAGTCCAACTTCACTGATAGCTCTGCCTGTGAAAGTACTCATTTCTAGAAAAGCTGGTGGAGGAAAAATACCTTTTGGCTGCAGGGTTACAATGCACAGGTTGTTTTAGTGCCTAAGCTGAGCAGTGGACTCCTGTTTCTTTACTGTTGTTTCTCTTGGACTGTTCTATATAGAAACCCTGTGATATTTGTGCAATATTAGTGATGAGCATGAAAATCATTTGTAATGAATCTAGTTAGGGATATGCAGTATATACATCTATTTTGTTGGATTTGTCATGATAGGAAATGACGTGTTCTTAAACACTTCTGTCTGTAAAGGGGAAGATTTTTGGTTTGTTACTTGTATATTTTAGATGACAGATTCTAAGGGACTGTGTGACGTTGTTATATTCTTAAATAAAGCACATACCCACTGATGGCAGCTTTGCAATTTGTAGCATTTCGATACTGATATTTTTGGAGTTTGTTAGCTGCGGCTCATAACTATACCTCAGCCATTTAGCTCTTGAAGCCATCTTTTGCACCTGTAGGTTCAGATGATTCCCTGGAAGGTCTGGGATTTATCAGATTTTTCTAATGGCAGACCTCATAAGTCAGATTGAAAGCTCTCAAATAGCACATGAGTCAAACCGTCAACAGCTTGAAAATGTCACAAGCAGGACAGCTGGTCCTGCTAAAGGAAGGGGCGCCAGCTCTGGGACAAGTGGCATTTTAAAACAAACAGAAAAGGTCATATTTAATAAATAAAAAATAATTTTAAGAGAAAAATTCTCCAAGGGAATTATGAATTAAAAATATGTGATGGTTTGCTCTTTTCTTAGCTAATGTTCAAATGTAATACTAATAGCTTTTACACATCTCATATAACTGAAAATCTGGTTAGATATGCTTATTTATCTTCTGTAGCATAAAGGAACATAACTAAAGCATTGCATCCAATGAATATGGCTGCTGATTCTCCGTCAGGCTGTTGAATGTGTGTCCTTGCAGAATCAAAGCAGTTGTGCCTTTAGCTTCCTTGCTTCTACTCACATTACTAACACTGCATAGGCTAAATGCGACATTTAACTGGGTTGGGCTCTACTTTTACTGCAATGTCTCGGTGTCCTGCAATTTGCAAGCTAGACCAGCTATTAGAGAGGGCATATAATGCAAGAGCCTCTTATTATCCTGTGCATTATGAAAGCTGATATCCACATTCACTAGTGGCAAGAGATAAAAACAGCGAACAGATCAAACAGTCTCCAGCTAAGAAATGACCTTAACAGCACATTGGCAGCCATCGTTGAGGACTTGGAAACCCACATGGATTAGTTCTGGAACCCTTTGTATCTCAGATTTCTGAACTGTAGGTTGATCTGTAAACCATTCTGAAAATTTCACACTTCTGAAAGCATAGATGAATTGATGGCCTTAATTTACCCAGAAAAGTATCRCTTGAATAAAAAGGGGAAAAAAAAGTGTAATTCTTTCAGTCATAAAATAAAATTTAAATRTAACATGAATTTTGTTATTGGAGGGTGGGAGGAAGTGAGCTGTGCAGCTTCATTTATTCAAGAAATAGCCTTAACATCCACAGGTATGTTATTGCCAGATTATTGTATAAAAAGAAATTTATTTGGAAAGAATAAAAGCCAAGCATCTAGAAATATTCTGTGTATTTAAATGTCAGTTTTCATTTCTCATTTTATTACTCCTCTCTTACAATAGTCTTAAAATTAGGTTTTCCCTGTCATKTTTATTAGTAACTCAGGTGAGGGGAAAAAGGTAACAAAAAGATTGAGTTGAATTGAATTGGCAAAGGAGGGATATTGCATTTGTGAATACGTGTCAGAATTAATTAATTAATGTGTGTATTTATTTATTTATTTTCTTTCTCCTGCCTGTGTAGTTGCAGCTCTATTCAGAAGCCAGTGTGGCTCTCTTGCAGCTGAATAACCCTAAGGGTTTCCAAGAACTGAGCAAGCAAGCAAAGAAGAACATGACTATAGATGGAAAAGAAYTTATGCTTAATCCTGCTTATTTACTCTGGGACCTCAGCTCTGTCAGTCAGGTAGGTRTATTTTATTAATGTATGTAAATATTACAATATCTAACTTTTCCAAGTAGAAGCTAACTAAGTAATGACAAGGAGCACAGGATTCTCCAAAAGCTTGGAAAGTTAATACTTCAGTATTTGTTATGTTGTAAGAAAAGGGTCGCAAGAACAGGCTCACATACTGAAATCAAGAAGGAAGAAAGACCACAAGGTCAGCATTTAATTGACATTTTCTTGATCTCTGCTGAAAAAGAAACTTGCGCTTCTGCATGTGTTCTGATAAAGTTGTATGCAGTCAGTTCCTGAAAGTCTTCACTGATATCTGTTGTCAGATAAGTGCGTTTCTTGTGTGGGGCWGGAGAGGCTTTTGTTATCAAACATCACACCGTTTCCATCCTGATGTATTTATTTGGCATTTTGTGCTTTGCAGCATCACGTATGCTAAGAAAATTGCTTTTCTTCCAGAATTTTAAATAACTGAAATATAGATGTCTAAGGAAAGTTTTACATTAAATAACTGATTTATCAAAAGGAAATAAAAATGTCCTTTTAAAGATAAGATCACCTTTTTTTGCTGCTGGAATTTTATTTCATATTAAACATCAAATAGCATGGATAAGGTAAACTTGCTTTATAATAAAGCTTGTTGTGTCTGTTTCTATGCTGTTAATTTGCTTTCAGGGAACTTTTCTCATTGACACAAACTCTGAACTCAGACTTCATACTTCATCACGTTAAAATAATTCCTTCTTTCACAAACGGGTACCTGACCAGTGCATGATGGTGTTGCTATAAGTTAAGATATTAAGCTGTTATGCCACTGAGAATATGTAAATTGTGCTACTGTACATATTGGAGAAGAAGGAGGCTTATATATAAGGCATAGAATTTGTGGTGAAAGTGGTAGTCATTCCAAATTCAAGTTTTCCTAGTTTTTCCTTATATAATTGGGCATATTCCTTTAGGTGGCCTCAATTGTTAATTTTAGAAAAGGTCATTAAATTCTCAAAAATAGGATGGCAATGTATATTATACTGTATGTTGTACACACAGACACATATATATGCGTGTGTGTGTAAATATATATATATATATATCTTATAGTACGGTCAGCAGATGTAATGATACCTTGTGGTCAGCTGCTGATGTCAGAAGAATATATAGTTGATCTTGATATATCAGTAGACTGTAGTCTTTTAGAAGAGTAATAGTATTTATTCAATATATCTTATTTTGAATATCTTAAGTCTTGATGTACTCATGCACCATTATGTTGAAGTGTACTGCATGTTATGCTGCTGAGTCAGAACTTGAATATATATGTGTAGGTGTATATATATATGTACAATTTAATCTAAGAGGCTTTTTCCTTTTCCTAGTCTAAACAGGATGAAGATATTTCTGCGAGCCGTTTTGAAGATAATGAAGAGCTGAGATATTCCCTGCGGTCAATAGAGAGGCATGCCCCGTGGGTGCGACATATTTTCATTGTCACTAATGGGCAGATTCCTTCCTGGCTTAACCTGGATAATCCTCGGATAACTATAGTGACGCACCAGGTRAAAAACAAAACAAAACCACACAAAACAAACAAAAACGTCAGGAAAACGCCTTTGTTAAAAGTTACATCTGTGTTTTTGGCTGGTAGAGAATAATGCAATTAAAGGCTGCTTTTATGAGAAAGGTACAAGGGACCACATCTTTCCCCTTCACATCCATGGTTTATTACATCCCAKTATATTCCTGTATTTCAGTTTGGCTAACAAGGTAGCTGAATATAAATCAAACTGTCGCTTAGTCCATTTTTCCAAATACTCAGGCTTCAGCTAACATGTACCCGTGTCTGATTTCCTTATAAAATCTATTTATAAAAAACCTGGGGGGAAGAAAATGCCATCTGAATCTCGTCTGTAAACACTGTCTCAGGATGAGGAATAACCTAATAAACTTGTGTTGAGACAGGATGGACTGTAGTTACTGATCCTAATATGTTGGCTGTGAGAAAAGTAGCTATACATTCTAAAAATGTTATTTAAACGGGGAAAAAAGATTCCTGAATAGGTGAAGCAGCAAAAATACCCTAGTGGCTTCTTATTACRAATTCAGGAGTAATTTTGGTATCTTGAAATGCTAGACCCAAAGAGGTAACAAGACACTAATTCAGCTTCTGTTGCTGCCTGCGTGTTATTTSTAAGAGATGGAGGAATCCTGATTCCTTGGATGTTGGAACAGGCTTGAAATCTGGGGCAGCCTGAACTGCACAAGATGGATAAATACGTGGTCATTGGGCCTGATCCAGCAMCCAGTGAAATAAATAGGAGTTTGTGTCTAGCCTTCATTCAGGTGCAGCTTTTTTAGTTAAAAAAAAAGCGCACTTGAAAGTGATTTTRCATAGGAAAAGGAGATAAAGTTGTTTCTTTTTTGCTAATCACTTTCTGATGTACTGAGGGCCTCTGATAGGTCTACTTTGTTTTATCTTCTGAAACTGTTTGGGCTTGTTGGGTTTCTTATCTTTTTTTTTTCTTTTT
Organism: Nothoprocta perdicaria; assembly: GCF_003342845.1. Taxonomy (NCBI): domain Eukaryota; kingdom Metazoa; phylum Chordata; class Aves; order Tinamiformes; family Tinamidae; genus Nothoprocta; species Nothoprocta perdicaria. Next base: position 629,955 of record NW_020455317.1, read on the forward strand.
CTTTTTTTATAGGAAATATTTCAGAATGTGAGTCACTTGCCTACATTCAGTTCACCAGCTATCGAAAGTCATATTCATCGTATCAGTGGCCTCTCTCAGAAGTTTATTTACCTCAATGATGATGTTATGTTTGGAAAGGATGTTTGGCCTGATGATTTTTACAGTCACTCTAAGGGCCAAAAGGTAAGCCACAACGAAAGGATGAAAGTTTTGATGCTAATACCATGTAAAGCAAAGAAATAATACTTTTAAGGGGAGCTTGAATATAAGAAACTCYTGCTTTTCCGCTTTTTTTCCTGCTCTCCTCCAGGTATCATTGTGCTTAGCTACAGGTTTGTTAGCAAAGGTAAAAGGGAGAGAAAGCTTGGTTCTTYTGTTATTTTCTTTCGGGGAGGAGATTTATGCTCTGTTCATGCTTGGGTTCAAATTTACCTTTATCTGTGTTTGCTGCTGTGTTTCAGAGGGTGTATCTGTTCCTCTGCCAGGATTTCTGCTTCCCTTTTTCATCAGTGTAGTTCCCTAATTCTCCCACTTCCTGTGTGCGCCYGACTAAGGCCGCTCTGGTGTTTGGCAGCTGCCAGGCTTCCGCCCTCTTGAATTCCTGCTGCTCCATGGGAAACGCTCTGTTYGAAAGGAAGCTCCATGGGAATGCTGAAGTCGGGTGGCTTTCAAACTGGTCTAATATTTAAGTTCACCATTAACCTTCTCTTTTCCAGACCCCAGAATATAATTATTTATTACAAGTGTTTCTTGTAATAAATATTTGTATATAATTATTGACTGTATATAATTATTTATTACAAGTGTTTCTACATATTTAGTAGCAACTGTGGTTAAACAAAGAAAGCAGGCAGAGGAAGCATTAGCGATAACCTTGCTGAAAGATTGTTGCCAGCCAAGTTTTCTTTCTTGAACTTAATTTACAAGAACCATGGAGGAAAACCTTTAAAATTCTGTATTTTTTTGCATTACAGAAATATGTAATGTGACCCAGAAGTTACTAGAGGTTATTCAGTTAAACATGTCATGTAGGCAGATGTGGCACATCTGCAATCTCATACTTTTTTCGTATGCCAAGGCATGCTCTTATTGTGACAATTTTGCAGCCTAATAGSAAATAAAATATGCCAGGAGGGAAAACAAATTTGCTATGGTCATTCTAGGGGTAAACCATGGCTAGAATGTGGGCTTGAGTCTTCTGATTTAGTATCCTTTGTATCAAACTGTATTTCCATCTGCACAGATAACAGTAGTAGGAGTCTTACAGTAACAAAACACCACAGAGTTTTAAATAAATGTTTTTATTCCTGTTCCAGACAGGTAGAAAGGACAATTGCAAACAACAGCGTCCATCTAAACCTTGCTGTTTCTAGTATTCTCCCATTATGTCTCCATCTGCAGATAGGAGTTGTACAAAACTAGTTTAAGGTACTGTAAAATTATTACCTTTAGTATGTGAGACTTACATTTGGAGACTAGCATTTGGAGACTTACAGATGATTTTAAAAAATTAAGAAAATAGTCAAGTATTTGCCAAATCCTGCACTTAGTATATTTTTATTATTCTTCAATTCTTCTTCTTCTTCTTCTTATAATGAGATGAGTGTAGGTGAAATGTTGTTCCTGATAACCTGATCAGTAAGTGCTTCAGTTGGAAATGTGCTGCTAAAATCCTGAAACAGTATCTGATGGGAAAGTGTGTAGTTTTAAATGCCTGACAAGTTGAAAGTACACACCCACATACACACATCTGATTTTTTATATTGGCAATTCTTAGAATTATTTAAAACATAGATGATCAGGGATTATTTTCAACACATGTTATCTCATGACAGGTTACTAATGAAGAAACATGTGAGTCAGGAGAACAAGTGAATTGCAAAGCTATTTTAGATTTGAATTTCCTCCTTTATAAAACCTTAATATTCATTTGAATGTGGTTTGCAGAAATGAGTCATGGGGATAGGGATTTGGGAAGTCCTACTTTCTGTTTCTAGCCATTAGTGCTTTGCTGTGTATGGCTTTGGAAATTCATTGAACTTCTGAGCCTTGATTTCCTTCTGCCTGAAAAGGATAGTATTTACTTCAGGTGATAGGATTTAAATGCTCTTTGTGAAGTTTTGTGAACATGTAAAACAATTTGCACAGGGAGGGAATTTTTTTAAGTCACTGTAGTCCAAAACTTAGCTCAGTTCACTTTAGTTTACCTGTCCTTGTCTGAGACTATGATGTTGTTCCAGGTTTACTTGACTTGGCCTGTGCCAAACTGTGCTGAGGGTTGTCCTGGCTCATGGATTAAAGATGGTTACTGTGATAAAGCCTGTAATAACTCGGCTTGTGACTGGGATGGAGGTGACTGCATTGGTAAGATGACAATGGTAAATTTAGAAACAATGAAGTGACCTGTTTTTCTGTGGATATAATGGTAGCACTTTGAGTAGTGTTATAGGTTTGATGTCTCCCTTCACGTGCYCTCCATTAATTTGCTCACAAGGTTTTACAAATACGAATTCTCAGTTGAAGACTGATTTTGTGGTTAAATATCTGACCAGGGTAATTGCTGGGAAGAGGGGTTTTTTGGTAAGATTTTGTGGTATTACTTAACTTTCATTGTTCTGAATGTCTCTTCCCTCATGGAGGATGCAGTCTCAGCTTACTTTACTCATGGCTCACATGCAGAGTTTTTAAAACCATAGTCAGGTGCACTCAAAGTAGATTTTGTGCAGAACATACTCGATGTTCCACTGTTTGGCTTTTCTTTTTGATCTATTTTCATCTTGACTTAAAACTCCTCAATATTGCCAAGTGGTGAACACAAGGACTAACTTTGTTTATCACTTTCCTTGTTGCTTCTCTTTCTGTTAGGCATTTAATTTTTGTTTGCTTGTTTATGAAGCTAGAGGATGACTCTCAAAATGAGCTCATCTAACTCCCTAAAGTGCAAAAATTTAGAGCGCAAAATTTCCCCGATAAATCAAATGTCTCTTGCAAGTTCTGTGAAATCACAACTTTATAGCTTTAGAGAAAGGACATTTATCTACTCACATACTCTAAGCTGTTTTAACAGCATCACACAAATTGGCAAAGAAGTCACTGTGATAAGCTGCTTCTTGCTTATAGTACTTTTTAACTTGATGATAGCTGAATGTCTGCCTGGTAAATCCAATAGCTTCTTAGTAYGAATGAATATCAGTACCTTCTTACTGCATACCTCCCATGGAAGAAAACCCCTGTGACTATTGCTGTGTGTGGCTAAGTCTGTTCATCAATTCCTTGGATATCTGTTATATTTGTACCTTGGAAGAAAAGGAAGTTGCTTTAATGGAAATATGAAGTGGGAACAATTATGCTCCCACCAAGCAGAAAAGGCCTGCACAGTTGGACGTGCTTCATTTCCTGGAAGGGGTGATCTTTTTTAGACTCTTATCCATAAATGGACAGAAAGGATTGTAAGAGTGTAAAAATGAATAGATTGTGTTGTTATAGTACTATCTGATATGTGAAGATTCTTCAGTCTCAACAAAGTTTAGCATCATTCAGGCCTGAAAGCATCTAGGAAGAAACATACTGAATGAAAGACTATTTCCTTACGCACACAGAACAGTAGGTATGAGAGGAAAAAAACGTATTGCTGTTTGGACTTGTGCGCACTGAGAATTTTATCATTTCTCTAAAGATTATCTGCATTATGYTTTCTCACCTGCCGGAGTATTCAGTTGCCCTGCCTAATCCTTGCCATGTTATTACTGATGATGCCTTTGCACAATCCTTGGAATGAGAAGGGACTGAAGCTACAATTTCCATGAAAACAAGGAGGGAAATAGATATAAATGAGAGGAAAATTTTACCCATAGTGTCAGGTACTAATGCAAGTGATGCTAGGAGCCTAGCTTGTCTCCTTAGTGGAAACCTGTCATTATGGAGGCAACCAGAGACTGCACCAGTGATGAAACGAGCAGTTCTTCCCAGTCCCTTCTACATTCCTGTATAGGAATGTGCCAGGCTACATTCCTATTTCCGTCCCTTCACTTGCATTAGTATTTTGTTTTTAAGAAGAGTGGGCAGAAGGAAGAAGACGGGTTAAATTTTAGCTGGATGAGATGCTAATACTAGCTACATAAATGCTAATGCTAGCACGTGGTTGTGGTGTACAGGGAAGTGAACACACCCTTTGGTGACAGAACAGTTTTAGATCAGCCTGTGCTGAAGTTACTCCTCAAGTTCCTACATGGATTTTTCAGGAAAGTAGGTTAGGACAAGGGAGTGATACTTACGGCTTGAGAAAGCGGCACACCCTGGAACAGGCTGTCTGCAGTCAAAAATGCAAGCCAGAGAAGAGTGAAGCTAGATGTCTGTTGCCTCTTTAAAGTTGAGACAAAATGTGGTGTTAACTTATGCTGCATGTTTAAGTTCAACCCCAGATTTTACACTAGCACACAGAGGGCTAATTAGTAATCACTGTGTTGTACATAAATAAGATTCAACTGACTTTTCAGCCTAGCKTAACAATATGATTTAAAATAGCACCACAGTGTGCTCCAGGAATAAGGATTTCAAAGGATTGTTTTGTTGTTGTTTTTGTCTGTCACTGTAGGTAACAGTGGAAGCAGTCGCTACGTTGCTGGAGGTGGTGTGGTCGGAGGCTTAGGGAATGGACTCCCATGGCAATTTGGCGGTGGAATAAATGGTGTTTCTTACTGTAACCAAGGCTGTGCTAATTCCTGGCTAGCAGACAAGTTCTGTGATCAGGCCTGCAATGTCCTCGCCTGCGGATTTGATGCTGGTGACTGTGGGCAAGGTATGTAAAATACATCACTTACAAACCTTCTGTAAGGATTCTCTTGAGCAGAGCTGCCTTTTGGGTTTATCATTATTCTCTGATTGTGCTCAGATGTCCTGCAGAGTTGTAGAAAAAGAGCTGGAGAAAAAGTCACCCAGACTTCCTATATCTATCAACCCAAACCTGAATTTTATGCTGCTTTATTTGCTGAAGCAGTTATGGGCCAAGCTTGGACAGGGTACTTGATACTGTACAGAGTAGCAGACGCTGAATTCCTTGGTCCGAGAGGCTTACATTTTAAATGAGGGAATTGCATTTTGGGTATTGACAGAGTCTTATGTAAGAGCAACTAGTTTGTTTGCTGGTGCTCACTGTAGCTAAGAAAAGAGAGCTCAAGATGCAGATTCAAGCCATGCTCTGGACTGCAGACTTTGGCTGCTTTCAGTCACCTGTGAGYACTGCCAAGCAGTGAGAGATACCTGGAGATGCCTTCTCCTTGGGCACTGCTGGCTGCAGAGCTGTCGTCCATTAATTGCACTTRCCCATGGACAGCTAGGTTCAGGATGGACCTCTGAATCTCAATGCATCTGAAAACTGAAAATCATTAAACACACTTCGCTGTGATAGAATGCACTGGGAAGTCTTTTAATACTAAAATACAGGCTATTTGGACATGAGAAAGTACAGATTTACAAGTATAATGGAACAGAAAGCATGGAAAGTAAGGAGTCAGATGCAGAGTGTRATGTGAGAGAACTTCAGGTAGGACAAGGAAATCATGGAGAAATTAGAGCACAGAGAGAGCAGTGAGAAACTGAAGTTTGAARTGAAAGCCTATCATGAGTGATTGAAGTGATTGTATTTTGGCATAGACAAAAGAGCAGATATGGAAGAGCTCAGCCTATATGGAAGAATAAAAGCTTCCCTGTGAGCCAAGGAAGGAGTTTGTTACGACCAGCTGTGCTACGGGCAGTGAGGTTTTGTTTGTGTGAGAGCTGACAAGATCATTTATTTCAGCCTTTATAATTTTGGAAGTCTCAAATCAAGACACAATACTGTAGTAAGGTCCCACTTTTGTGTCACTTTTTGTGACACGAATCTACTAAAGTGAGGCAAAAATCGATACGAATGTGTAACTTCTAATCTGTACTTAATTTTAAGGAAGTGTGGTAGTGAGCTATATAGTCTCTCTAGGTAGAGACTGAAACTCATTACTGAGTGGTGGCCTTTAGAACTGCCACTGGCATGACTGGCAGGTTTATAAGGAAGTAGTAGAACATAGTCACATTTATTAAAGATAGGTGAGGAAGAATAACAGAGGTTACCTTGAGCACTTTATGTAGGTACCTCACTGTGAATCTTGCTGGGCATGTTAGAGTTAAAAGAAAATAAAAAATGCCAAATGAGAAGTGTCAAGCTTCAAACTGACACAAATTTCTTTTTTTAATTTATTTTTGCAGATCACTTTGAAGAGATGTACAAGGTGACGCTTCACCTTAATCAGACCTACTATGTTATTCCAAAAGGTGAATGCCTGCCCTATTTCAGCTTTAGCGAAATAGCCAAGAAAGGAATTGAGGGTTCCTATAGTGATAATCCAATTATCCGACACGCTTCCGTAGCTAACAAATGGAAGACTATTCACCTCATAATGCATAGTGGCATGAATGCAACTGTGATCTATTTTAATCTTACATTTCTAAATAAAAATGATGAGGAGTTTAAAATGCAGGTAGCTGTTGAAGCTGATACTAGAGAGGAGCCAAAACTGAACACGACCTCCACACAAAAAGCCAGCGTAGATTATAGAACTCCTACTTCAGTACCAGAAGCTGAAATGATATTTGAGGATATTCCTGAAGAAAAGCGCTTTCCAAGAATCAGGAAACGTCTGAACAACATGACAGGGAATCTCCACGAAGTGGTGATAATGCCTTCAGTTAATGTGTCTCTGCTTCCCAAAGATGTTCAGCAGGCTCTGCAGAACCTGGAATTAAAACTAGTAAATGGAGATATCACTCAGAAAGGATTTAATGTATCCAAGGCTGCTCTCTTGAGACCTTTTCAGTTCTTGACTACAGTAAAGAGCAATGCAGGACTGGAAAAGAAAGGTGTGGGTTATAGTTCAGAAGATCAGAAGAACCATACGAGTATGCATAAGCCTCATGAAGATTTGAATGATGAGAAAATAGAAACAACAACGAAAGCAACTGAATTACTTTCTTCAAGGCTGACAGGGACAAAAGGGAATGTTGTGRCAACAGACACAAACAAGCTTGCTTCTAAAATAAGCCCTAAATCCCTACTTCCAGCCCRCAGCATGGGCAATACAAATGAATCTCAAGAGAAAACATTGAATGCACTCATATTAAAGGAAACCCAGAAACCAAAAAATATTGGGAACATAGAGATTGGAGAAAACATAGAGGGAATGGAAGGAGAAAAAGGACCTGTACAGCTGGATAGAAATATAAGGGAGGGGCTACTGGGAAGAAAATTACAGTATTATGCTGGAAGTGACCAAGGCTTTTTGCCGTGGGAGAAAAAGAAGTATTTCCAAGACCTTCTTGATGTGAGTATCTTAACTTCACTGCTTAAGTGGAATAGTTGCTAGGATTTCATTAAATGATGGAAAAAAAAAACAATGGAAAAAAATGCGGTGTGGATTTTTTTTTGTTTTACTTTTTTGTTGCTGCTGCTGCTATTGTTTTTTTGAAATGTGGCTTGCTTTTGTGGCAAATCCTGAGATTTTGGGAATTTCTTTGAGTTTTCTTACTTACTTTCTTCTTTATTTGATGCTCTGGCCATCTCTTAGCTAGGCAGTGAAAACCAAATAGCCATTTGCTTTCTCTTTCTACTAGATTTTTAGTCAGATTGACTTTTTATTTATGTGTGTTGGTATAGGGCCAAAATCCTCAAATGCCAAAAGCACAATGCCACATTCTCAAATATCGTTCCGATGTAATTGCATCTGAATGTACTGCAACAGAAATACAGAAAGTTTTCTTTTATTTATTTCCTTGATAAAATTTTGATCCATTTTATTACCCCAAAAAAGAAACCAACCAACCAACCAAAAACTCTTAAAACCTATGTATAATGGGGATTATTTTGAGCGTAAGAGCTAAAATGAACTATCAGCAAAACTGTCTAGACTGTGGCAAAAAAACATGCAAGAACTTACCTGGAAGAGAAGATACTCTTTTGATAATAGCTSATCTCCTCTCCTTCAAATACCTAAAGTGCTACATTTTTGAAAGATCACCTGTTTCTGTTTGTCTGGAATTAGATTTTTGCACAAGGGATCTTTCATATTTGTGGGATTTCAGTACATCTAATATGGATGAGTAATCAGCAAAGAAGGTAAATACTATGAATGTGTAAGATAACTAAAAGTGGCTCCGGTGTTTGTGCTTGTGGTTTCTGAGGAAAAACATTAAGAAAGWTTTCTATAGATCAAGAGTAGAACAGTTTTGAGAGGAAAAGTTACCCTTTTTTCTCTTTTTGAAGTGAGAACTATGGAATTTGAGGGAAAAAAATGAAGACGGAAATATTCAGCTACTGGAAAGAGCTGGCACCTAGCCAAAATGTCAGTTTTCCTGTTTGTTTAATTCTTTCCCTCTTTCTGGTAACATAACTTCAATATATGCCTGTCCTGCTGCTTAGGAAGAAGAATTATTACTCAAACAGATGTCCTACTTCACTGATGGTAAACATTTTGGAAGGCAGCTGAAAGACACGTTTGCTGATTCCCTCCGATATGTCAATAAGCTTTTAAACAGCAAATTTGGCTTTACATCTCGGAAAGTCCCTGCTCATATGCCTCACATGATTGACCGCACTGTTATGCAAGAGCTACAGGATATGTGAGTATGCCTTTGTTTGAAATAATGCAAAACTGTAGGTGATGCAATTCCATTTTTCTGTTACGGCTTTGTTATAGCTGTTCAGTGTGTTGATCGCTACCTATTCAACTTATTTTTTTWAAAGAAAAATGAAGAATTTCTCACAGCATGAAGTTTTCATTCATGAAACATGATAGAATTCACTGTAAGTAAGGAAAATTTAACAAACTGAGATACTAAATTAATTATTTTTTGTCACTGTAGGTTTCCTGAGGAATTTGACAAAACATCATTTCACAAAGTGCGACATTCAGAGGATATGCAGTTCGCTTTTTCATATTTCTACTATCTTATGAGTGCAGTCCAGCCACTGAACATTTCTCAAATCTTTGATGAGGTTGATACAGACCAGTCAGGCATATTGTCTGACAGAGAGATTCGCACATTGGCCACAAGAATCCATGAACTACCCTTAAGTTTGCAGGTACTCCTTCTTTAGCAATGATTTTTAGGGTTACTTCAGTTATAAAATCCTAAATAGATAGCATAAGAGGAGTCAAATCCTTATTCTTTCCTGCTTTGGCATCTGCCTTTTCTTAAACTTAAGAATATGAAATTAATGTGTTCTGTTTTTTCGCTTGTTGTACCGAATCAACAATTAAGAGTTTCAGCATCATCAGAAGAACAGGTTGTTGGCTTTGGAGCTGAAGAAAGAGGCTTGCTTTTGCTAGAAAAGATCTTTACTGTAACATAAACAATAGAAAAAGCCTCTAACAAGAGTGTGGATCATCATGCATAGTAAAAACAGTCCTTGTCATGAAGACTTGGACCTCATGACTTGTAGTCCACACAGAGAAGTGAGACAAAGGGTAGAAAGAAAGTTAATGTTCTAGAAGATACTATGACTACACCCTAAGATTCACATTTATGTTTTTTTCTGGGAACTTGATGAGCAAAAAGGTGGCTGGTGTAGGACTTAGAAACTCTTAAAGAGGTGGTAGAGTCTGGTCTATTTCTGCTTTACAGAGAGGAAGCAGGCACAAGCCAATGGAAAATTTTTGTTGCACAGTCATTGGTGGAGCTAGAACAGAGCTATGCTTTAGTAGCGTATTCCTGGCTTATATCTTAATTCTGGTTTATATCTATATCTTAATGTCTTTTCTGGTACTCACTTTTTGTTACAGAATTTAAAATTCTCTTTTTGGTTTTTGACTTCCTTCCTGTGTTGGCATCATCAGTAAACCTATGTTCACTTTTTAAATAAARATGTCATTTTCTCTACTTAAGTCATGTAAGTAGAGGAGTCATCCGGACCAAATTCAACTCTGCACTAAGGATTTGCTTCACATAAGGTACATGCAGAGGTCCACGGATTCAGCATTTGTTGAATTGTCTGCTGAACTAAGTCTGCTTTTCATACAATAATGTTGGAATTCATTGTATAGATAATGTTTTAAATATGTGTGAGCACCTTGAATTCAGAAAGAAGTTTATGAAATACTGGAACTATGTCAGTGAGAAAACAAGTTTAATTCTTTTTCATTTTACCCTTCTGATAGGATTTAACAGGTCTAGAACAAATGCTAATAAATTGTTCTAAAGCCCTTCCTGCCAACATCACACGGATTGATGTCATTCCACCAACTCAGGAAGCATATTATGATCCCAATCTGGTAAGAAACACTGTCCTAAAAGATGTTTGACTTTTCTGCTGAGCATGCATATACACCACATTAAATAATTGTGTTTTAAATATGAAACTTCTGTAAGCTCCTTCCTGTTTTTTAAACTAAAAGAAAAAAAATTCTTCAAAGCAGGAAAATGCTGAGCTACTGATTATCATTATATATAAGATTTAAGCAATTAACCTTTTTTAGGAAAACTAATTCACTATTGTGAATCAAAATGACAGTATGCACCAAGAGGCTCTTTCCCTGATACCTTTCTGACTAGAACTATCTGAAAAGGCTTTGCCTGAAATGTATCCCGTGTGTTTAAAACAAACCAAAAGTAGGAGAGCTAGTTTCAGAGCTATCCTTTGTAACCTGAAGACTTCTCAGTAACTTCTCCTAACTTCCAAAGAGTTAAGTTTTAGTGTTAGATGTTCCAAAAGGATTTAAAGCCTATTTTGGTGGTTAATTTGCATTGAAATTAGTGGGAGTTTAGGCATCTAGAATCTTCAGATCTTGAACTAATGACTGAAATATCTTTACAAGGAGACTTGAATTTCTGAATCAATATATGCATTTTTAAATACTGTAATGAATTGATCACATGATGTTTTATGTGTTAAGTTAAAGCAGAAACTYGTTCTGCAGAATACAGTTCATGTAGAATATTGCTAATCTAAGCAGTAATGCCTAATGTACTAAAATTATTCTTTTAGTCAGTTTAAATAGTGCCTCAGTAGTGTTGTGGTTTCACACAGAGGCCCAATTTATTTTTGCTTCTGTTGTCTGAAGCAGCCAAATTTCTAGCAATGAGTCTGGTACTGTGGAAACAGCTCATGAGAATGGGCATTTGATTTCCCAGAATTGTTTCAGCACAGCTCATGACTGAAATGATAGGACTCATATATATATCAGCTGTTCTGCAGAGCTTGCCTGGCCAGGGTTACTGGTTAGCGCAGAGTGTCCTGCATCAAAGGAATGCCAGAGACAGCTGTCAAACCAGCTACAACTTGTGATTATTGTATTGAGGATGAAATGTGAAGATGCTTTATTCCTGCAAAAAAAGTCAGTGTTTTTATATATTATATAAGAGATAGCTGATGTTATGTTCTATGTTATATTTTATGTTCTCAGGAAATAATACTGTTTTTCATTCCAGTTTTGTCATTATGTTTTCTATAAAGTGCATCTTTGAAACAGACTCTATAGTATAAGAAATATGTTCTCTTCCAGCCTCCRGTGACTAAAAACCTAGTTACTAATTGCAAACCTGTGACTAATAGAATCCGTAAGGCATACAAGGACAAAAACAAATATAGGTAGGTTATGATACTCCTATGGAAAGCAATGTTAGCTTTTGTAAAGCAGCAAGAAGACACATGCATGCACTGTGTCCAGTTGAAGGTTGGACAAACTATGGCTTTGGGGTTGCTTGAGGAGTTGTATTTTGGTGGGTGGGTCGGAAGGTTTTCTGAGACCTGTGATCTCATAAACTTGCATCCTGTGGTACGTGACTGATACTGTTTGCTGGTGCAGAGCTTAGAACCTTGTCCAGTCTCCATTTCCTCGCCAGCAGTGTTGGATAGCAGAGAGTTGGGGAGTCTGTGAAGTACTGAGCTGTGTCAGGTGTCAGGTGCCCCTTAAGGCAGCATTTGGATGTTACTATATATTCACTCACAATACCTGTAGTTGTGCTGTATAATTTATAAGTAATTCCCTTCCCAGCACATTTTTACATTAGAACTTAAATGCTGACATAGCAAAGGAGATTGACAAATACTGGAGGGCAGAGAGGACATTATTTGATATGCTTAATAATATATACCCTGCTGTAAATCAGTTTAAGATCTATATTATTCTGTTCATCACTAATTTTAAGTAACTRCTTTAGCCTTGTTAGCTTTGTCAAAGCAATACATTCTCAGATGAGGCTTCAAGGAGCAGCTTCGGGATTGCCTTTGATCAAGATGGGAAAGGTATCATAGGCTTATGCACAACACCTTRCAAGGAGATCAGGCTGTCTCGAACCCTTTAAGCTGAAGATACCCTTCAGAGATTGTATACTTCTGCATTTCARATATTTGTTTTGGCTCTAAGTTATTAAGTTATGAGGAAGATTTGTACTGGGAATTTAGATTGTAGTTTTGTGTGTAATGTTAATTAGTTTAAGATGTTTCTGCATTGGTGACTGAAAAGTAAGAACACATGTGAAGTGTCATTTTGATCTGCAAACTGCAGAAGTTGTAAATACTGTAATAGGGATATGTCTATTTTCTAGCTCTTATGCTGAAACTTGTAATTTTTGTGTGTATCTGAATTCAGTTCTTCGCTTTATGGTAGGCCAGTAATACGCAGTGCTCTACGCAAGAGCWTTACCTGAAAAAAGTAAGTATAGTGATAGAAATCAAATGACAAACAAAAACCGAAGTTAGATGCCTAAAGAGGGAAGAAAATAAATATTTATTTAATTTGACTTAGGTTGTGATATTAATGTATAAACATTTTAACAAAAAGTGTTTGAAATAAGGTTTGAAATCATGGGAGAAGAGGAAATTGCCTTCAAAATGATCCGCACGAATGTTTCTCATGTAGTTGGTCAACTAGATGACATACGAAAAAATCCCAGGTAGGCTATTGCTTCATTTTTATGGAGTTCTGATGTTGCTTTAAATTTTTCCTTGAACTATTTCAAATATTTATGTATTGAAGAAAAAAATCATTTGTTGCAGTGTATCATTTGCTACATATTGTAGTGCAAGACTATTTTAATCAAAAATTCTATCATCTTTTTTCTCTTTATGTGAAGTGACTGCTAACCCTAGGGGTTAATTAATTAATTTGTTACTTTCTCTATATCTTTCAAACCTTTGAAAGCTTGCAGAGAAATTTCAGCTATTGTTAAGCCTTTCATTTCTGGCATTCTAGCGGGCATACCTTTTATATGGGAGATAATCTTATTTTACAAGAAAGAACATTCTGATCCATTTATAAAATTTAAAATAGAACTTGGAGGTGGATTATGTCATTACAGAAACAGGCTTTAACAGCAAATGAAAGAATAATGCATTTACACCCTGGAAAAAGAAAATAAAAAAAAAAAAAAARAAAATTACAGTAGTGTGAGAAAGACAGAGAGATCCATTTGCTTTGATTTGCAGTGTGGAATAACCTCATAGCCTGTAAATTATTCTTTTGTCTTTCAGAGGAAGTTCCTAATCTAAGGGACCAAGACAGGGCAGCTAGTCCAGGGTAAACTCCTCGAATGAGTGTAGGCCTCCAGTCCTCTGGCTCTGCTGCTGTGCAGTGCATGATATTACTTGATAGGGTATGCATAGTCTGCTAGTTTTTGARGAGGAAAAGGTGTATTTTGTTGTTCTCACATGTGGCAATTGAAAAGATTTTGTCCACTGCACATACTTGCTTTGGGCATGATGTACCGATGATGCTAGATTCTCTTCAGACTGACCACAAAGTGTAATGCCCTGGGTAGGCAGATTCCCCTCCTCTGTCTACAGAGTTCTCCTTATTTCTCTCTTCATGTAGGACATCTGAACTTTTCGCTGCTCTTGGCACAGCAGCTGGCCAGAACACATTTCTTTAAAAGATTGGCAAATGCAAGGTATATGTCACCAGCTGTTTCTCCCCTGGGTGAAAAGTGAGGCTTGCAGTATAAATAAAGCACATACCCTCCATGCGCTCCCTGCATGTAAGAAAGGGCATGTTTTGCCGCCAGCTCAGAGAGGTCAAGGGTGCCTAGTTGTTCAGTACACTTGGTGCTATTTAGTTGCAACTACTTCAGTGCCTTTCAATGCCTGCTTATGTTCACTGAAAAATAAATCCTTGCGGGAGGCACTGGGGCACTGTTTATGTGATCTCACTGATTTACATATAAATTATGTCCATGTTAGTACATCAGCTTATCTCTGAATGATTCAAGTCATGTTCGCGTAAGTCAGTTTATAAAGCCTTGCTCGGGACTGAGTTTTTCCTCACATGGGAAGGTCTGAAGACTGCAGAATAAGTGCTAAAATACTAATAATTCACTGCGTCTCTGCTGCAGTAGAGCTTGTTTTGTTACTTCAGATACCTCACTCGTTAAATTATTGAATACTTAATCCCCCAATTCTAGCCTTATGCCGGTATTAATACTGGTAGTGATGAGGCTGGGATGAGGGATATGGGCAGTCAGTAGATGGCAGCACGATACACAAACACAAGCACGAGAGACACGAGTGTGGCTTGTCCATAGATGCCAGAGATAATTGACTCATCTTAAAGTAATACAACTACAAGGAAACCTGTTGCCTATATCAAACATATTAATCTATTTAAAAGGATACCATTTGTGGCGTGTTTCTTTTTTTTCTTTTTTCTTTTTTCTTTTTTTTTTTTTTGCCAACAGCCTTGCTGTACTTTTAAAGGAAATACTCTAACAAAGACTTCTTATTTTCCAGAAAATTTGTTTGCCTGAATGACAATATTGATCACAATCATAAGGACGCTCAGACAGTGAAAGCAGTGCTTAGGGATTTTTATGAATCAATGTTTCCCATACCTTCCCAATTTGAGCTCCCAAGAGAGTATCGGAATCGTTTCCTTCATATGCATGAACTCCAAGAATGGTATGTTTTGCAAATTCTCTTTAGATTTCTTCAAGTTATGAAAAAATCTAGACTACATTGATACAAGTCCTATTTCTCTCAGTGTTGTCATGGAGTTAAAGGTTGAATAAAATTAAAAAAAGAAAAAAAGATTTGAATGGGCTAAAATTTGAGGTTTGCAAGATCCTTTTTTTCTGTTCCTTTTAAGGTAATTAAAATTTCATTGATTAGCCCCAGCCTATTTCATAAGAAATTGTTTATCGTAAATTCAATACTTCTCATCTTATCTTTAAATTAGCTGGACAATTAGCATGGAGAATGCTTTTTTTCATCTTTACCATGAGAAATTACGGTACATTTACCTTGTAATGGATCAGCATACTATAAATAATATTTTAATTTCAGAAATTGGGGAAGGAGAGTTTGAGAACAAGTGAACAATTGGCAGTTATAGTGGTAAAAGTGAGATAAGACTGTAGAAGGGTAATTTCATTGCTGACCAGCAAATTATGGGAACCAACTGTTAGTAAAGAAAGGGAAAATATTAGAGGGGAAGCATAGAACAAATTATTGTAGGTGGCAGGAATGGTCATGAACTGTAGTGGTACAAGCCATAATTTAGGCAGGAGGAATGGGATTGTAAATCCCACTTTTTTTAATAGTTAGCTGTATTAACCTCCTGTGCTAAAGGAGGAGGCAGTTGGGTATCATTGTCTCCCATCTGAAGACATCTGCCAAGAATTTGTTCTGTGTTAACTTCAAAAGAACACTTTATTTTGACTTTCTTGTAGTCAAAGCAGGTTTCTACCRGGATAGGCTACTGAATGCTGAAATGTTAGTGGAAATTCATTTTTAGCTTCAGTTGAGTTTTACGCTCTGATTATTGCACAGTGTTAAGCTTTGGTTTAAGAATCAATATAAACAACACCCTAAAATGGTACAGAAGGCTGTCAGGGTAGTTTCAAGGCACATTGAGACTAAGAAGGGTTTTGAGATGTGCAGAACAGTCTGTAAACCTCAAGTAAGCATTTTGCTTTTCATACCAGAAATAAACTACTTAAATAGGTAAACTATTTAAATGTGTTTTTCTCTTTAATGGAAACTCTTTAAAGTTTATGYTTTTGTGTGTATAATGTATGAAAATGTCTTTCTGTTTCCATCTCTGTGCAGGAGGGCATACAGAGACAAGCTCAAATTTTGGACCCATTGTGTTCTAGTAACACTTATTGTATTTACAGTCATCTCATTTTTTGCTGAGCAGGTAAAAATATATCATCTTGCCAAATCTATAACATAATTTCTTGCTCTGTCTTTAGGATCATATAAAGTGAAGTGTATTTTGAATAGGTTTTGAAGAATAACTTTTTTTCTTTCTTTTTTTCTTTTTTTTTTTTCCATAAAAGAAAGAATGATGATATAAGATTACTAATTAGGTTGCTTTGATTTTTGAGTTACCAAGTTACGTCAGTAAAAGTGTAAAGTAAGTTAATAGGAAGAAAATTAAAGTAATGCTCATATTCTAGGCTGGCCAAGAAATACCTTAAAAGATGCTTAGGGACCTGATCTTAATCTCATACAAAGTAATCACAGGAACTGCTGTTGAGCTTGATAGATTTTGGATTAGGGTCAAAGAAAATAACTCCAGTTTTGCAAAAATAAAATGACTTTCTTGAACATGATTTCTCCTGCTAAGCTTAGCGGCAGTCAATGGAACAAATCATGTGGGTAATTCTTTGCAGGTTGGGGCCTTAAGTAACTCTTTCCGTGGTCTGATGAAGAGGGTGTAATTCTTGAAAGGTTGGCTGTTAAACTTTTTTGTTTTGTTTTACTCCATAACTTGTGCATGAATCTTTCTYTTTATTTTTAGCTTCTGTATATATTGAAAACCTCTGCATTACTAACTGCATTTAGGAAACAGCTAGTAAGCAATTCAGTAGCACAGCTAGGTTTTTATACATTGTTTTAAGATGCCAGCTTTATCTTCAGTAACCGAACATGGCCTCATATTATCTACCCGAGTTTTAAATAATCAAATGTGGTGTTTTTCAGTTTCTTCTCTTGCTTTAATTACTGACAAGTTGAGTGGAAATGTATGTACCTAATTGATGAATTTAAATAATAGCTTCTTCCTGTGCAGTGACAGGGGAAAAAATATGGTATTGATTTAATTACCATAGATGGTACAGATTTTATGGAGTTCCTAGGAGCAAAACCAGAACAGCTGTGCACTTCTGGCCTAACAGACAACTAATCTTTTTCTTCTTCTCAGCTAATTGCACTTAAACGAAAGATTTTTCCAAGAAGAAGGATCCAAAAAGAAGTTGGTCATGAACGAATCAAAGTGTAGAAGAGCTTTATTTTGAAGATCAGTCTACCTCAAGATGTGWTAAGCATTTAAAATCTCCTTCATAAGTGTCTTTGTGACACTTGATGTCACGACACTTATGGTTTCACATTTAACGAAGTTAACATGAAGAAAAAAGAATCATGTATCTACAGGTGTTATATCTGCAGTCCTCTGACATGCAAGCTGCTCGAGCTGTGACAGAAAGCAGAACAAAAACAAAAAGGAGAAAACCTGTACATTGCTGGTTTTCAACTGATTTTACTTGACAGACATTAATTCATGGGCATGTTATCCTTTTTTATAAAAAGAGTTACCAAAAGAAATGTAGCTGCATTTATTGCAGTGGGTGTTGCCAACTAGATATAATAATGTTGGAAGGCAGAGTTGTTTGGGATCAGCTAACAGGTCCTTGATCTTGCATTCCAAAACATTTTGCAAATTCTGTTGTTGCTGCTTGTTTTTTTTTTTTTTTTTTTTTAAATTCCAGCCCTATGGGAAAATAAAGAGAGAATTATGTAACTTGTAATTTAGACTTAGAATGATGTTAACATTCTTCTAAGCACAGTGACAATTCATCCTTCTATTGGTAGTATTTAAATAGAATTTGGGAGAAATATATCCTAATTAAAAATACATAGTAACAGGACAATTGATGGTTATTTTAAAAATAATTGATACATTATATTCCAAAGAATACAATGATATTATCTGTTGACTTGATTACAGAGAGAGAGAGTTGGAATCAAATGATTGATCAAGGTGTAGTATTTTACAAGCGTTGGAAAATAAACAAAGTGCCTCTCCATATGAATGGGTAACATAACMTTTTAATGTAGCAGTGTATGGGAGGATTGTTTCTCTTCAGAAGACTATATTTATATTCACATACTGAACTCTATAGTGTTTTTAAATTTTGTTGAAAATTTGTAACAGTAAGTCTTTATGTGGGAAAGTATACTGAATGGTTCCAAGCAGAAATGTTTTGGTGGTGTATGTGAAGTTCATTGTATTAGCAGTATTCAAAATGCATTAATTTTTATAATCAGAAGATGTACAAAATATATGTGCATATGTATTGTAAGATACTTGGTTTGCTTTGAAATTTTTGAAATTTACTAAAATGTGGTAAAAGCTYTTGTCTGTTCTGTTTCTCCTAAAGAAAAAAAAACTTGGCCATTAATATTTGTAAATCTTTCTGTAAAAAGCATTTATTTTTCCTTAAAAATCTTTCAGAGGTAATAATTCTTAATATTTAATGCGTGAAGGGTTTAAAACTTACATTTTTTTTAAGAGTGAGGTAATATTTCATGCTAACCTGTATGTATTATGCTGAATCATGTGGGCTATGAAAGTACTTGAAATTTACAGTAGTTTAGACTACCAGGAAGTGAGATACTTCAACAAATATGTGAACAGGTAGAGGCAAATTTGACTGAGTTTTTTTAAAGTTATATTTTGCATTCTAGTTAATAGGAAAATAGGAAAAAGTGTGTTAAGGTGTTAGTTTTTGTGCCTAAATTATATGTGCAAATGAATGCACATGTAGCTGAGATGTCACTTCATTTCCTTTTTATGTTTAAGCAGGGCTTGGGGTTTGGTTTGGGTTTAAGCCAGTTGATTCATTGTAGTTAGTTTAGCTACAGCAATAATTGCCAAAGGATGTAGCATAAATTTGCACATAAAATATCTCAATTTGTCGAGGTTAATGAGAACATTGAAAATTAAAATATTGTTAGAAAGATGTTTATGTATATTTTATATTTGGACTTGAAGTATATGATAAAACAAATCATTAGTGGGAAAAGCCTGTGAACTGCTGTCCAGGATGTAATGACTTAAAATGGCCTGCTACTGCTGTTCTGTTTTATTGCCAATTGCTAGAACGTGGCAGTTACTTTTTTCTTTTTTTTTTTCTTTGTAAAAGTGGTAAACTGACTGTTCTCCTTAAAAGCTGCTAATTTTAAAGAGGGGATGCACTGTTGAAACTTCTTGTTCTTGAAGTTTTACTTCATCCCAAAAGCATCACTCTTTGCTTTAAGTAGAGAAGTTTTGCATTGATGGGGAAAACTTTTTTTTTTTTTTTTTTTTTGATGCCTTAATGCTGTGAAAACATATCTAAAGCTGTTGCACAGGCGCGGTGCAGTGTAGCAGTGTATTGTGCAGGCAGTTTGTTGCACCTTGAAGCAGTTTGCACCAAAGCGGGTGAGTCTTTGAGCGCGCGAGGATTAAAGCGGYGGCGGATGGCGGAGGCCTCGCGCTGAGGCGAGTCTCCCCTCGCCGCCATGAGGCGCCCGGCCCTTTCCCGCCTTTTCCGCGGCGCCGCCGCTGCCCTCCCCGCGCGGCCGGAGCCTGCGCGAGTCGCTCGACCTCCCTCCATCCCTGCTCCTTCCCCGCCGTCGCGGCCGCCTGAGGAATAAGGAGGAGGAGGAGGGGAAGGCGGGGGTAAGGGACGYGTCGCCTGGGAGGGCGGGCGCTGCCTCCGCCCCGCGGCGTTTGAGGCGCTGGAGGCGAAAACGGCGCGTGAGGCTCGTGTTGGTAGCGGGCGTCGTCCCGGGCCGGGAGAAACGGGGAGGAGGGTTTCTGTCGGGGAAAAGTACTCAGTGCGAGGGGTTTTGATCCCTCCAGTCAGAAGGAAGCGTCCCTTCTTGAAGAGAAACTTCAGGGTTTTTTTATTATCTCTTTTTCTCCCAAATAAATTTTTACCTAAGTTTTTAAAATAGTTGCTTCAAACTCTACAGAGAAGCATCAGAGGGAACAAAAATAAAAAGCAGTGTTCCTTAGCATCATGGTGGAGACAGAGACATAGTAGCTTAAAAAAAAAAAAGTAATTGAGAAAAGCAATGTAAAGGTTGAGTAGCTTGACTAAATACTGCTTGTACGTGCATGTTTCTGCCTAGCATGGAATGGAGGGTAGAATCCGCCTGTTCTTTGTGGTTTATCATTCCTGTGTTTTGTAGAACAGAATATAAGCCTAGTCTTATGGGAAAGCGGCACTGAATAGGACACAATATTTAATAAATGGTATGAAAGCATAGCTGGCAGGCACTTTAAAAGGTTTTATAATATACTTCACTTCCCTGCAAAAACAGGTGTTTCCCACTAGTCCTGATATTTTTAACCTGTTCTTCAAAACATAGCTGATGGTCAGTCCTGTGGATTACCTCACGAGTTAATCAGTTCCGCTGCTTCAGTATCTTTCCGGTGCACACTGCTATAGGGGTATACAAGTCACTATAAGCATCAAAGCATGTTTTTCGTTAAAGTATTGTGGGAGAAGTTGTGTAACAAACACAGCATGTTGTTTTAGTGGGAAGAAAATCTCATTATGGCACCATCAGGAAGAAAGCATCAAGGAAAAGGTGGTAAAGCAGCACAGGAAGATCAAGCCATACCTGCCTATGACTTTCAAGACGAAAGAAAAGATCTGAGTGGATCTGAAGAAGATATTAGAGAAGGTGTTTATATAAACTAGATCTTTTTTAAAAAAATGTAAAGTTTATAACATTTGTTTATTTTTTTTCATTTTTTTAAAAACCTTCTGAAAGGTTTTTTTTTCCAGTCCTGTACTTCTATCATTTAGTTGCATTAATATTGTGAGAAAAGGACAGAGCAGGGGGAAAAAAAAAAAAAAAAAAGCTCTGTTAACTTCTATGGAGCACTGAAGCTTTCTGCTCTTTGCTTATAAAACTTTATTGGCTGAATTTTGAGAAATCTGATGGGTCCAATCAGCACGTTCTGTCCGTAAGCAAAGACAACTGTATCTGATTTATATTAGACACAGTATGAATCACAGTGTGTGTTCTGCAACTTCTTGGACAAAGGGGTTGTAGAATTAGCAATTGGGTAAAGTATCTTAAATGTTGGTTTTTGTTTCTTTTGGTCTGTCAGTATAATTTCATGTTAAGGATAGCTAAGCTGCCTCTGCTACATTATTGTTTGCCATTTCTATATCTGTGCATACTAACATACACTGTTTCAAACAAAATGTCTATTTATATTTGTATTCTATATTTTGGACAAAACATTTCTACAACACATTCTGGTTTGTTTTGGATGATTTTTCTCCCTTTGGTCATGAAGTCTGACATTTGAGGAAATTAGGTTTTGGATAAAAAACATAACTATATATCTAGTTTTGCCATTTTAAAGATCAAAAGAACGTTCAGTACAGTTAAAGGAGATTATTACAGATTTTTTTCATTTTTTTAGGTGTGGGTTTGGGGTTTTTTTAAATGTTTCATAGTATTGGTATGCTGTGGGTTGGAGTATTTGTGTTGTGAAAATACAACTGATTGAGACCAGCCTAGGGGAGCTCAGGGTATTGTCAGCTCAAATGTGTTCTTGCAGAAGAGCTCATAGACATCTGTCCCAAAATCACAACAGGATGGCTGAGGTTGGAAGGGACCTCTAGAGATCATCTAACACAAACGCCCAGTTCCAYTAGGGACACCCAGAGCACGGGGCACAGGGCGGCATCCAGGCAGGTTTGGAAGCTCTCCAGAGAAGGAGACTCCACAGCCTCTCTGGGCAGCYTGTTCTGGGGCTCTATCACCCGCACAGGAAAGAAGTTCTTCCTCACATGGAGATGGAACTGCCTGTGTTTCAGCTTATACCCATTACTCCTTGTCCTGTCACTGGCCACCGCCAAATCTGTCAGTATCAGGTTCAAAGTTTTAGAGGCTGTATATGTTTGATCATGCCCATTAGTTGAGCGCTGACCCAATGGAGTTACAGAAAAGTACCTATACTTCTAGTAATTCAAATGACTCTCTGTGGAATGTGAGCTTTTTTTGTACATTGTTTTAAAATTTATATTAAGGTGAAACAACGGTGGTGGACAAACATGGGAAGAAAAGACCTTTGGTGACTCCTCATGTGGTTTCAGATGACGTGGGGTAAGATTTAGAATATTTTTTCCAAATGAAAGAAATGAAATTAATACCTATTTCAGACATTTAGTATGCTTGTTTTCCTCTCTTTTTCAACATTTCATTCTAATCAATAAGAAAAAAATAAGGTAGCAAATAATACATTCATTGTAGTTGCGAAAGAAAAGCCCACCTTTCAAATTAATTCTGCCGCTTCTTTGCAGACTCTTTTGCACATCTGTGAATTAAATAGGTATTTGTGAGAYTTCTCCAGATTTTCTTTCAAAAGATGATTTTAAGTTTTATTCTAAATAGTGGGTTGTTTCACTGAATTTTTACCTCTGATCTTGTTGTTGTTTGATGCTATTTACAAGTTTAGGTGATGCAACATTGTTGAATCAATATACTATCAATATATACAATCAATATACARCAGTATATTCATCTTAAAATTGCTGTAGAAACAGCATTTTTTTTTTTTGGCTTGGATTTTTCTTATTGTGTCTGTCATGCTAAGCTTGGTAGACTTCTTTCCATTTGATGTTCCAGTTTCATTTTGTGTTTTGTTTTCTGTATGTCAAATGATTATATTTACCATCCTTCCTCATTGGGACTATCCATAGTCTTAATAGCCTCTTTCATAGGGAAGAAGTTAATAGACTTCCGTAAATTAAAAAAAAAAAAAAAAAAAAAAAAAAAAAAAAAAAAAAAAAAAAAAAAAAAAAAAAAAAGGAATTCAATTAGTCTAAAAAGAGAGAACTCTTGCAGCAGGAGGAGAGGAGTAAATGTGTGGTTTTTTTTTTTTTTTGTACAGCAGCAGCAGTGCTATCATTGCTTGTAGGTAATAGGCATGTAAAAAAAGTAGACACAGTTTTAAATACACATCAAGTCATATTCTCAAGTAATTTGTGCAGAAAACAGGCAAATAATTTTTTAAATAATATTTTGTAGGGGTGAAGTACAGAATATGTTGGAACGATTTGGAGGTAAGTAGATGTACACTGCAATAAATTATAGTTCATAATTAATTTGCAGAGTTGGCAAAAATTCTTTTTCACAAAAATAGCTTTTAAGGTTTAGATAAAATGACCAGTTATTATTGGCTACAGCCATGTCTCAGAAAAAAAAGAAAAATGAAGTAATAATATATCTAAATAGAGCAGCAGAAAAGRGAGAGAATGGAGTAATTTAATGTAAAGGCAGATGTATCAGTGTAGATGAATTACAAATGGAGAAAAGGACAGATGCATGTATGCTTTTGATGATCAATCCTATTTGAAATTTTACATATTTGGATGTGTATGCATATATATAAAGATTCTTAAGGTTTAAAAGGCAGTGAGTATATTTAACAGAAGGAATACAATATGAGTTAGAAAGCTGTTCTCAATTTTTTTGTTACAGTGAGGTAGGTGGAAGTGACTGGTGATTGCAGGAATAGAGTGAGAAGTACAGGCATGTAAATGCAGAGAGAAGTGGCCAAGTAGAACAAATACTTGAAAATCTTAGATAAAGAATGGCTGTAGTCATTAGACAAATCTTAGACAAATCTTAGACAAAGAATGGCTGAGAAGGTAGTTATGGTACAGAATGGGCTAGTCAGCAGTGCTTTGCCTTCAGAAAGGTAGAGAAAAGGGACTGAGAACACAAGGGAATTTCAGCAGTCAGGAAGAATGCTGCAAGTTTTCTAGTAAAGAATGAGGCTAAGTGATTGTTGTCACCTGGTGAGGATTGTGGAGAGACTTATGTGCTTCACCATACGGTTTGTGTGCATTCCTTTAATGTAGTCTTCATTAGGTGTAATCCTCAGCAGCTTTACTTCAAGTATCCACTTGAATTTTAGATAGCTGACAGCTTAGAGAAAAACAGCACATTTCACTGGTAAAGGATTTATAGTGTACATTTGGAGATAACGTAACAAATAAGTAAAAAGCAGTGGAGGGAAGGGAAAATGTCTGAATATGAGCGTTACYTCCTTAATAGCTTGTTGATAAGTTTGTTGTATATGTGAGTAAATACAATTCCCAGGCATTTTTTACCTGTAGATCTGAAGGTGAAAGAGGAGCTTGCAAGGAATTCCTTAATCTATGAATTGAGACTGCTGTGAAGGCAGATATTAGAATGATCTTGTAGACCTAGCAGTCTAGATGAAAGGATTTCAATTCTGAATAGTAAAAAGTTAAAATTGCTTTTTACTGAAGACTCAAAGATGGGAAGAAAATTTAATTAGGTGGAGAAAAGATGTGCCTGCTCAAATATAATGTTGGCATTAACAGTGGCAGATGCTTCAACAAATTACAGAGTCAGGTTTCGTGTATGTTTCCTGATAGTTAGAGCAAAAAAGAAAAGCGATTGCTTTATGTATTAAACCTGAGCTAAGCTATTAAATTTCCAAATGTAAGTTAAAACAAGACAGTCTGATTAATTGACACTAATTTGAATACTTTCAGAAAAGTACTCAGATGCTCTCTGGAGTATGAGAGTTTGTCATTTATTCATTCATTTACTATATTGGCAGTGATAGTAATCACATAATTCCTTTATTTCCAAAATTTTAAGCAATTTGAATATTTCTACAAAACACTGGGATTAATGCTTTTTCTTAAGAAAAATACATTTAAAAAGTATTTGCATAACTGAATTGAATCAAAGACTAGAAATAATGAGCTGGTACTGCAGTTACAACAAAATTACTGATTTTGATAGTGTAGCTAAAATGTTGTGCACTAGAGGAAAAAAAGGAGCAGGATGCCTTTGTGTAGGTTTGCACAGGACATCTCTAGCTGTGACTAAAAAGCAATTAAATACTGAGCAATTCCCATGTGCTGTCTTTACGGGATACTGCACTAAGTGGTATTGGTGTGGAGCGTGAACAGATTGGATAATGCTGCTCATGTTTTAAGTATGCATGCGTGCTGACTGTAGAGATGAAGCTCAGGCATCACAATAATCAGTAGGAGAGCGTAAGATTCAGCATATAAGGAGCTAATTAAAATACATATATAATGGAAGAACTGGAGCTACCCTGGATTCAGACTGCAGGACAGTTGTGCAAACACGACGTGGTACCCACAGCCATTGTGCCCAAAGCCAAAGAAGTGTATGCGGAGTCAAGTCATGGTGGGGCTGTCCTGGTCTGGCCCCTGGGAGAGGTGGGATCCAAGGCAGGTGTTTAGTGGGACCAGGCAAGGAGCTCTGGCAGTGCCAGGAGCCTTAGGTCTTTGGAGACTCAGGAAAGCAGCACTGAAACCAGTGCCCAGAACAGGCAAAGAGAAACCCTTAAAGCAGCACCCAGGAGCACGAACACCCTGGCTTTTTGCCATTGCAGTGCACCTCATAACGCTTTCTCAAAGAAAAGGGCATCTACATCTTCAATAAACCACATGTGTCTTGCTTTACATAACTTGTAAATATTCTTTGCCTTAATCCAGCTGACATTAACAAGGCTCTCCTAGCTAAAAGGAAAAGATTAGAAATGTATACTAAAGCCTCGCTCAAAACCAGTAACCAGAAAATTGAACATGTTTGGAAAACACAGCAAGAGCAAAGGTAACACTCATGGTTTTTAAACATTCCTTTTGTGTCAGAGTGTAAGATAGTTTTTAACGTGGTCTTAGATAAAAGTATATCTTACTTGTATGTCTGTATATATGTGGGTTCAGCTTTTCAAAACATAGAGCATTCAGTTAGCATTCAGTTAGGGCTAGACAAAAATATCATTTTGCATTACTTATGCCACCTCCTTTATTAGGATAGGAAAAAAATATGTAAGAATATGATACATTCTGTTTCATGTAGAATATATTATGTAGACTTTTAGTTTCTCTCCTCATTCTTCATTGTGTTTATAATACTTACTGCTGTGTTTATAGGCASAAGCTCAATCATGAGTATTCCCAGCAGTTCTTGACTTTATTTCAGCAATGGGATATAGATGTGCAGAAAGCAGAAGAACAGGAAGAAAAGCTGGCAGTGAGTTTGCAATGTAATGTGTATTTTACACTGTACACACCTGTAGAGAAGAGTGCTGCTCAGACACCAAGAGTGCAGAAATACAGAAGTATTTTATGTAGTACAGACCTCTTCAAAATTCACTCAGTTTGGTGACATGTCACGTTTGGTGATTTCCAAACCATAAATATTTAAGTTTTGGAATATATGGCAGAGGGGAGAGGTGAAGACTGTAGTCCTTTATTGTACTACACCAGTATTTGTACTAACTACACCATTATTAGCCCAGGCACACAAAAGCATTCTTGCAGCTAGCAAAGTAGAAGCAAATCCCAGTACAAGAAAAGAGCAGACAGCTCCCTGCAATGCTGCTTCATCTGCCATTCCCCTTGTATCTGTAAGACACCCCAGCAGACAGCAAGATTACAGACACGGGCTTCCGTGTCAATCCACACAAGGCACAATTATCATTCTCACAGATGACATCAGTGTTGCTGGCCAATTATTTTGGCCAACTAATACGTTTTTTTGCTTCTCTTTCAGAATATGTTTCGTCAGCAACAAAAACTTTTTCAACAGGCGAGAGTAGTGCAAAGTCAGAGACTGAAGACCATTAAGCAGCTCTATGAGCAGTTCATAAAGGTATAGCACATTCTTCCTAGGAGGCAGATGATCTTTCTTCCTATCAATTATTAAAGCTGTATTAATTCAGCCTTTCCCTGATTTGGGAAAAATATCAGACTTCCATGAACCTTCATGTTATGTTCTTTGTGATTTGTTCTCTCCAGAGCTGCATACACTTTGCCCCTACTTAAAGGATAGGGTTGAGTGGGTTCCCGTGGGGATCTGCTAGACTCACCTCTTTTGAATATTTAACCTTAGCCCTCAGAGTATACATTCTAACTAGAACCCAGTTTTGTGCCAGTTTAAAGGTTATCCATTAATCAAATAAACAAGATGCTGTCTTGTCTCTTATTTTTTTGTTAAGAAAACTGATGTTTAAAGTGAGAACTGAAAATCTATATTGAAAATCTATCAGAAAACTTAATTTTAAAGTATAATTTTGTGTTTGTGACTGCTACAGTGGCATCCCCCGTAATGAGAATTAGATACCAAAGCAAAGTCATCTTTCATTAATCTTTCTAGCTATTGCTGCTTCTTGCAGCAAGGGACATGCCCCTAATGCCCCTCTATGGTTCCCTTTTCTTCATACGAAATACTGATTAGAAAAGATCTTCCTTTCATTAACCTAAAAGTAAACATTCACTAAGATGACAACAGAAAGTAAGAAGTAACTGTTTATGATGAAAATAGGGTGACTGTCTGTCTAGCTGGGTGGCTGTATAATTGATCCTGTTTGGCTTTCCTGTTGCTTCATGCATAGTTCCTGGTTTTGCTGGCACTCACTACAAATAGTTGGGKTTTTTTTCGAATGGTGCATACAGAACATGTTATATAACTGTGAAGCCTGTGCTTCACAGTTAAGCATTACTGGCCCACTAAGTATGAGGTAGTTGATAACTTTAAAATACATACATTCTAATCTACCCTTTCAGTAAATGAAGATCTTTGAATATGGGGTAAGTATCCCTGACGACATCTGAAAATTTTGTTTCCTCTTAACCAAGATACAATGTGTATTTAAAAACTAAAAGCCTAAGGCCCACACACTATTGAGTTATAAGAAATCTAGACTGAGAGAAAAATGATTACAGATGTGTTTTTATAGGGAGTGCAGAGGAAGAAGAGGTTCTAGTTTCTAAAAAAAACTTTAATATCTATTCAAATCATTTCCCCCTCCCCTCTTCTTTTTGTATGAAATTTCAATTAGCTATGAAGACTTTTTTTTTCCCTCAAGTCCAGCAGCTTTGAAAAGTAATTAGAAGTAGAGCAATTCTTCATTTAAATAGCTGAAGTTTACAGAGCATGTTAGACAGACGTGAAAATAATCACTTCACAATATTGTCATCAAAGACGCAAAATCAAAATGAAGTTCAAGTATTGCTGTGATTTCTCCTCAGCGAAAATCAAAATTTAGAAATCAAACCTCAAATAAGGTTTACTTTAAATATGAGCCAAGAAAAAGATGGCTAAACATATAAACACATAAAGTCAGGTRTAACCTTATGTATGAAAGTAAAGATAACCAGTGAGTTTTACCTTAGCTCATTCAAGAAGTAGTGTGTAAAAGGAAGAGTTATCTTTTTGKTTTTTGTACTGCTATAAAAATGGAATTCTAGTTTGAATAAAGGATAGTTTGGGGCTTTGTTTTTTTAATTGTTTCTCCTCGATGTCTAAATGTTAAATTTATCCATAACTTCAGAGCATGGAAGAGCTGGAGAAGAACAATGAAAATCTTCTGGCTGGTGCGCAAAGTGAGCTTCGCAAAGAAATGGCTATGTTGCAGAAGAAGATCATGATGGACACGGTAAGTATATAAAGTATATATAAAGACTCAGCTAAATGCAAAAATAGAACATCTATAAAAATGTCATTTGGTATTCATTTAATTAGCTCAGGGAATCAGGTTGGRTTTGGCATTTGTTCAGTATTATCTCCTTTTCTTGTAACAGCAACAGCAGGAGATGGCAACTGTTCGCAAGTCTCTTCAGTCCATGTTATTCTGATGGCTCAATGGAGAAACCACTTTTACCTAAGTAACATGATACAAGTATAGGCATTAGCCATAGAGAAGTATGTTAAGATGTCAATGTTGTAAAGTTCCCATTAAAAGGTTTCATGGATTGTTCTAAGCTCATGTTTCATAATGCTGTAAGATGGAATATTGATAAGGTAAGTTCACTTTTTTTTTCTGAAAAGCAAAAACAAATCAAACAGGAAAACCCACCAACTTCTAAAACATTTACTGTCTGCACAATTAATCTTTAACTGCTTCATAATCACTTTCATTAGCGTAAGACTGCTTGAATTGTTTCACTGCTTGTAATGCCAAATTGCAAACCACAGACACAATCTATAAAAAAAACATTACACAGATTTTGCACCATAATTTTAGGCTTTTTAGGTATGTGGTTTGAATGGAAGTATTCTTCCAAAGCTACAGTTATTTTATGATTTTCATAGTTTCAACACTTAGCCTGACCTGTCAGAAGTTATAAAAGCTCATTAAAATACGATAAATCTTATGTGAGAGCGCTAAATACTGTGTATTACGGTAAATTAAGGAAAACCCTTAGTCTTTTGCTGAGCTCTGCCTTGTACTCTTTCATTACCAGTAGGAGACTAGGAATTGCTTAAACTTACCAAGAAGGCAAGATTCTTGAATTCATGTTGAGTGTCATGGCTTTATATGACATTTGTTTAAATAAGTATAATTAAAAACTACAACACATTTTGGGGTATAAAATTATTGCAGACCTCTGCTGAATTAATCTATAGCTCATATTTGATMCATGCTATTTCAACCCTTAAGATGGACTAGTTATTTTTGCAGTTTCAAATGACTAGCAATTTAGAAAGGCCTAGGTTTTAAGGAGAAATGCTTCACTTATTACATTACTAATGTAGGCAGCTAACATTTGGTGTGCACAGAACTGTTTGTACAGAAAGCCTGTATGTAGACTAGAATATGAGACGGTACTCTAAATTTGTAATGTTGGGATTCCAATACACTACAACTGCCCCCACACACACCCTCCCCACCACAAATGTGATGTTTTCTTAAAGTATTTCAAATGTAGTCCGTCCAGCTTCTCTCCCCAATAATGTACCAGCATTTATCATTCAGAATGAAATCATCTACTTAACAGTTCCCCAGTTTACAAAGACAGATTAATGATAGCTTACATGAAGAAAATCAACTATTAGGATGTAATGGAAGTTGAGCAAGGAACCAATATGGAATGGTTAGGACTCGGGGAAGGAACAAAAGCTGAGAATGTGAATTTCTAGAATAGTGTCTGAGAAAGCATGAACATGTRATGAGTAATCACATAACTACACTAATTTATAATTGTGATACTCTCTTTTGGCCTTTTAGGGATATTAGGTCATGCTATGAAGTACAATCAACAATTCTGCCATATCTTTATTGTGATGGTATTTTAGTATTGCCTAGTTATTGTTTTTGACTGACTCTGCATTAGTTTCCTGCCCTCGGAATACCTCAACTCTATTTTTCAAACTATTTCTACATACTGCTCCATGACCCCCTTTCTCTAGCATTCTGGGAAGGCAAGCCCCTCACTTTAAGAGTAGGACAAGATRTAGGCAGCTTCTTAATTTTCCCTTCTCTTAACCTATACCCCAGCAAAGTCCACTTGCAGATGCTCTGTCTTTCCCAGACTTGAACAGGAGAGACTCCCCGGGAAAGGAGAACTGAACTCTTTGTCTGTAATAATCACCTGAAAGGCCATTCCTTGGGCAGTGACTGGTACAATTAGTCCTCCTGTACATGCATCTRGCCTTCTCATGCAGGAACATGGCAGGGAGATAGTTCCTCTGAATGCTATTCCCCTCTCCTTGGCCCCAAATTTAGCAGACAACACAATATTGATGTTCCTTGAACATCTCACGTAGGTTTCTTGTTTTGAACTACCATGCAGCAGCTATTCAGCTCAAATAGTATTTAAAAATAAAAAAGTTAYAGTATTCTTTATTGCACAGTTCAAGAAGGGTTTTATGAATTCACATCTCAGCTACAAACCAGCAAGTGGATGCAATAATGAACACATACATTAAACAGATTTTTAGAGGAAGCATATTTAATACCCTTTTTTAGAGGATTTTAAACTTTTAGGGCATGTTTGTTTGCAGTTCACAATTTGCTGGTACAAATAAGCTACTTTAATAATAAGCTACTTGAATTTCGCTTTCCTCTGATGACAACAGAAACAAGTAGCAGAGAACCTTATAGTCCGTAACAGTCCATAATCTAGGCACATTATGTTATCTGATGGCTCTGGTCTTAAAGAAGGAGAGGGGCTGATACTGGTCCTCACTTTTATTCTTTTACACAGTTTCTACACATCAGGTCTTAATACCTTCCAGTTTTGTTTGGATAAGGTACAACTGTAGTTAGTTTAGCCTTGTAATTTAACACAGTGTTAACAAATAGGCTTCAGAGGGAATCAAACATGGCTGGGTTGTGTTGTCACAGTTAAACAGTCACAGTCACGTAAGTTTATCAAGCAACTTAAGTCATTCRCTAGAGGAGTTTAACACATACAAGTTAGGGTAGGTAAAGGTAACGTCCTTAAAGTACTCAGCTACCTACACTGTAGCTATTGGTGTCATACAGTGAGGCAAACACGTTAGGATGACTGCAAAACCAGAAACTGGCCAGGAAAGAAAATGGAAGCTACGTTTGTATGCAGTAGCAGCAGCATATGCTCTTTGAGAATGAATGAAGGCATTCAAAATAGTATTTGGAAATAGATGAATTTTCCTGACCTGCATTTCCCACATCCATATATTTCTAAAATCATCAGGACCAGAATTAACTATTAGTTTTACCTCACAGATGCTTCCTTCTACCAGGCTTGGATTTAGCAATACCTCTGACTACCACTTCAAAACTAATGCTAGCAAGACATTAGTTACTTGACCTATGGAAATGTGAAACTCCTTTTAGAACTTTGACTGGCAGCACTTTGGGTTGCAGCCTACGTGCACCAGAAGAGCAGTACGGAACTAAAGGTACCCAGCAGGAGTGGACAAGGTTTGAACGTGGCATTCATGATATTATGTAACAGCTGTAGTATTAGAACACAGGGGAAATAATTCTGAACCAGGATGTATTAATCACATCAGCTGCAGGACTTTGCCTTTAGTAATTATCACACCTGGTAATAACCTAGCACAGTAAGCTCTCTCACAAACTGTTTTCTTGAAAAGCTTAATCTGGCTTCCCAAAGAGAGAGGCTGCTTCATTCAGCATTCCCCTAACTGCTTCTCCTCTTCTCTTTGATCTATATAATCAGTCATTATGGTTTTGAACCTGTTCAGGAGCTTGATGAGATGAAATTCTGAAGACATGTATATGAAGATGAGCAGCAATCTGTAGGCATACACCAGTGGCATATCTCAGCATATCAAACAAGGATATGAACTTAAAAAGAACAAAACAGAACAAGTTAAAAGCAGAAGYACTTTTCAAAATACAGTCCCTACTAATAAATTCAGCTCTACTTTTCTCAGAATCTATCCAACATGACAAGCTTGATAGGCATTTTAGGAGTTCTATATAGACTGATCTCCTTTGCCTGGGAACAAACAATCTTCTATAAATACGTTTTAAACACATATGCAATACTGATGTCCAATAAGCAAAGTTTGATCTACATTTAGTACAATAATTTTGAAACTATCTGAATTAAGACATAATTATAAGAAAGATCAGTAAAATGTAAACTTTCACATCTTTGTTGCAAGGAAGGAAAGCCAGTCAGTTCCCAAAGCCTAAGTTTATGTGGTATCCTAGCACTCCATCTCCAGTGACCGCTGAAATTGGAGGAAGTCTGAACAGTGGAACAGAATAAGGATAGATTCATTCCTTTAAGTACGTTACACACGAACAGACAAATATAAAACAAAAYGCTTACCAATGCCATCCACAGAACAATATATTCATCAACAAAACTGTTGAAGTACTGGTCCAAAAACAGAAGCCCTGGCCCAATAAATGCTGTGTCTTGAAGAGAGATTTCACTTTTTGTCATGTGAGCCACCTATTAAACAAACCAAACCACTACTTTATCATAACTATAACTACCAGAAAACCATCACCTTACTAAAAAAAAATCAAAGTGGGGAAGGGGCATAAATGATGTCTGTTGCCCAGGGCCCAGTAGGAGCAGTCAGACTAAAGGTATGACAAGAGCTTTAGAGCCCACTATTCCCTGGATATTCTTGCTGAAGGGCTAAATCACCTGTCTTCCCATGTCATTCAAAATGCAACACTTGAACCAGCTGATACCAACTATTTGAGCTGCCAAACCCTGAGAGTCTCTTAAAGGCATCTGAGCTTCTCACAGAGACTTCATGTTTAAAAGCTGCTGTATTTACTGCTGCTATTTGCATTCCAGAAGCTTCAAATGAAGAGCACCTCAACAAGTCTGCCACCACATCTCTTCTCCCTTCCCAATGCACATCCAYTATGAGTGGATGTGCAAGTGGATCAGCTTCAGCTTTGCTGCTGTTGGTGTTGTGGAACTTCTGTTTAAATTGTTCAATTGTGCATATTACACAGTAATAGTCAAGTGGGAAGTTACAGTTATCCCAGTGTATTTTAGCTATTTGGAAGAGTTTCCCCATCCTTATTTTTACCATGCTGTTTCTGAAGGTTAAGACTATGCTGGGTATTACTCGAAGTGAATGCTATTCCCTTACAGATTTTGTGGGGTTGTTATGAAACTGTTAACCCAACAGCAGAGCAGCATGGGAGAACTTGCACAGCACCCAGTGATGTAAGCAAGCAAATCTTAAACATTATGTAATTCTTAATTAAGAAGTTTAAAACCAAAACAAGATTCCTTACCACTAACTTCTGTGAGATTTTAGCATTCACAAATCCAAATGTCAAAACATACAGGCAAGGATGCTTTTCGAACAGCTGTGTTGTAGATTTTTTATAGATCATAATAGCCAGTGTAATAAGCAGTCCAATATTTAGGCCTGGTGAAAGAACACTTGTTCCCTGAAATACAAAGGGACAATAGATTATTCTTAAGCTTGAATGACACCACATTGTCTAGATTTTACACTTACTGCAAATCCAACTCAATAAAAACAATTAGAATTGCTGAAAAGCCAGGGTAAGTTCTTCTTAGCAGCAGTAGGGTGAATACTATTCATGTACTTTAGAGTGACATCCAGCTTTATAAAAACATTTGTTGCTTGCTCCTGTGACAACAGATACCTAGTAATAGGTGCAGAGAAGACAAGTAATTAAACCTCTGCTTTGGGCAGTCAACAGTCCATAATGAATATAATGAACAGCACGGAGGTGTGCAATTTGTATGCGAGCATGCTAAATGTTCAAACCTTTAGAGTAATCCTGAATGCCACATTTTTTGCTAACAACGAATTATTCAAAGCCCAATCAGATTTTTAAAGCAACTTACGGCTATCGTAGATCCATTCTTTCCAACTCCACCACCAAAAATAACACGGAAGTAATTGAAACAAGAAACTGCTGTTCCAGACAGTATTCCAAAAACCACCAAGAATTTCAGTTCTATTCCTATCATAGGGACCTTAGCAAGAAAAGCAAGAGAAAGGTTAAAAGGAAAGGATCAGAGCATTTTTAAAGAGCAATTAAAAAGCTACCAATACATGCTAAATAATTGTTTTATCTGACTGCTTGGAAACAAGCTCTGGAGGACTGTGCAGGAATTAGTTTCCCTACTAAGGAGATGAGGGATTTCTTTTGTAACGCTTAAACTCCCCTTTTGAGTATTCAAGTTCTGGTCTTGAAACTCAGAATTTACTGTATTTGTCCTCACAGTATTTTTGAAAAATTCTTGTTACTACATAGCAAAAGCTTGACACAAACTGCTGCATAACCAAGGSATGGGAGGGAGAGAAGGACACTTCACTGTGTTACACAATACAGACCCACAGGAAACGCAAACACCATCTGCCTGCTTTGTGCTTTGGCACGTACTCTTTGTATGCTGTATCTTCACATTTAGAATAGTATCTAGACAGAAACTGTAATTAAACAATTACCTTTGAGAATCAATTGCAGTTTCAAGAAACTTCCAAAGGCAGCAGAAATTAAAGAAAACAAAACAAACAGAAGTAGCAATTGAAATCACTGACTGCAAGCTTTTGAATATAGATTGTTTTGAGATACAGCATAACTACCACAGATTTTAATGATGACAGAAACAAAAACAAAACCCCAATCACAATTCATTAGGGTTTAAAGCCAAATGAATCTGACTTTGTTTTCCAACTTGAAAATAAGCAGTTGAAAAACAACAGAAGAGTTTTCTGACATGAGGAAAAGAAAGAAAAGTTTAGATAAACATGCCCCAATTGTCAAATAAACTAGTGAATTAGTTTGAATTATTGATGATTTATATTTAAATCAATTTGCAGTAGTTGTCAGTACCACAGAATGGTTTCATCTGGTTCATGTCCTGTGAAGAAATAGAACTAAACATTTCTGAGTTAATAGACTAGAAAGGATCATGACATTGATCATGACATTAGTTTAATATACTTTTGAATCCTTCCACTGAAGTGTGTCTTTAAAAATCAGAATAGGAGATAGGGAAATGCTTTTGAACAGAAAATATTTATTTAAATATAGATATTTATATATTTTAAAATGTCTAGAAACCAGAAGGCTAGAATCAGTGTACTCATAAGTTAAAAAATCCACTAATATCTCAACTGACATGTAAATATCATTTCTTTTACCTCCCTCTCAAACTAAAGTCCTAACTTTATCCCTTTGTTTCTTTAAAGCTTTTAATCCTTACATTTTAAAATAAAGCATCCCCTAAGAAATCATTTAATTGAGCAGAGATGTGTGTCTTACAATAAAGCATACAAAGGGGGAAAATCCCCAGAAATTATTTGTTAGGAGTTAAGCATGATCAGAAAATTAGTTGCACATCAGAAGTTTGTATATGGCAGATGGGGTCTTTTTTCCTCTACACAGCTCTACATTCATGCATAGGAAGTCACGGCATTTTATCAAAGGTAACTACAATATAAATATGACCTACAGTCCCTATTTGCTCAGTAAGCTATAGCAGATTAGGTAACTAGTAAGCATTGATGATACTTGCACGGGACAGCTTCAGATGCCATAGGAACTCTAAACACAGGAGCTGAGGAGCTGAATTCTCTTACCTCATAGTCCCATACTGCTGGTCCTCCACAGGCAGATATTAAAAGGAGCATTGTTATAGCTAGCTGAACCTCAGTTACATCAACTCTAGGAAGGGAAAAATGGAGGGGGAAAAAAAAAAAAGGATCTAGTTCAAGGAAAAGTATTTTCTGCAGGGAATTAAAAAATAACAGTTACTTTTAAGTTATGTCCCCAAGTCACAGGATGCATATGGAATATGATTTTTCATGACTAAAGAAGACAGTCTATAGGGAAGCACATAAGTTAACATTTAAGTTAGTTAACATTTAAGATTACACCCATGGCATTATATACAGCCAGCTACATATAAAGTTAATATGTGAGAAAAAAAAAAAAGATTTAATACCTTGTTAACTATTTGATAATTTTAAACAAATTTAGAAACTTGGTGCTGTGTAATTATCAAATCAAAATTAGAAAATTAAATTCATAGTAAATGTAATCAAACCTTTCCATTAATAGCATATCATGTAACAGCGTGATCCCTGAACAGCAAGTTAGGACAGAAAGGATTTTTAAGCCACATTAACATGGAGATAATATTTTGAAGATTGAGTCAGTGAATAGCCAAGCATTTGTCCTCTATCTCCTATGGCATATAACTGATATGTTTCCATAAAAATCTTAACCCACACAGGTGGCCTTGGACACCCTTTGAAGTCTAGGGTCTGGACTTTTTTGCTTTTGCACTCAGACGTGGTAGTCTCACTCTGTCTCAATGATTTTGATTACTGAAATGTTTTAGTGTGGGAAGACCCAAATACGTAGATACTTCTACTCTGGACAAAGAATTGACATTTTCAGTCAAGCGCAGAAAAGCGCAACATCTAAGGTGCTGTTTACACTACTAGAGATTCTGCAAGAGGTCTTTGTACTGGAGTTGTGATCTAACCATGAAATTTAAAATACAGTATTTCCTTAAACAGAAAGATTTGCTCTTTTAACATATTATAACCACTGTTACACCAACTGTTGTCACAACAAACTTTGCAAAGGAAACTAGTTTTAAGGAGAGTCAGGAAGCAACTCTTTGTTATTTAATTTGATGCCCACATTTAATGAGGGCATCATTTTTTTTTTCATCTGAGAAACTGATAAAAATATACTACCTTTTATCACCTGCTTCTAACTCAGTCTTAGAAAAGCCAATATTTAAGCAGCATCTAGACAGTATGACTTGTTGGTCTTTATCACTCAAAGCCACTGGAATGGGAAATTCTCTCTCCTTCTGCTTTTCTCCTCACTCACCATCACATAAGTACCAGTAGTGCACGGTAAGCCAACTCAGCTTACTAGCTTAGTTTAAACTTTTATTTCTTATTTAATGAGTTGAATCCAAGTCAAATAAGAGTCCATGCACATAGAAAAGGGGACCATGCTGCTCGGAGTAGGTTTTCCCTCCGTAGCAGGGATAACATTTTACAGTAGCTCAGCCACTGCTGCACAATAAACATGTTGTGCAAACGTACCAAAATTTATAATTTCAGCTTTCCACAGAACCTCAGACAGTTGGTGGCACCAAAGTCCATCTTTTGTACTCTTTACTAATCCAGCACAAGTCAACAGTACCCAAATGTTCCAGTCCTTGCTAGGACTCTCACTCATCATTTGACTTCTAGAAGTCAGAGATGCTGGTTGATGGACACCATCATTGAAACCTTTCATCCAAGTTAGACATCCATAGAGCAGTAAACTATTGACTTCATTTAGACGGTTCTCTCTATGCTTAATAAAAAAGAATAGCTTAGAAGACATTCCTGAAGCCAACGAAGCAAAAAAAAAAAAAAAGCTCAGATGTGCAAGTCTTGAAAAAAGACCTGTTTTGTTGTTGAAACAACCTGAAAAGTTGTGTCTATTTAATTTCAAAGGCAAACATGGAACACATGGAATATATTTATTCCCTAGAAAGTCACAGAGCTCTCCCCACTCATCTGTAAATCTCTCAAGAAGATATTCTTTCTGTTTTCAGAAATCATTACTGAAGTGCAGCTTGTTGTTTAAATGCAGTATAAGACCATGGCCAGGCACCACCAGAGCTGTGTGAGGGTTCAGCATTCCCCATCCTATTCCACAAAAATGTCAAGGCCTCCTCCCACTACAATTTGGGAAGAGCAAGTCATGAATGGCATCACAGGGATCAATATAACTATCACCTAACATAAAACCTTAAGGATATCAAAGGTAACATGAGCTAGATTAAATAATAATAAAAACAAACCTTCAGGAATACAGGAATTGAACATGTATTAGGCACGGCTTTGTGCAATTCCTTGCCAAAGGATATGATAGATAAAAAGTTTGTTCAAAGAAAGGCTGGACATGGTAATGGAAGAGAAATTCATTATCAGGTGAATTTCTCTTAAAAATGTATGTGGTTCAGATTCTCCTTGCCTGAAACTGGTGGCTGGGAGACTGTGAAGGGAGATAGAGTAGATGCTTGCCCTGTTGTTACAGGGCACTTGTTTACAGTCCCTGAGGGCAAGAGCTCCAGTCCAAGCCTGCATACTGCTTGTGTAGTTCTGCAAGTGATTCTGCAGACAAAAAAAAAAAGTCTTAAGATGTGCAAATTAAGCATATGTAGCTAAAATCAGCTGTAAAAGCACAAGTCCTCTAGCGAGTAAAATGCAGTGTCTTTATTAAGATAAGACAGAAGTCTGCTGGGGCAGGGAAAGATGGGGAGGAGAAGAGAGCAGGAAAAAACAGGAAGAAAGGAAACTGAAGCAGTCTCCAAGATTAAGTCACTTGTAGTTCTAAAGATACCTACTTACTTTCCAAACCTTAACATGCCTGAGACATATGTCTGCCAGTGAGCAGAATAGAACATGAACAGTCCCACAAAACAACAGAAAAACAACCAGTCAGGATTTGTTCCTAGTCTGATCGCTATGCAGGATCCCAGGACAACAAAAACTGAAAAGTAAAAATGAACATGTTAGTCAAAAAGCCTCTTTGCCTGCAGCTAAAAGAAATAAAAATACAAGGCATTTGCAATCACTGTAACAAAGTAATTACATTCCTGCTGTTTTATTCAGTAGCTAACACCAGATACAGTCCTAGCATGAGACACCAAACACTAGACTCCTTCCAAGTGAGGGCCCCAGCTTCAAGTCTTTCCCTTTTCCCCTGACCCTGGGACCACTTGCTCTTTGCTGCCTGTGGACCCAGCTCAGCTTTCCTAGATGCTGCTGGTTAGCAGTGCTCCAGGAACTGCAGATGCAAAGGACACTGCAACTCCCAGGACAAATGTAGCCGTTAAGCTATAATAGGAGCAGAAGTATTGCTACCGGGACAGCAGCTGAGTACGGGAAAGTAAAACTGATGGAGGCCTGCTTTTTAGGAGCTCTAAATATATAAATATGTATATTTAACTGTTCTCCTAAGGAACATAAATAAACTATCCTTCTAACAGCCTATCCTATTAACAAGCTGATTTTCTGTGTCACCTGGCTTCTAAGGTGAACTCTTTACTTCATGCAGGAATAGCATGTTAGGAATAGCATTTTAGGTACTTGAATCCTTTACTAGCATTGCCTGTGCCCTGCTGCAGAACACGTGCTACAGAGGGTCATAGCCTGCCCAGAGATTCCTGGTCTTTTCTGTTCACAGTTGAGCTCATTTAGAGAACTTTGTATTTCTTCACCTACAAGTAAAAACAAAGTGCACATGTCCCAGCACCTGCCAAAGCTACTGTTCAAATATTCGAACACTGGTCACAAATGAAGGTTGGGGCAGGCCAGGCTGCAGTGACCAGGAGACAGTGGAGCTACCCTAACAGAAGGGAACAAAGCAGCATTTCCAGAGGACCCTTCCAACCTCAACTGTGCCCTGATTCAGTAGCTCCTCTTGACAACACGCAACTTGTCTTAAAGCTAGGATGGGTAACAGTAAGTTAAGGCTACCTGTGGAAATAGAGTCGCAGCCATGATCAAAGAGCTCTCCTAGGGGAGAGCTACTGTTTGTTCTTCTGGCTTGCTTCCCATCAATGGCATCCAGAGACTGGTAGATAAAAAGTCCTAATGCACCCAGGATGTATGCCCAAAAAGGTGCCTGAAAGAGAGTCATACACAGTGTCATTAGGCAGTTCTCCACTTATTATCCAACAGCCTATTTCATTAAAGGTAAAATATACTTTACCACAGAATTATACTGCACTGTGCTATGTGGCACACAGTTTATGGACAAAACAAGTTTTCTATGCTATTCTCTACAACCATAGTATCTTATATAATGAATTACTCTAGATACACCTAGATACTCTAGTGTGCAATTTAGATACTCTAGATACAATTTAATTTACTATACCTCACTCATTCTTGCATTGACTGAGTTATTTTTCCATCTTAACACTGAAGTAATTCTAGTTATCTGTATTCCTCATGCTGAAAAATGTTACAATATTAATCTTTAACAAAAAAATGCTAGTAAAGCACTGATTAAGAATTAGACAGTTTTCTAAGGTTTATAATGTATACACATAAAAATCCATCACATTTTACTAAATTAATACTTCAGCTCTGAGGTAAGGAGATTTTTCCATCATACAAAAATTGACTACATATGTACTTGGAAAATAGTTTGAAGTATTCAAACTATTCACCAAGTACGAAAGAGCAACTGTCTAGCTAATGTAGATTAGCTATTAATGTTGCAAAACAAGCTGTAAATTACATTAACACTGCTCTTCAGGTCCAAAGGAACTGTCTGACAGTGGTACCTTCCAAAACCATTAATTTCACACTCAAAGTCCACGTGTCTTTGTCCAGGGAGTAGCTTTTACTAAAATGCTACTTTTTACAGAAACTATAAATCACATTTTTGTCTTAAGTGAAATACAAATGTTATTATCACTAATATTAGCCTTTAGAACTGCTCTTCATGAAGACAGCAGAGTTAGGTATAAATGTAGGAAGCAGCTTGCAGGTAAATATGTAAAAGTCATAGGCAGCCACAAAGCCCAAGTCTTTTCTACTCCCAGGTAATGGCCTGTGGCTTCAGACCTTTGCAGTTGCTCTCTTGCAGCGCAAACAGGCCATATGATGATGTTTATCTCATAAGTCCAATAAATACTAGTATGTTTAGACAACAGGTCAAGTCTCAGGGACCCTACAGATAAAAACACACTTAGAAATCCATGCAATTTGTACACACACTTGTAAACCCATTGTTACTACTGGGAAAAAGGAAAAATAGCAGCTGCAAATCACTTGTGATCCTTCATAGAAAAGGACAGCGTGTCTTGGAAGGCAGCAGTAAGAACATAAGTGAGGTGAGCTGCTTTCTTAACCCTTTCTTCTTCTCGTCAGGATACTCACTGATTTAAAAAAAAGGATTCTTCATATTAAATGAAAAGGCATATTCTTGCCAAGAAGCAGCATGCCTTCCTTTCTCGCGCATTGAGAGGTGGCTGATAGACCATGTTATCGCCTTAGTTTGGTGCTTTTAATATGTAAAAAATGTTGTCATCAGTTCTGTGATTTTATTAATAACCAGAATCAGTATAAAGTCAAGTTGTATGCTCTGCCCAGCTTTGAAGCAACAGACATTCAAAGTAGTAGGGACTCGGGCTATAAGAAATCTGGATTTGTATGTTCATTGAGAGCCAGAAAAGTTACTAAGATTTTTCAGAAGTGGCAAGGCCATCCCTTCCCTTCACCCAAGGAAGCAAAGAAAGCTGCAAACCTGCAGATTATGCCTACAAGTAAACACTTCCATTCCATTTGACGTTTAACATAGTAGTGTCAATAAACAAACAAATGAAAAGGAAATCACACACTGGAAA
This sequence comes from Nothoprocta perdicaria, assembly GCF_003342845.1. Taxonomy (NCBI): domain Eukaryota; kingdom Metazoa; phylum Chordata; class Aves; order Tinamiformes; family Tinamidae; genus Nothoprocta; species Nothoprocta perdicaria. Next base: position 671,643 of record NW_020455317.1, read on the forward strand.
TCCCACCATTGCTTGCAGCAATGCAGGTGTGTTGCTTACCAATGGAGTTAGTCATGTTATTTAGGTTTCTTCTCACCTGACAGTTGTATTAAACTGGAAGAAATTTTATCTAGGGGGAAGGAGGAAACAGGAAAGTGGGAATAAGTTCTTAATCTTCATTTAGAAAATTTTTCTCTCCTCCAATGAAAGGGGACAAGGCAGAACCTATCAACACCAGCAGGTGCCTATTGCCACCCTTACTTTGTGAACCATAGAGCTACAAGCTGGAAGATGGTGCTGCATGGAGGTCACCACTACCTGTCAGCCACCAGCCTTGCTCTTGACATTGCCAGAATACACGACTGACAGCCGTAAGACAGACAGATCAGGGCACAGAATAACAATCAGGACATGTTGAAGCCAAGATCAATCACTTCACTTGCGACATAATCCACAGTCGTTACAGTGGGATTTTCATAATAGTTTTGTTATATTGACACTATCTGTTACTCTCAGCCAAACTTGCTCCTGACAGATTTACGAATTGAGCCTTACAAGCAGAAAACCAAGAAAAAACAACAGTTTCATCGTAATGCTATAATAATTTTAGATCTACTTCCTATTTTATCACTCATGCCACTTGGAATTGCCACGAAGTTAATTCACAATGTTTTCTAAGGCTGAGTTACTGTGACATACCTACAAATTATGAAAAAGTAGCTTTAGAGATGTAAAGATTTTCTAAAATTAAGGGAAGGCATCTGGCAAACACTAAATCCCCTCTTTATGCAATCATCTTCCTATAACTGAGATAGATGTGAGCGAGCTTTTCCGAGTCCCCTGTTCTGCGTATCACTGGCAGAAGCCACACRCTCGCAGCCTCCCTCACCCTCTCCACAGGCCCCCGCACAGTGTCACACACATCACCGATTAAGCAAAACGCCAGGGCGTGGGCAGGCTCTTATTTCTGACTGCATCATCTCCATAACCGAAACGCTAGCCAGTAACAGAAACCTGTTATGTCACTTTTTCATCATTAGCTCTAATGCTGCTAATTCCTCCTCACTGCTGTGCTGTATAGTCGGTATTGTCACCATCTTTTCAAATGAAACGCCCATGAAATACGGCTCACTTCCAATCAATACCAAAGGTTTATGGGGTGGTTTCAGCGGGTCGTTTATGGAACTTTCCGTAATGCCACAGCACATGTTCCTTAAGTTTACTTTATCTCAAAGCAAGTGTGATGTGTTAAATGTGAAAAGCAAACCAAAAATATCACACCTCTGTTAGATCTTAAGACCTTTGACAGCGGCCGTTGTCTGGTTGCAAGTTACGAGTTTTATCATTAACTGCACTGATTCAGTGATGTTGGCTGTAGTTCCTGCTGCATCAAGTCAAAGCAGCAGTGTTCCCTCAGACACCCAACCAAGAAAGCTCCGCTCCTTGACAACATGCCAAGAGCGGGCAGTTTTCATCTTCCACCCAGTGCCTATTATCTGTACGTGCTGACACCGTATTGGACAACTCTGTATCCCTGCACATGTAGGGATTGGAAGTTGATCCATGGATGTGGAAGACCAGGACAGGTGTCTGACCAACTGAGGGATTAGAAACAGACTCTGCAGCATTTCTCCCCAAAATGTTCAAATCTAACTTACAATAGCCAAAGGTAGTTTGCTATCGACTGCAATTTTAATAGCTTCAGTAGTCTTGTTCTTATCGGAATGAGCTCTCCAAATCTCAAGGGTGCACAAGGGCTTCCAGAGCTCCTAATACTCTCTGCTCAGAACAACTACAGCTGCCTTCCCCTCCTCACATGCCTGGCTCTCCATCAGGGATGTCCTTTCTCAGCCTCCCACGCCAGACCCAAACTGGAGAGGTGGGAGCATTTGGGAATGCTGACGCAGCTCATGGACTCAGCAGAAAGTCATCAGGAGGCTCCCGATAATCATCAACTCTTCACTGATGAGGTGTTTATTACCTCTGCCCAAAGTTACATCCTGTCCAAGCAAATATATTACTTGGCCAGAGCTGGATGCTATTCTAATGGAATGAGAGGGGAGCACAAATCCTAGAAGAGATGTCTTCTCTGTTTCAATTGAATATGATGTATGAAAGATTGCAGAGCCCTAGGATCCTGTCAAATGAAAGTTTTACACAGGCCAGGTCATCTGTCGTTTCAGTGGTGTCGCATCTGTACTTAAGAGATGCCAAGGCAACTTGCAGATGGCATCTGACAGGCAAAATTGCACAGAATCTCAGAAGGGTTGAGGTTGGAAGGAACCCATAGAGATCATCTAGTCCAACCCCCTGCTCCAGCAGGGGCACCCAGAGCACGGGGCACAGGGCAGCATCCAGCTGGGTTTTGAAGACCTCCAGAGAAGGAAATTCCACAGCCTCCCTGGGCAGCTGAGGCAGAGGTGGAATGCCTCTCCTTCTGGAGAAAGTGCCAGTTGAACAGGGGCCCTTATCCTTCTGCTCTTGTGAGGCCATTACACAGAAGAGCACACAGCTGCAAGAGAGGAGATACCTTCATGAAATCACTTATTCCAAGTCCTGAGAATTCAACAGCCGACGCTTATGCCACGATTAAAGATTTGGGCCTCTCGGTTTAGTTATGATCTAGTTCCCTCAATCCAACCACACAGCCATTGATATTTTCCCCAGGGTTGCCTGAACCTTCACTCTCTTGCCTTAGGCCAAATGCTCCCTTTCCCCATTCCGTACCAGAGTGCTCCAGTCTTTGTTTCCTGAGTACTGTGCAGATCCACTTTGCTCTCAACTCAGTGTTTCCCCCTTTACCAGGCCAGGATCTTAGTGCTTTTTTCTTCACACCCCCACACCGTAATTCACACCAACTGCTACATCTCACCTTCTTCTCTGCTTCCTTATTCTCTCGGGCACAAGGGACAGCTGCACACTTGGCATTTACAGAACATCCTGTCAGCCTCTCCTTTCATTTCTCTTACCGGAAGAAATCTCAGACAATCCCTCTTTAGCATAAACTTTTAGTCTAAACCTTTCTTTCCCTTAATAATAGATCTGGCAGGAGTGACCCATATGTTCCCTCTTTAGTATCCTCAGATATATGACTTTCTTGATAGCACATTTCAGCAAGGGCTGGTGTCCTCCTATAAACACACCTCAACTTTGTTTTAATGCAGCTCTAGAAAGGTACCCAGGAGGGCATCCCAGGCCTCCTTCCCCTCCATGGCGGTGCTTTCTGCAGCTTCTTCGCTCTCTTGCCACATGCAAACTGCAAATCTGTGATCTACTCTTTTCTGTTCCTGCCTTCTTCTAATCCTAATGACCTCTATCTAATTAACAAGCAATTACAGACAGCAGAAATAAAGGCCATAAGCTCTCCAAATAAGACATGCATGAATCTTACCTGGACTGTTTTACAGTCCACATTGCTTAGAGCCTATAATATAGAGCCTATTATAACTGCCATAAGCTTTTATACGGCTTTTATATATTTATACATATACATACATACAAAGAGTATATATTTTGAATACATACATATATATGTGCTTCTCTATGAAAACAAAGCCATAGTTGCTGTTACCATAAATTTCTATCCTAAAATTCTAGCATCTGGTGTTATTTTTATATAAAAGCATTTGGCTAGGCTCTAAGGATTACTGAAGCTTGACTTCTCCACTAGCAGCTACAAAAGCAGCACAATCAGAGCTTCATTTCCCTCCTCTGGAAAGAAAATTATATTTAGCCAGTTTTATCCCTGATGTTGATGCAAGAGAAAGGGGAGGGGAAAAAAAAATCAGGTTTGCCCAGAACAGGAAGGGTCCAAGAGACTTGTGTGTCACACCCTAAGGAAGTAACTTCTTCGGGGAAGTCACTTGGTGGTGGATCATTTTTTCCTCAGCAAAACAGCTCACTATTGAATGGTGAGGAAAAATCCTAATCTAAGGCACCACATGTGCACTGCATATACTCAAAAGTCAGCAAAACATTAAATTCCTAAATATTTCTAACTGGTGAGAAAAGGACTGAAAAAGGAAAAAATACAATCCCACCATTACTGCAATCACAGTGAGGTAGACACTGTCACCTGCACTGTTCGTATTCTGCAGGGGGTTATGTCCATCCTATCACCATACTTGGCATACCAGTCCCCATATGTTGTTTCCGTAGATTTACGAGTTACACAACCGGCGAGCCAGCTGGCACAGACACGCTATAAGAACCTGCATGCGCAGCCTGCAGCGCCAGCAGCGATGAGGGGTGCAGCCAGCCCGGGCTTAGGCCAAGATAAGGCAGCTTATGGCAACACGTGCATTTAGGGAAGGCAGGGACACAACCCACGGTCCTTCTACACAGGGAAACTTTACTACAGTAGACAATATTTTATTGAAGTTAAAACATGCTCTGCTAATCAACAACAAACTGGCTTTTAGTGGACACTGATTGTGGGGGGAAAAAAGTAAAAAGAACAGGTCATAAAGAAATAATGACTACATAGTAAGAGAGCAAGGGAACACTGGGTAGTGGTAGGAGTTAATTGCATTGCATAGTAGAGAAAGCATCATTAAACTGTGAAATTTGCTGCCATAAGGCATAGTGGACCAAGCGTCAAACCAAGGCCAGTAAGCAAAAATCACAATGGGGAACACGTATGAATGGTAACTTTCCCCAGTTCTTGCTATAACAAATAAAACCCCCGAGGAAAACCCCTGCCCCAGGAAACTGCTGTCTTCTGCCATCTGAGAGGACATACAAAGGAAAGACCCCTCTACTCATGTTCTTTCCTAAGCATCTGCTACCAGCTGCTCTCAAGAGGGAGCCTGAGCTGGGTGGCTCTCAGGTCTGACCTAGTATGACTGGTATTAGCAAGATTTATGTTTCATCACTTACCAGACCTTTGTTTTGGATGGCTTGTACCAGTATCAAGATGGAAGTGTTCTTCAATACACTACTGTTAAAAGAGGCCAATTTACACAAACCAAATCTTTAAAAGAGAGATACCTCCCTGTTACCTTATTTAAATCTTTTGCCCAGTGCTCCCACACTTCCACCAAGCCTGCAGGTCTTGGTTAGTCCACAGCATTTGATAATCAAAGCTTGTTAATAAACAGAATAGAGAGGTGTGGTATGGACTAATGAGGCTAGAGAGGTGCAGTTCTGAAATGTGCTGCCCTACTGGTTCTGTCCACAGTTTCATCAATGTCAACATTGTTTCCAGTTCCACCTTTCTCCTACCCCTTCCAGCCTACATATTCCAAGCCAAAAGCACACAAAAGGACATTGCAGTAGAGCACACAGCACCTAGCTGTGTGGCAGCAGCTTGGGCTATCTGAAAAACACCTATCCAGACACATGACATCTTAAGTGAAAGGCAGGATGATTTATTAAATAAGAGAGATGAATGAGGGCCTAGCCGATATGGCAAGAAAAACCCAAAGTTAGGCTCACAGGAGCGGGGCAATGAAAGTTCAACCTACAGTGAAAGAGCAAAATAACAGGACGAAAAAATCAGGCATCACACAGTGATGATTTACACACACTGATTTACAGTGGCCATCCTGAACTGGGAAATCTGGCCCAGACTGTAGTTGTTACCAAATTCAGCTTGTGCAATTAAAAAACAAACAGCAAACAAGGTTTCTAAGGCTCAATATAAACTTCCACAAAAGAAGTGGAAGAGGGAAGAATTGTCAACAGTACAATTTCTTTGTGGATAAGGGTCTACAAATAAAAAAACAGCTGAAAGAAGACTTTCTGCCTTATTTTCTTGAGGGAAAAAAACATTTTAAAATGTACATCTGGACACAAAGGCACCATAAGGGTAAATGGGATGGATACCGCAGGTCTGTGAGCACTTTAACCGCACAAGGGCCACTGGGTGGGAAGCATCTTGCTCCTCCCAAGGCCTGCAGTGAGGAAGGGGCCACATCAGGTCCAGGCAAAGACACGTCTGGCCTGGACCTGCTCCTTGATGTGGCTACCGCCACAAACGCCTCTCTGCTAACGTGAAGGGTAAAGCTGCCGCAGGGACAACAAGGGGCACTTCTTCCAACAGGAATGTGCTCCAGGACAAAGTTATGTAGTAACAGTAATCAAAAGGAAAACCGTCTCTGAACGGTGACGGGGCTGTCACCGGGTCCCAGCCATCCATCACGCTGCGGGAGGTCCCACCGCAAGCAGATCCCACGGGATGAAGGAGCTGGCGGCCGGGAGGGGGAGCCCTGGGAGGCGGTGGTGGTGCCGATGGGTGGTCACAGGGCGCCTTAACCACGCCCCGCACCGCAGAAAGCGTCCGGGGCTGTTCCTGCGGCTTCGGCTTCTTCTGGGCCCCGCCAAGCCCGCACCTGGGGCAGGCAAAGGGCAACGCCGGCGGCCCGCGGCGCCGCCAGCGGCCCCCGCCGCTCCGCCACGGACACAACGTCGTCCCTCTGCTCCGCGGGCAGAGGCAGCAGCGGCGGCAACGGCCCCAACGCCCGGCGGGCGGGCGCCAACCGCCGCCTTCCCGCAACGGCCGCGGCGGCGCCGGGGGAGGGCAGGGGAGGCAGGGCAGGGCAGGGCAGGGCAGGGGGCGGCCGCAGTGGCGCCGCGCCGGTACCTGCTCGGTGGCGCTGGGGCAGCAGGCGATGAGGGGCAGCGCGGCGAGGCAGTTCAGCAGGAGGCCGCCCAGGGTGATGGCGTTGGGGGCGAGCCAGAGCGGGAGCTGCTCCACCAGCCAGGCCCAGTAGGGCTGCAGCGAGGGCTCGAGCAGCGAGCGCCCCGCCGCGCTGTAGCGGTGCTGCTCGAGCCGCTTGAGCTGCGCCGGGCTGAGCGGCGCCGGCAGAGCCCAGGGCCCCGCCATGCCGCCCGGCACCGGCTGAGGCCGCCGCCCGGGGCGGGGCCGAGGGCTGCTGCGCCGCCGCGGCGGGAGGCGCCGCCCCGCCCGAGGATCGGCGCGGGGCACCATGGCCGCTCCGAGCCGGGCCGGGCCGGGCCGCGGCGTTACCGAACCACCCGCCCCGCGTGCCGCGTGCCGCCATTTCGTGTGGTGGTGGCGGCGCGTCGTCGCGGGAGCGACGCCCGCCCGCCGCCATTTTGTGCGGTGAGAGGCTCTCTTACTGTCTTCTTTACTCCCATGGGTCTTGTTTTCCTCCCCAGCTCAGCGGCTCGTTTGGTGAGGCAAGTGCTCATGCAGCAAGGTGTGAAGGCAGGGCTGGTGCAGCTGAACCTGTTGTGCAGCAGCRGAGGGGAAAAAAAAAAATGTGTTTTTGTTAYCAGGGAGGTGTCCACGCTGAGGGCAGGCAGGCCTGCCTCCATGATGAGCACCTGAGCACGCATGAGGCAGGACTGCTCATAGGTGCGTATATCCCCTGTATGTCTCCTTGGGAAGAGTGGTGCTTGAAACACAGCCACACACATATATGTGTGTGTGTGTGTGTGTGTGTGTGTGTGAGTGACCTCAGGGGTCTGTTCTCGGTCCGGTCCTGTTCCAACTTATTCATTAACAACCTGGATGAAGGGCTGGAGTGTTCCCTCAGCAAGTCTGCTGATGATACCAAACTGGGTGGAGCAGCTGATAGCCCTGAGGGCTGTGCTGCCATCCAGAGGGACCTGGACAGACTGGAGGACTGGGTGAGAAAYCTCATGAGGTTCAACAGGGGCAAGTGCAGGGCCCTGCACTTGGGGAGRAATAACCCCGGACACCAGTACAGATWAGGGGTGGACCTACTAGAGAGCAGCCCCGCAGAGAGGGACCTGGGTGTCATGGTGGATGACAAGTTGACCATGAGGCAGCAGTGTGCCCTGGTGGCCAAGAAGGCCAACGGGATCCTGGGGTGCATTAA
>NW_020455317.1:680104-684988 GCF_003342845.1 Nothoprocta perdicaria
CCCTAGATGTGATCTCACAAAAGTGAGTGTGCAAAGCTGCATGAAAGCCCTGGTGAGGCCACATCTGGAGGCTGTGTCCAGTTCTGGGCTCCCCGGTACAAGAGGGGTGTGGAGCTGCTGGAGAGAGTCCAGTGCAGGGCTACGAGGATGATCAGGGGCCTGGAACATCTGCCCTGTGAGCAAAGGCTGAGAGAGCTGGGTCTGTTCAGCCTGGAGAAGAGAAGGCTGAGGGGGGACCTGACCAGTGTGTATAAATACCTCAAGGGAGGCAGTGAGGAGGAGGGGGCGACTCCTTTTCTGTGATGGCCTCTGACAGTACTAGAGGAAACAGCTACAAACTGAAGCACCAGAAGTTCCACAGGAACTTAAGGAAAAAATTCTTGACAGGATGACAGAGCCCTGGCACAGGCTGMCCAGAGAGGTTGTGGAGTCTTCTTCTCTGGAGATCTTTAAAATTSATTTGGATGCAGCCCTGTGCCACGTGCTSTAGGTGACCCTGCATGAGCAGGGGGGTTGGACTAGATGACCTCTAAAGGTCCCTTCCAACCTTAAGTATTCTGTGATTCTATGAAAGGCAAAGTATAATATGCAGTCTCTGGCCGGCCTGTCCCTTTGTGGAAAATCCCACTGTCGAGCACTGAATGTCCAAAATAGACGGAGGAGTCCTAAAACTGTATTTGAATAAAGGGAGAGTCCACCGGGCATATCCCTGCGAGGTCTCTCAAGTTGCTGGAGGACACAGCCCCCTTTTTATCCTAATTTCCCGACCAAGGTTGCCCTCTCCTTTTCTGCGTTGGCCAAGGCACTTAGAAGTTATAGCCTGTACCTGGCCATGGTATAATTCACAGGCTCTTATTAGAGAATACAGTTCTGTTGTTTGGGCTGACCAGGTGGACAGCAGCTTTCCTGCTTCTAGCAGCTCCTTTCCCTTAATAACAGCATTTCCTGCGCGGCCTGTTTGCCTTCTATCACTCATGAAGATCCATCAGTAAACACATTGTCCCCATCTGGCCAAGGAATATCTCTCAAATCTTCCCTAGCTCARGTCTGGAGATCTACCACCTGAATACAGCCATGGATTTCATTTGATTCTTCTCCTTTGGGGCCAATGAGACAAGAAGCTGGGTTAAACCTTCTCCCGCCTCTTGTTTATTAGTCTTCCTGCTCCATTAAACAGGTTTCATACCGTAATAACCCAGCACTGCTCATCCATTTAGCAGCCTTCTCAGTAATGCCTTAACCTGGTGTGGGACCCTGACAACAAGGAAACCTCCCATGGTCAATTTTCAAGTCACAGTTACCATTAGGGCCATAGCTGCACAATTCTGCAGACAATAAGACCACCGCTTAGCCACTGAGTCCTAACATCTTAGAAAAATAAGCTCCTGGTCTTCGTGTGCCTCCATGCTCTTGCACTAAAATTCCCTTGGCATGGCCCTACCAATTATATTTTATCCACATATAATTCACATTCTTTCTCAGGGTGTGGAAGAGCTGAAGCCGGAGACTTGGTCATTTTATCTTTAATTTTCTAAAGCTTTGTTCTCCTTCTCGTGTCCATACCACAACACTGGGGCTGCTTTGGGCTAAAAAGTCATGCAATGGTCTAGCTAAAGCATAAAAGTCTTTAACCCAGGCTCTGCAGTATCCTGTTAGCCCTAGGAACTGTCATAGCTCTCTCTTAGGACCTGGTTAACGGTACTTCTAAAATTGCCTGAATTCTTTCTGGGTCAAGGCATCCTATACCTCTGGTCCAAATAGGTCCCATATATTTGACCCTTCTTTCCACCATTTGTGTCTTTTTTTTCCAGATACCCCAAGCCCTTTTTGGCCCAAGAAATTGAGCAACTTCACAGTGGCTTCCTCCACCAGCCCATCTGCTTCCCTTGATAGGAGCAAGTCATCCACATTCTGCAATAACCTGACTCCTGGGGATGGGGTAAATTCCTTCAGTATTTTTTGCAAAGCTTGTCTGATTAGGACCAGTGCCTTGGTGTATCCTTGTGGGAAGACTGTCCGTGTCAATTGTTTTATCCTAGCAGGTTGTAACTCTTCCCCTCCCCYGAAATCAGATACTGCTTTTTAGAGACTACCTGGCCTGGTTGCTTAAAAGTAATTTGAAGAGGCTCCATGTCTKCTTTTCCATATTTTCCTGGAACTGCCCACACTTCTGAGTTCACTTGTGCATAATATTTATCAGACATTTTGCGCAGATTTACAATAGTGTTAGCTTTATCATCCCTTACAATATTGCAGTCCCAATTTAGCAATTAAATCCCTTCACAGCAGATTGCAATCARTTGTTTGGGACAAAAAGAAAATTGTACATCTCACATTTATTACCCACATCTGCATTTCTTAGATATTCATCTATCTTTTCCCCCACCACTATAGGATCATCTAAATAAAGGAACGGTTCTTTCTTTAATCCCCCTATATTTTGGGTGGTCAGGAGCACAACCACAAATCCAAACTACCTCCCACATCCTGACCTCTCAGTGGAACCTGCCATAGAGACATTTGCAGAATTTTTGTCTGAACTTTGGGAGCTTTTGAGCCCTCATACTGGGCTCCCCTTTCTTGTTTCCAAAGGGGAYAAAATGTCCCGTTCCTCCTCCTCACTGTTGCCAGAAGCAGGAGGTGCAGAGAGGGCAGGATCTGTGGCTTCCGTGATGAGTCTTGATGACAGGAAGGGAGCAGGCACTGGAGGACGTCCCACACCTCCCCACCTGTTCTCCTTCCCCCTTCCTCAGACCTCCATTGTCCCTTTTCTCCTCTCTGCCTGTTACATAGATTCCTCTAGATGTTGCCCTTAACCATATTGACACACATTCTTTCTCCATGAGACCCTTTTCAGTATCACTGAGATACAGGCACAAAACCTGACAAAGCCTAGGATCATCATGCGACCCTGTAGAGGACCACCTAAATCCCCCTGGTAACTTATATTCTGGCCAAACAAAAGAACCATATYTTATCATTATTTCCTTGATTAGTTCTGCAGGAATGCATAGGTTATCCCAAACCCTCAACAGTCTCCCCAAGGGAGTATATAGTTAAGTTGGGGTCATCATCCYTTTTTCCARTATTCTCTTTTGGCTTCCCTTTGCTGCCCTTCATAGGCATCCAAATCGGGGTCATCACACCTTTTGCTCCCTGTTCTCCCATAGTAGTCACGGGTGAGATTTCAGCAGTCCTTTCCATCAGACCAAGTCCTTTCTGTCAGACTCAGTAATCCTTTTCATCAGATTGCTGGGGACCTGCACCAGTCCTACCTGCGGCTCCCCCTGATCTGCTGCTCATCTGTCTCCGGACAGTCTCAGGAACCCAGTCAGTGCTCCGGTGTCGGCTGCTGTCAAACGATGTCAATCACCAGCATGTTTGCTGAGGCATGCCATCGACTGCGATCGCTGTCTGCTCTTCCTGGAAGATGGAAGGATCCTGGAGGAGCCCCTAGTTGTGCGGAAAATCTTGCTGTCAAGAACTGAATGTCCRAAAAGGAGACAGAGGAGTACAAAAATATTATTCCAATAATGGGAGAGTCCACCAGGCATATCCCTGTGGGGTCTGTCAAATTGCTAGAGGGTGCAGCCCCCTTTTTATCCTAATTTCCTGACTGAGGTAGCCCCCTCCTTTTCCCAACTGGACACGATACTCAGAATTCTGTTATAACCTTCCTAGCCTGCCTACACCCAAATCTTTGCCTTACTCCATCCCTTTTTACCCAAGGTCACCTGACACCTTTACCCCCTCACTGCTGTCTCCACTCAGTGTTAGTACCCTGTCACTCATGACTCTGCTCAGTCTCCCACCTGCATATGTTCCTTCATCCTACTCATCAGCCAAAAAAAGGGGAGCAAATTCCTCTTTTGTAAAGATAAAAGCTTACAACCTTATGTTTCTGTTCTACTCAATCTCAAACTTGTCTGTGTGTTTTCTGTTCAAGGGTAAACCATGGAGTACCACTAAGGGTAAATGTTGGGAATAGAACCGAGGGTAAATATTGGGAGTAGCACCGAGGGCAAACAGTGGGAGTACCACTGAGGGTAAACATCGAAGTAGCACTGAGGGTAAACATGGGGAGTAGGACCGAGGGTAAACATCAGAGTAGCACCGAGGGTAAACATCGGGAGTAGGACCGAGGGTAAACATCGGGAGTAGCACCGAGGGTAAACATTGGAGTAGCACCGAGGGTAAACATCGGGAGTAGCACCGAGGGTAAACATCGGGAGTAGGACCGAGGGTAAACAAAGGAGTAGGACCGAGGCTAAACATTGAAGTAGGACCGAGGGTGAACATCGGAGTAGCACCGAGGGTAAACATCGGAGTAGCACCGAAGGTAAACATCGGGAGTTGGAATGAGGGTAAACATCGGGAGTAGCACTGAGGGTAAACATCCGGAGTAAGACCGAGGGTAAAAATCAGAGTAGGACCGAGGGTAAACATCGGGAGTAGCACCGAGGGTAAAAATCGGAGTAGCACCGAGGGTAAACAGGGGGAGTAGGACCGAGGGTAAACATCGGAGTAGCACCGAGGGTAAACATTGGGAGTAGGACCGAGGGTAAACATCGGAGTAACACTGAGGGTAAACATCGGGAGTAGGACCGAGGGTAAACATTGGAGTAGCACCGAGGGTAAACATCGGAGTACGACCGAGGGTAAACATTCAAGTAGCCCCGAGGGTAAACATCGGAGTAGCACCGAGGGTAAACATCGGGAGTAGGACTGAGGGTAAACATTGGAGTAGGACCGAGGGTAAACATTGGAGTACGACCGAGGGTAAAGATTGAAGTAGGACCGAGGGTAAACATCGGAGTTGGACCAAGGGTRAACATCGGGAGTAGGACTGAGGGTAAACATTGGAGTAGGACCGAGGGTAAACAT
>NW_020455317.1:685795-686742 GCF_003342845.1 Nothoprocta perdicaria
GAGGGTAAAGATTGAAGTAGGACCGAGGGTAAACATCGGAGTAGCACCGAGGGTAAACATTGAAGTAGGACCGAGGGTAAACATCGGGAGTAGGACCGAGGGTAAACATCAGAGTAGGACCGAGGGTAAACATCGGGAGTAGAACCGAGGGTAAACATTGGAGTAGCACCGAGGGTAAACATGGGTAGTAGGACCGAGGGTAAACATCAGAGTAGCACCGAGGGTAAACATTGAAGTAGGACCGAGGGTAAACATCGGAGTACGACCGAGGGTAAACATGGGGAGTAGGACCGAGGGTAAACATCGGGAGTAGCACCGAGGGTAAAAATCGGAGTAGGACCGAGGGTAAACATTGAAGTAGGACCGAGGGTAAACATGGGGAGTAGGACCGAGGGTAAACATCGGGAGTAGCACCGAGGGTAAAAATCGGAGTACGACCGAGGCTAAACATTGAAGTAGGACCGAGGGTAAACATGGGGAGTAGGACCGAGGGTAAACATCGGAGTAGGACCAAGGGTAAACATCAGAGTAGCCCCGAGGGTAAACATCGGGGTAGGACCGAGGGTAAACACTGGGTGAACCACTGAGGGTAAACATTAGGAGTAGCACCGAGGGAAAACATCGGGAGTAGGATGGCTGCAAGGCTTTTCAGAATAGGACCAGTGCCTCAGTATATCCTTGTGGGAGGACTGCCCATGTCAATTGTTGTTTTGTCCTTTTCCCTCCCTCCTCTTGTGTCCATTCAAAAGTAAAATATTGTTTACTATCTTCTGTGGGAGGACAATSCCTAAATGCGTCTTTCAAAYCAAGTATTGAGTAGTACTGATATGAAGAGAGGATCTGGTTTAGAATAGTGTATGGATCTGGAACTGTGGGATGCCGCTTTGATTATTTCATTTATTACTCTTAACTCCTGTGTTTTTCCTTTTTTTTTTTTTTTTTTTTTT
>NW_020455317.1:688536-689817 GCF_003342845.1 Nothoprocta perdicaria
ACCGTGGGATGCCGGTTTGATTATTTCATTTATTACTCTTAACTCCTGTGTTTTTCCTTTTTTTTTTTTTTTTTTTTTTTTTCCCTTATGCTTCTCCTTTTGGGCCAGACGTTGCAGCTTTCCAGCCAAGTAAAACATATTCCTGGACAGAGCAGGCAAAAAAGGAAAGGTGACAGTAACTGACAGTTCCTTAGATTTCTGAAACAGCCAGGCCCCCAAGCCATTGGAATCACTGCATTTGGAAAAAAAAAAAAATCTTTTATTTTTTAAATTCAGTTTGCATTGGTGTTGCCAGTGGACGTAGTAGTACTGATATTTATAGCGCGAAAGCTCAAGCACTTCATGGTACCAAGAGAAAAAAAAAAAAGGCTCCTGTTTTTTCAGGAGGTATAGCTAAAACACTAATGCATCCATATTGCTTACCTAGGAACGTAAGCAATTAAGGCCAAAAGAAAAAGAGAAAAGTAACAGGAAGATAAAAGGTAAATAAAAAGAATGATACAGAAAATGAGGGCGAAATGAATGAAAAGAGAGGTAGAGAAAGTGAGGGCTAAATGAGTGGAAGAAGAAATTCTGTACTAATTGACTTTATTGCCAAGTTTAGGAAGGTTTATAAATATATATATATATTTTGAAAACTAGAAGTCCAGTGTGCTTTAGGTTTTTGGGATTCACTTTTGCTTCCCATGCTTTTCGCTTCAGCAAAGCAGCAGCTTCACTTGTCAGTCAAAGCAGGCCTTGAAAATCAAGTGACATTAAGTGCACTGTTCTTAAAATAGGCTGCCTTTTGCCCCAGAATCTCAAAACACATCAGAAAACATTCATAAAGTGTCCCTGCACAGTGCTCTGAAATAGACAGCACTCTTGTCTTTTTTGTTGATTTATTTTTGTTTGTTTTCAGTTCAGGAATTGCGGGAAGTTTAAAGGAACACACTTTTAATGGGCTATTTTTATCATTTCTGATTTTCAGTAAAAACTTCCTTCTAAACAACACATCCTGACTCAAACATCTTTCAAAAGATTTCCATGTGCTTTTCTCCTCTAGTTTCTTAATTTCCAAGTATATTTTCAGTGAGGTAAAATGGTTTGACACTGGCTGTGCTTTTCAATAGGAACATGTGGCCGCTGTGCCGTTATGAAGCATATATGTTGCTCCGAGACTGGATGCTTTTACATGCTTTTACAACAGTAACATTAGTGCACCAAGCAGCCTTCCATGTGCAAAGAGAACAAGCCAAAAGAAAACACAATGTTTTTGCCGGACAAAAAAAAAAAAAAAAA
>NW_020455317.1:689827-731177 GCF_003342845.1 Nothoprocta perdicaria
TTTTTATTTTTATCCACAAGTGCATTTGTTAAGGTCTGCTTTCTTGTTCCAGGCCTTGAAGACCTTGACCTATTTCAGTCAAACTGAGCACCAAGATAGAGGTGGCAAAAATACTAAGTTCCTTTCAGGTTTGTGAAGGGTGGGCAAACAGGACAAACCTGGTTAATGGTGCTATGAAAGCAGAGTGGAACTGCAGCCTATGTCCTAAGCAGCTGAGATAGGGCCAGGCAATACAAACAACACAACTAGCTGAAAACCAAGTGAGTTTCACACCTTCCTGGACACCGGGGAACACAACTATCATCCATATAAGCACCACCAGTTTCCCTTTTGGAATTTTGTTTTGCTTTCATGTTGTATCTATTACAAGACTGGCTTTGTCTCTAGTCCTGGTTCATTCCTAGGTCTCTCTGAGCTTGTGGAATTTCTTTAAAATTCCACTTGGTCCTATTTTGGAGAAATTTCATCTTGAAAGCATTAGACCATATATTTTACAGCAYAATATTCTGCATTTGCTATTGCTGTCCCTGGGTTGTTTCGCTTAAAGTTTTTGTTACCTGTAGTATGTCTACCCTCTCAATGTCATATTAACCTCTGTTCTCATTAGCATTCTCTTAACTCTTGAGTTTTGGGACACTTCTGTTCAATACTGTCCCTGCAGAAACCCACCAGGGAACACATCATCAATGAACAACTACCTTTCATTATTCTTTATATAAGGTTCTTCATCTGGTTTGAGATCTTGAAACTCCTTTCCTATCCCATCCARCCCTGTGCTTCTAGTGGAGTGTATGTACCCTGCCATTCCTCTAAAAGTAATTTACAATCAATTCTGAGCCCAGGGGCTTGGTGAGGACCAAGTTACTGTGAGTATGAATTTATAGTGTACTGTGAGTATGAATGTGGGAGCTGCTGCCCACTCTCCCAGACTCCACCTGCGGCCCAGTACCTGGCGCTTCTCACTGGCACTGCATGTTGGGCCTGAGGGGGAGCCAACAGCAAAGCAACTGAGGTGGGATTAAGGGCAGCTGAATATGAAGCTTACTGGTCAGACTGGGAAAAGTAGCTTACTTCAGCTTGCCTTTTAATGCTGTCACCATCTGGTAGAAATCAGAGTAGCTAATTCTTTCTGCACAAAGCCTGTAGAAATGGAGGTTGGTGCTGGCCACCACGGTACTAAAAMTGATACCCTCAGGCTGAGGCAGCGTGTGTACAAGCTCGCAGCTGTAAACGTGTTTGTGCACAAAGCGCRGGTGGCTGTGTCCCTTTTGTCTCACTGAAAAGCACAAACTCATGCTAAGTAAAGCTTATGGTGCTAATCATAATATGTCTTAACTGAAGGCCAGGTGCTTAAAGCAGCAAGGCACATGTTCAAACTGACCGCTTCCCACAGCCTTGCAGGCTTAATGACACACGAAGAAAGACTTCATTCACTGGTAAGACACAGAATAAAGAAAAACATTAATTCCATTTTCTTCTTAGAGGTCTTGCATGCTTTTGTTTGCATGGAAAAGAGGAAGAATTGGTTTTGGTAGGAGCAGGGTGAAATGCAGGTTAGTGGATACAGCATCACCAGAATGGAGAATTCCTTCCTTGCACAGAAGAAATCACCAAGAGGAGAGAAGAAAGGAAAAGGATCTCAGAGCAAGTGAGACTGACAGAACGAAGCAAGAAATTAGAATCAAGTGCCCAGAGGGAAAGATGAATTGGTAATTTAAGCATAAAAATACCAGATCTGCAAAGGTTGCTCAAAGCAACAAATCCATTTGTTGGTCCATAACTGCTAAATGCTAGATACTTGAAACGGCATTGAGTTGAAAATAAGCATTTTGACATGACTTTGCTACTGGTTTTCGTAACCGATTGTCTGGATATACCAGGATCAAAGAGAGTAACTGGTCAGTTAGCTTATAACCTATAYTATGATACCTACAGGAGCTCGGTGAATTGTTGAGGAAAGGGGCTGATGCACAACGATGAAAGCTGTCACTGTTGGTATTTAAAATGTTGTAAATATTGGAAACATAGAGCTGCTAAATTGCCTGTAGTGGATAGCTGTTTCGGTGGTGGTGTGCGCCGGTAGCTCCGGGTGCAGGCGCAGTACGACGTGTGAGGGCCGATGCTGCTCCGCGCGGAGGGCTCCAGCCCCTGCCTCGCAGTGCGCGCAAAGCGAACGGGAAATGTGGCAAAGGGAGGTGCACCAGCTACAACAGCAACAAGAAAAGCAACCGATAACTTGATAGGTCTTAAACACGTCATATTTATTGTACATTAAATAAAACAATTTCAGTTCAGTTGGAATATCTACGGGAGGGATTTAGGAAATCAAAACTTCTAAAGGAAGCCTAATAATCCTTAAGTTCACCCTAAATGATCTTTTAAGTACATCTGTATTAATTACGTATAGTAAAACCATATTCTGTTAAACAATTCTCAGGTGAATAAGATATGTTATCAAAGAGGTATGTAGTCCAAAGGCCTTATTGCACAGCTACTCATTAATCCATATGGTTTCAGTCTGAGAAAAATATGCCTTGTACCACCGAGTACCAACTCTGACTGCGTCCTCATGCTTATTACACAGCCTCTCTTCTTCCCTTGCCAAGAAACAAAGCACTGCATCAAACAGAAAATAAAGCTGAACCTTACAAAATGTGTGTTGTCTTCAGTTCATTTCAACCCCAAAGCAATCCATGCGTATTCTTTCTTTTCGGTAAGCGCAGGGAGGGAAAGAGAGAACAACAAATAAGGAACAAAACAAAAAAAAAAAAAAAAAAAAAAAAAAGAAAGAAAAAGAAAATTCCCAACCACACGTTTGTTCTGCCATTGCAAGAACTAAAATGCTGTGATTCGGCTGCCAGTTTCCAGCGCATTGGCAGGAAGCCCTGTGGACGGACTCTCACTTCCCCTCGGTTTTGTCGGGCTGCACTTCACGCATATAGGATTCAATGACATGCGGAGGCACTCCATCCATTAACAGCCTGAAGAGCGAAAGCCCACCTGCAAGCAAGGCACAAGATGTTGTTCAGATCCAAGATCCCTGGCGCAGGCGGCTGGCACCATTATTGCCCTCTCTTAAGTGACTGCTTTAGTCAGTCCCCATCCTATACCTCCTTCTGGGATGTGGTAAAATACATCCCTGTTCAAACATGGCCAGCATGAGAAATAACCATTTTTTTTCCTCTCTCTGTGGATGACTTGTAGTTGTCTCTTGCCCAGGACAACTTTGATTGCTCGCAAGTCTTTTTCTGGCCTTTATCTCCTCCCATGCAATAGACTATAAGCTTCAGTGCAAGTAGCCCTCCTGTTTCCATTTAGGAGCGTGGTTGAAGGTGGAATTCAGCCCAAAATGGAAACATCTGACACTGAGGGGTAAAGTTGAGTTGTGGAGAGCATGCAGAGGCATTCAAATTATTCTAGTGCTGGGTTTTATAATAGTTTAAAAGTATTTAGCAAAATATTTATCCCATTGCTTGAAATTTGTAACTGGAATGACAGATGTATAAGAATAGTATGGAAATACAGATATGTATTTTTCTTGGGGAAGACTTGAAATGAAGAACAACTTTAAATTCACTCTGGAATAAAAACTCTATCACATGAAATACCTTATGTGCAGGTGCCTACTCTGTAAAAGCTCTTTCTCTGTGAAAATGAAATTCTTCACTTGCAGTTTTGTGGTTGGTGTTACCACTTACAGAGCTTTATCAGAAGGCACATTCGTAGCTTTTTAGGCCCTTTAGAGCTTTGGCTTTGCCCCAGTGAGTAAAAAATGAAGCAAACATATTTTAAATCTCAGTKCTAGAACATCAGACTATGCTTAGAAGAAAGCCAATGGAAGTACTTGATGTTTTAGCTGTTGCTGTCAAAACTGAGGCAAAACACATCTTTACAGAGATTTTAAAAATGTTGGCAATCCAAGGCAAAATTTCTGTCCCAGCCTCCAAAATAYGTATGTTTAGTGTCTGACACACCAGTGGGGACTCCACTAGATCCTAGTGCGATGCAACTAGTAACTCAATATAAATAATCCAAATTAGAGCTGAAATTCCATGCCATTGAAAAAGATGTCATGGAATTCTGTAGAAGAAAATACATGCGTATTTCTGTTATTTTCACTGAAGTTGGCTGGCATTCAGAATGAACAGTGGAAAAAAAGATAAATATTTTGCTAAAAACATTAGTGGTTGTCCTTTTTCAAGGGGAAAAGTGGCATACGTGGTAAGAAAGCTGCATACTGCTGTTCCTCTTACARGTCTGTGTGTTTATTCTATCCTGCAAGATGCAAACCACATAATAACCGCACTTACCTTCTCAGCCTTGTTCGGAGGACACCAAAGGTTTTAAAGCAAAAGTACCTTTTGAAGAGGAAGATGCTACTGCCTTTGAGTGCTTCGGCTAAATGCAACTGAGCTGATCTTGCATACAGCAATTATTCTGATTACAGATTTAAGGAATTTATAACCTTTATTAACACAAGGATCATCCAGTTAAAGTGCTATTAGTCACTAGGGATTATAAGTAACTGTGCCTCTCATTTAACACTGTCGTTGTTTCAGAACTGTTTGCTCTCAGCTCTAGGTGGATGCACAATACAGACAAAAAAAAATAGGCATGCTTTTTAGCATTCTTTTCAACTCATGAAGTGCAAATTGTGATAAAAATATTCCCTTTTAAAGGAAATTCAGTGTTGAATAAACCTTTTATTTATGTAGAGATATATACCTATATGCAAAGAACTGTCTGTAGGTAAAGAATGCACTTTCATTATTTGCATTTTATTCGTATTAATGAATTATCAGATAACTCATGCTGTGTTAAAATCCACTGAAGCATGTGCACTATTAGAAAATACAACATATATTACTAACAGTGCTACTGTAACAAGTAATTATTATATCAAGCTGGCTTTAATATGCATTAAAACTTTCATGCATCTCATTCCAAAAACATTTTCATTAAGTAGTATAATGAAAATCATGCCATACTAGGCAAACTTTGTATGACGTGAAAACAGACATAAGCTTCATATGCAAGAATCATATGAAAGCTTACCTTAGATGACAATATACATTCAAAAATCCTTATTGTGTAACTAAGGGAAAGAGAGAAAGAGAAG
The DNA here is from genome assembly GCF_003342845.1 of Nothoprocta perdicaria. Lineage (NCBI taxonomy): Eukaryota > Metazoa > Chordata > Aves > Tinamiformes > Tinamidae > Nothoprocta > Nothoprocta perdicaria. The sequence goes on from NW_020455317.1 coordinate 694,947, forward strand.
TAACCATTGAATCACAAACACAAAAGTGGAGAGAAAATGTTGAGTAAAATTATGTTTACAATTATGGCAAGATGATGTTTTAATCCTTAGTCATGTAAAATATGTAGGAATAAAAGCACATGAGGAGTAAAAGGTAGGGATCCAGTTCCACTTCAAAATTATCAGTAATATGTAAAGCTATATTAATATGTTCAATAACTGTAACTCCTGTAATTAGTCTAGAGTATTGACTGGAATCAAATTATGTACCTGACAAAGTTTCCAAACGTAGCTTCAAAAGAAGCTAACACATATATATATATGGTGTTTTCCACCAGGGGAAAAAAGCACACACAAAACACAGAAACATATATATATATGTTGAAACTCTTTAAGGCAAAATAATCAAGTACAGATGAATTACATAGCTATGCACTAAAATATGTACCTTGTCACACATCAACATTTACATAAAGCATGCCTTTTACTCTATGGGAGCCCTTTCATTAGGCAATTTGACTCTACCGAACATACATACATATATATACATARAAAAGCATTTGACTTTGTAACTAAAGTAGCCACTTAGGAGAAGTACCTTAAAACTTCAAATACTACAGGAACATTATCTAGCCTAAGATATTTTAGGTTGGAAAGTCAATTTTAATGCATAAAATGTTGGAGACAAATTTTTGGGCATCTCCTATAATTTTAAAATTGCTCTGCCAATATACTGGATTTGGGCAATGTTAGGCAATGTTAAAAGCAAGACATTTGTATAGAAAGAGACAAATTCCCTGCCAGTAACATTCACTGATACTGAATTTAAAATCGCCTGTAGAAGCATATAGAGTAGAAAAAAATAAATCAAGATTTTATCCTTAGATTTTTGAAGTGTAAATGCAGGCATAGATTAACAATTTGAGCACTAATTAAGAATCAGAGGCTAATCATATAATCTATAATCAGGAATGCTTTTTATGTCAAAAAACATTATGATACATCTGTACAATAAATTACTTTCAGAAATTTTTACAAACCATTTAGCCTTTGAGATGCAAATTTCTATCTATCTCCTGAAACACTTCAGTATTCTGGTCAAACATAGCTACGGTTATTAAATAAATTCTTTATATGTACAAGTGGTTCTACACMCAGTGACATAGCAGAAATATGTCAAAATATTTTGTAACTCTGAAGTTCAGTTCCTTTATTCTTGATTAATTTGGCCTTCTTTGCTCATGTGACATAGACATTCTATGCCATGAGCCTCTAGCTAGTTTAATCTAAAAAAAAAAAAGCAAGTAAATACACACTTTGCATGCAGGAAACACATTTTTATTTGAAAAGAGAGGAAGGGAATGAAATGGAATGTCCAGTGGAGTAATGCTTATTTAAACCTGATTATTCCCCGCCAAGAAGCATGGTTCTCCTGGGTTAATTACGCCGTGATATATCACTGCAGAATTAGAATATTTACAGTGGTGTTTATTCTCATTTGAAATTCTTCTCAGTTCATTTCAACACCTTATTTTTCAACATTACTCATATAGCATCTTTGCTATCATCAGCCTGTCAGAGTGATTATTAATCTTGATTTTGCTCATCAGCTGAACATTCTCCAAAAACACTTGTTTCATGATAATAAAAGTGTAATGCTTTATCAGTATCTTTTCATGGACSTTAGCTAAATTAATGAGTCCTTTCCTTATCGTTTATAGAAAGAGATTCACAGCCATGTTTATGGATCTAGCTCAACAATCTTTAAAATACAAAAATATCTATTTTTTATTTTCCTTACTAAGATGAGTGTAAGGAATATGAGATTCTGTGTATGTGTCATTGTTCAAGTTATTTGTGAGGTAGAGCTATTCTCTTATATAAATTATAAATAGCAAGATGATATTTTTCAGCACACATATTTCTTAAAAAGCCATTGCACATACAGCTAGGCTGAGCAGAATGCAACTTCCATTTTTAAGTTCACTTAGCAAAATTGAAAGTAGAAGAAAAAAGTTCTCTCTATCTGAAGTAACAGTAGCAAATGCAAAAAAAAMCCCACAATATTTGAGGACAAAATAAGGATTTTAAAATGAACCATTTGTTTTTGTGCTCATAGTTGCCATTAAAATCTTTCCAGAAATTAAATTTTAACTAAATTAAATCAGTAACATCTAGATCTGGTATTTAAAATGATACTTAAAATACTGTAAGCAAATGGCTAGGCGAGTAGGAAAGTGCAGCACAGTGAGAGTATTCATGGCCTGAGTATTCATAGTTCCTCAGTTGTTCAAACACTATGTAAAATCTGAAATCCTAGACTGCTCTCTGAGTAGTTCTGTGATCCTAGGCATTTCTAGGACTGTACATATATATATATACACACATGACAAACTTGCAATCTGCAACAGCTCACAAATAGACAGATAAAAGACATTCTAGACAACTTGAGGAAATTCAGTTTACTGCAATATATACATTTGCATCGCATAGCGTTTTTTAACATAACTTAAAAGATCTATAATAATAGTACCACAGCCAATAGGTTCAACAGGTATGCAGCATAGCCTTGATCCTCTTKGTCTTACTTAAGGTAACAGATGCCAGTATTGCAGATTCAGACCCTGATTGTTCCTTGCTGGAGTAAAGGTGAACTAGTTTAACCTATACATATAAACACACACACATATACACACAAATGCACACTCCAGTCCCTTCCCAGTGAATCAGAAAACATGATGTGCAGTTCAGCTGATCAGCCCTCCTATATGAACAAACAAGCTGGAAATTTGAATGATAGTTCAGCAAATAAGCAGATAGAAGGGTGAAATAAGGTGTAATTCTGTTCTTACTGCTCCAGTGGCCCAATAGTTGTTTGAATTTGCTTATACTGCACAGCGAGCCTTGAACCTGCCCTGGTTTGTGCCACTGCAGCTGCTRTGTTCCCTGATTTCATCAAATGACAGTTGTTTGGAGACTGTCAGCACCAACCCCTGCAACAGCTATATGGTGTCTGCACCCTGTGCATTGCTGGTCTGAGCATTCCTTAGGAAGGAGACTAAGGTGTTGGCTAAATCTTCCCCACCGCAGCAGGGAGTCCCAGGAAGGGCCTTGACACCCAGCCCAAAACCTTAATCCTAGGAAGCATCATTTAACCTTAACAAACTGTACGTCTGGCATTTGACYAAACTGCCCTTAAAAGTACTTGGTAGCTCCACTACCTCTTGTAGGGGCTCTACAACCTCTGCAGAGAACCTGTTCTAGCTCTTCTCTGTCCTTACTGCTGTTCTCCCTAGATGCTTCTTGTGTACTTCGTTTAATAAATACGTCAGCAAACTTCTCAAGTTGTACCTCATCTCAACATCTCAAAAGTACCTGCTGCTTTAATGAGCAGAACAATAAAGTTTTATTTTAATAAATTACTTATAATTGACTGGAAAAGGATCTAAGCATTTCCAGTGTTTTTCCAGATACCACTACATAATATGTACATAATATGTCCAGTTGTAAGAAATTGAATCTTAAACTCATCTCACAGAACCTATAGCATAGACCAGCCTCCACTGTTGATTACACTGTGGGGTAAGGGTAAGGGCTGTAGCGCTTGGTGATTTAGGAAATTCAATGAAATAGCAAACTTGGTCTTTTGACAGAAAGGACAAATGAAACAACCTTCTCAGGAAATGGCATTGTCTGTTATGCTCTGAAATAAAAAGTTGGTTTGAGATTAAGGAAAAAAATCATACGTTTGAGACAAGGATGTCATTATTTAAACATCACATCTTAAAAACAAATGATGCCAATTAAGCAACATGATATTACACATATTTCATAAGCTATGTGCACAACTTTCTAGACCTTGTATTGCAGTGTTTCCTTGCTAGCAGATTTGAGCTGTGAGGAAAAATACATCAGTAATAGCAGAAAATGCAAGTCATAATCCAAAACAAAGAGAACACAATTCACAAGAATATTAAACACACAACATTGCCATTCATGACATCCTAGCCAATGCTAAACTACTTGGAATTCATAAAATGAAAATATTAATGAAAATAAAGATTTCAGCTGAAATGTTTAACTTCTCCCTCTTTTCCTATATTTGCATAATTCTTAATTTTGAGCACKTTGTTAATAAAGCCAATACAGCAACTCTATCAACCAGCTTTTGGCTCTGCGAACAGAGTAGAGCAACTCTGTCAACAGCTTGTGTCTGGGAAAAGTACTCTCTTTTTTTCTTCATGTGGTTTTGCTAAAAAACTGCATTAAGAGGATTTCCTTGGAGATAAGTGTTTGTTTTATTTAATACACCATTTTGAAGCAGACAAAATATACCTTGAACTAATCTTTCTGTTCTCTTCCTCTCCCCTTCTTCCATTTACATCTCCTGAGATGTGTCTCCCATCCAAGATTTTTTTTTTAAATGTATCAAYGACATGTTCCCTATGAATGAGTTTTACTAGAACTTGTGATGTGTATATCTATATCTCTMTATATATATGTATAYATATATGTATCACTGGATTTAAGWGGTATAGCTTCAGGGGTTATAGCCTATCATTGTCTCATTTGTAAAAAGGCCTGTACAAACAATGAATGCTTGGATTGGGAGGTGGGAAGAGTACAGCATGCTTGCCCTCAAAGAGATAACAAAGCTACCAGTATATTTTATTTTATCCTAGTCATATTATTATTTTCATCTGGGAAAGTTTTTAGAGGTGTTTTTTTTTAATCTTCCTTTGCATTTGACTTTCATACTTTCGACTCCAACTTCGGTGGCGTTCAGGAAAACAAAGCATTTGCAATGATTTGAGTCCTTACCTTTTACTTCCAGTTTGCAGTCAACTTCTGCCTCTCCAAGCTCATTGACTGCTCGGCAGGTGTAAGTGCCTCCATCATATGGACTGGGCTTGCGGATCTCCAAGGTGCAGACACCTTGGTTACTGAACATTCGGTATCTTGGGTCATTCATTATAATCACTTTGTTTTTCATCCAGGTTATTTTGGGCTGCGGTAGGAACAAAATCAAAAACACACGCACAGAGCTGTGACCTCAAATATTTTTGATCTTTTTGTGATATTCTCTTAAAGTTGAATAATCCTCCAAGTTAATCAGGAAAAGTGTGTTTTTAAAGTAATTTGCACACAGAATTGTCAGAAACGGGGAAGGTGCCTGATAAACAATGAACATGTTCTTAAAGGAAAACCTCTGAGTTCTCATTTTATTAAGTCAATTCATTTCTTTTTTTTTTGCAATGGAAAATATTGATCAGAGATATAACTCACAAGAAATTGGAAGATTTGTTGCAGTCTAAGAGCCTATGTGGTCCCCCTGTGTTTTTGCAATGTACTATCTTAAGCAATAATTTGATTTTTATAGAATWATTATAGGATTATTTTAGCAACCATCTTTTCTGACATATAGCCATATAGCTGGGCCCAGTATAGCCCAGTCATTTGCTGAGGTCCTGTCCTTTCACTAGGTTATCTGTAGATTAATAACTCTTACAATCCCTATACCAGAATTAGGTAAAGTAGGGGCAGAAGGAGATGGGTTGTGCAGTAGAGCAGAGCTAGGAAGATTGCTTGAGGAACTTGTTCAACTCCTGCCCTGTGTTCTTTAGAGCCTTTGCCATGCTTTCTCCTTCAGCCTGGCTTATGAATGGGATGAATGATTAAAACAGCATTACAATTTTTATTGTCAGATTAAATTCTCTTGTGGTGCAATTGATTCTGTGAAGAGAAGTGCCATACCTTGGGATTGCCCCGGACGCTGCAATTCAAAGTAGCATTGTAGCCGGCTACGGCAAACGTGTTCACTAAGGGCTGCGTAAACATGGGTCGCTCGCTGAAATCAAAATCATCGTAAACTGGGTATTTGTAGACTTTGCCTATGAAATGAAAATGCAACATTTTAAAGACGTGGTATAATGTAGCTGAATATTTCAGCATCTTATAAAGGTACAAAGAGCCTGAACCTGTTCTGATCTGCACTGCTTTATGTACCAACATGAGTGGTAATTGCATTTGTGCAGTTCTTGTGTACAGGTAGCCTGAAAGTTTTGTGCTTCACTGAAACCTGATCCAAGCTCCCATATTGATCCCAATGCAAACTTAGGCCTAATACTTGCTAGCATGACAGGAGAAATAAGTGATGAAGAGCAACTTCTATAGCCCGTATTCTGCTCATGAGCCCTTTTCTAATAGTTTTTGATTTCTCTCTCTTTTTTTTTTTTTAATTAGTAAAAATGGGTTCTGGTACTAGTACCTCCTGTTCTGCAGCTTTTAATGTGGACTCATCACATTTTGATCATGATGATGAAAAGAAGAGCCGTCTAAGACCAATATACACTGGAATTGCCATCTGTGCCCCTGAACTTAGGCTGATTGTCTTCATAGTCCACAATGTTTGCATGTAGAACTAGGCAGGAGTTTTTATCTGAAGCAACTTGCTAGTGCAAAGTACTAATTTGTCAGACTGTTGTGATTTCAAAGCATGTTTGATGAAAGAGGGATTATTTCCAATTGTGCGACAGCTTATCTAGTGGGTTGTGTGGGAATGTTTTTTTTTCCCAAGACTTTGAGTCAAGGACATTCTTGCAATGTTAAATGTTTCCATACTAGATAGCTTAGGGCTACCTTTTTGCCCACTGTGGAGACTGGACCCAGAAAGTCCCTTAAACTCCAACATTCCGGTGCTAGAAGCCCCAAAACCTTGAGAATTTAATTTTAGGGTTGCCTGACTCCCCATCACATATCAGGGAGTCTGGAAACTTTTCTTTATTTGTTGTTCCCAGGACTACTCCATTTTCTGCTCTGGGAAAGGAGATCCCGGTCTGAATGATTTATATATGTTGTCTGTCCTCCAAATTGTGGAAGCTTTTGTCTTGGATCCTGCCCTGGAATGGGCTGGAAGCACTTGCACAGCTGATACTGGGTCTCCACTGGGAGGCAGTAACCTACTGCTTTTAACAGACAGCTTTTTAACGCCTCCTTCAGCTCTTGCCCACTTAGATCAGCTATTGGTGACAGGAGTATGAGATCCAAGATCACAGAAAGTGTTGGGACATGAGAAAAGTGTCCCACTCATGAAAAGAAATTATGGACCAACTGGACAAGCTAAAAATGTAGAGTCCTAATTTGAAATGTCCTACCAAGAATAATACAATGACTCACTAGCTGTTCATTGCACCTGATCTTTGGGATAGGCGTGAATGCTTATAGACATGGCCTTTAGTTCTCATCACCTTCCTTACTCCAAACCAACCCCTTCCCGATGGATAAGGAATCACTAGTTCACTAACCATCCTTTGCGATCAGAGCGCTCTCTTTGGTCATCGTGGCATCCTCACTGAGGCCGCACATGTTCTCCGYGAAGATACGGAAGTAGTACTCGTTTCCTATGACGAGCTCGTTGATGGTGGCGCTGGTGCGGTGGTAGTGCTCGATGACGGTGAACCACTCCTGAAACACACACACACACACAGACTGAGCCTCCTCTCCTGCACGGCACCGCAGAGCCCGTCCGGTAATGCCTGGAAGGATCATCAAGCCTGGCGACTAAGAGATTTATCTGTGGGTATGTTAACGATTCCCAGCGTAGTGAATCTAACAGTAATTAATTGTTGCCTCTGAGCTGGGTGATAGCATCACACATAGCTCGCAGCTGAGCACTGCAGGCTGAACAGAAAGTGAACCCTGCTGAGCTGTCACACTCTGTTAGGTGGGAGAGATCTTCCCTGCACATCCGAAATTATAAAGGTTGCATTGTGCAAGGCAGGCCGGCCCCCTCATTCCCACTCCGCTCTCTTGGCAGAGGGCATTGCTGCAGATAAACCCCTTTACAGTAATGTGTACTACAGAAGGCCAGTGCACTAATCTGCCTCCTCTTCCACAAGCTGAGTGTTTATGAGAAATGTAACTTTATCCAGGTGATTCCTCCAGACTGAAAGCCAAATCCAAAGGCTGGGATGGGGAGGTGGGTTTAGAGCTCAGCCTGCAACAATAACAGACAGCTCAATTGGAGAACAGTATAAAAGCCATCCAGATATTTTTTTTTTTTTTTTTCCTGGAAGGACGCTAGTAGAGAGGAGTATTAACAAATCTTACATGATCACAATTTGAGAAACGGTTTGCAAATACAAGGTACTATGGGCTTGGTATAAGCAACTCTGGAAATTCAGGCAGTGCATATTACTCTGTGATCAAAGCAATTAGAAGACAGGAACAGGCAATCTCTTGGCCCCTCTCTGAACCAATTAGTGTGGATTTGACCTGATTATCTCAGAGCATTTTGTAAATTACATATGTATCATCCCCATACCCAGCAACGTTGCTAAAAGCAATAGCACTTCATTTGGATTCTAGTAGCAACCTGCTGCCTTCATTTTTTTTATTCCCAATTTTAATTCTCCATATTGAGAAGAAGGAAAAAGGCATAATTCCTTTCCTCAAGCACACGTGTCCTTCCCTGTTACTCCTCTTCTTTTCACATCATCTGAAAACATTTCCATTTCTAAATTTCAGATACAATTAGCAGGAGATTTTAAAATTTTCCAAACATTTTCCAAACATTGACCAATCAATGATTTGTCCATCTACACTCCCTTAAGCAAGTAAGGATTTCCGTAATTAAAAGGAAGAAGTCCATAATTACATCAGCCTTTTAAAAATCTGCTTATTACTTACCATACTCTTCTTGTCTGCTTTTTGAATAGTGTATCCAGTAATGGCAGCATTGCCATCATCTTTTGGTGGCTTCCATGATAAATTTACGTTTTCTCCCCAGACATCCTCAATCATGACCACCTCTGGTGGGCCTGGTCGGTCTGTAATGAAAACATGGCAGCTGACATGGCAGTTTTCATTGTGTTTGCATTGACAGACACACGACAAATCCAATGTCAAATGACTGCCAAGCAGCAAAATAAAAGAGAATAAAATTAAGGAATGTAAAAACTATGAAAAATATAACTTGACCACTTTGTGGGTATGAACTAGGATATGATATTTAACTGAATAAGGATGTGATTTGGGGAAAATTTTAAGCAACTGAAAATATGTTCTTAAAATAGAAACAGTCAATCATTTTAAAGCCAGTGTATCAGTTTTCCACATTGTGGGAAAAAATAGATTGATAGAAAAGTAAATGTGCTTTCTTGTCTTTCTTTCCTTCTTTCACATTCTTTTAACATGTAGGGTCTTTCCACATTACACTGGGGAGAAACTTACTACTACTTCTGGCCATTGCTACCAATCAACAGGAAAAAGCATCCATCCTGGATAAGCAAGAACATGAAGAGCAAAACAATGAAGTGCTGAAGGAGTACTGGCATTTTCTGATGAGCGCCTGCCATTGTCTAGGGAGGTTTATTTAGAAACCACAAATCTTTAGTCAGATAATCTGATGTGGAGAGTAATCACTGTAGGGAAAGATGCTCTCCCTGGCATACGTCTGTATTCCCTTGACTACAGTAGGCTTCTCTGGCATACATTTATTTCAGTTATTCAGAACATACCCACAATTTGAATATCTATCGTAGCTTTGTCCTCCAGGTTCTCTACTTTCACTTTCATGTTATATTGTCCAGAATGGCTCCTTTCTGCCTTTCGGATAAAGATGATAGTGTCATTTTCAGTGTTGCGGATGTTGATTTGGTTCTTGTCTACTGGAGCACCGTTTTTCTTCCATGATACTTTTGCCCTTGGTTTTCCCTGTAAGAAGTCAGAAAACAATTGATAAATGATTCTGGGAGTGATATTGGTATTAGTCTTAAAGGGGAAATCAAAACCATCCTGAAATAAACAGTGTGACATCTTTGAAAGTCATGCAGCTTTTAAGAGGCAATTCCATTAATTCACCTACACCAGTATTTTTTAAGAAGCAAGCTGAAAAATATTTGCAAATTCAGGCTAAAACGGCACAGAGAGATGCCTTTTATTTGGGTAGGGAAGTGCCCAATTTAGCTATTTAAATAAGACAAGATTGAATGCCACTATCATTCCCATGTGATTTGTGCCTCTTTGGAGACAAGCAATAAACACGTGCTGTCCAAATAGAGTAACCTTACCCGTTTTTTGAGCGTCTTAGCTTAGAAAATAACCACAAATACTGTTTTAACTTCTTAGAAGCAGTGTATCTTGTGTATTGATGAACAAACTTTCTAAAAGTTTTTATTAACCTTGCAGAGGTTATTGACCTTGCATTTTTCTGTGTTTTTAGCTCTTACCTGGAAAGGAATAACGAGATTCACAGTTTCTCCAACTCTTCGAGTGTAGGTTTGTTTTAAGTGTCTTGGTAGACGGATCTTTGGAGGTTCTAAAAGAAAGGAAAAAATAAAGCTCATATTTTACATTTATCTTCTTTTATAAGTGGGGGCAATACTGGTGCTGATCATTGATAGCATCAAAATGTGTGGTCTACAGTTCCTAGAAATTACTAGTGAATGACGTATCTTAAGTATTCCTGAGTTCCACAATGTTACATTCAGTACCTTGTCAGTGTTTGTAATCCCAAATGTTAGGGTGTTAAGAAGGAGTGAAAATCTTAGCTCTGTTTAACAAAGGCAAAATCAAGTTCTAGTTCTGCGGCAATAAAACTTTTTCAAAACCTGAGCAGTGATGAAAGATCTCCAACTTCACTTGAGAAGTGAAGTCACAGAAATGAAAGAAATAAAAAGATTTCTAGGCACTGCAAAATATCTTCGCATGGGCATATCATACCTAAGCATGGAAGCAGAATATTTTTGCGTGGGAGGCTCTTACCTATCACTTCCTTGACTAAAATGGGCTGTGGGTGGTACCTCGGCTCACTTTCACCAGCAGCATTCACAGCTTTCACTCTCACGAGGATTTTTGAGCCAGTCGGCAGGCCATTGATAGTAAACTTCGTTTTGTCTGTCAGTTCTGGGTTAGCCACAATCCATTCATCCGCTAGTTTAGGGAAAAGAAGATGAGAGGGAGAAGCAAAGGAACAGGGAATTATGAATATTACCAAAACCAAACTGAAAATACACTGAAGAATTCATTTATTTTGTTTTTTAATTAAGGTATAACATGATAGAGATTCACTTTAAGCATGCAAGGGAAATACACTTCTAACTGTAATGGATTTCAGCCAATTATATGTTTATACTTACATAAATAATGTTTTTAGAATATGGCTACTTTTCAGTTTTACATGAGAGAAATCTCATAGGGCTTTAAAGTCAGTTGATCAAAAGCAAGGAAGATGGGGACATAGAGTATATTTTCAAAAGCATTCAGCATTGCTTTAACAGCTTCCTTGGGAAGCGATGGGTTTTAGAATTCTTTTCAATAATATCACAGTTAGACCAGTGCTGAGCCCCTTGAAAATACCCTCCAAGTGCAGAGATGAGAGAAGCACACAGTAATTACAAAGTTCCCCAACAGGTCATCTCTCCTGGTGCCTTTAGAAAAGGAAAGCTGTATCATAAACATTCACATAATTACAGCCCTCTCTATTTTTTTTTTTAATCCTACTGCTTACATAAAATCCATAGAGGCACTGAAACAGGACATTCAGAAAAGCTCTAATTACAAATGATACTTTCTTTCCCATCCCATCCACCAAGCGCAGATGACTTTAACACTGCTGACACCTTGACATTTGGAGTTAGCTTTATATAGCAGTAAGTCAGTAAGTATCAATACCTTCTGTGTCTTATAAAAATAGCATTGTAACATTGGCATAAAAGACAAGAGCACCATCCAAAAGCTAGAGCAGTCTGGAGACTTAGTGCATCATTCTGTGGTACATATTCATAAGTGTACATATTATTTTTTAGGATTTAACTTTTCTTTAAAGCTGCTGCTTTCCATTTTTAACACAAGCCAGTTGCAGTCAAATCCCTTCCCACTCCCCTCCCATGCATTGCAGTAAATTCTGTACATGGTGCCCCTAGAAATCAATCATACTCTCAGAAATCTATTTTAAAGAGAGGCCCCCTTCCTTAAGGAAGCTTTATATATTCTGTTGAATACCGTACCTGCTTTGTTATAAGGTGGTTCCACCATTTCATCAACCAGATCTGTCGATAAACCTTGTGAGAATCCATCATTAAGATTAATCAGAGACACCCACTTTCACACAGATGGAGCATTTTGTCAGGAGTTAGCATTTCCTGTTAGTAAGACTGCAAAGATCACTGCTAGGCTTTAAAGATTTAGAAGACCTGTATTTAGAGAGTTTGCAGGAAAGAAAGAGGCAGGAAGGGGGCATCTAGATCAAAGAGACAGGAAAGAGAAAGCGGGTGAAGATGGTTTGGTTTTGTTTTGTCTGAACAATGATAGTCCTGGAAAGATGAACAAAAGGAGCATTTGGAAGACAGAGGAATGACGCAAAAATGATGATAAGAGAAACTGTAAGGGGAGAACAAAACATTGTAAAGGAAGAAGAAACTCAGAAGAATTTTGAGCAAGAGAGACAGAAAAAGAGAAGGCTTGAAAAATAGCCAAGGAGACAGAGGAATAGAATACATATATAGCTAAAGAGATCAGAGAATGAAAATTAAGACAGAAACCATGAATAAGAGTAGACATGATGTAATCACAAAGGCTTTATCTCTTGGCCAAGGTTATCACTGCCCTGGATTCCTTGGAATCCTGGATTTGGCAATTTTCAGGATAGTAAAAATACTATCCATATTTTATGGATACTTTATGGATAGTTTATGGATACTATCAAGGATCTCAGACCAAAAAAAAAAAAAAAAAAAAAACAGAAAAACCCAAAACACTCTCTAAATTGCCCCTTTACTAGCTATGAAATCAGATCCTCTGCAGGTAGAATGGCAAATAATCTCATAGGAAAAACCAGAGTGCATCAGATTTCCCTTGAAATGCCACACAAGAACCAGTCAGAAGTGTACATTACAAAGAATTATTAATTTACTACTACTTTTCCAGTGTCAGCAAGGTTTGCACTAATCTGAATCACCACTGCAGCAAGAGACTCAAGCTGGATGTTCTGAACAGGCCCTGGGAAGGGGAATATATTCACATTTCTGATGCTAGTCATGCCTATGCAATGTCATTTTTAGATACTCATGATGAAACCCCAGTTTTGCAACATACCCATAGAGCTCTTAGGGATATTACTGTATCTAAGGAAGTCCAAGGGTCCTTTGTGGAGATCATGTTATGAGATTCAGAATAAAATTTTTTGAGGAAGAAAACCAATATTCCTCAAACATGACTCTTCTAAGTTACAATATCTTCTAATGACATCCTCTAAATGCCATATCCAGCTTGTGATTTTTCCTAAGGATTGATATGACAGAGAAGACTCAAAAACCCTCTCCAAAACAACCTCAGTGATGAAAACGAAAGAACAGTAAAGACAAATGGGTTTATAGGCACAGAACTATAAAGAAAAGAGAAGCAGAATGAACATAGATAATCATTAAAATTACCTAGGAATTGAAAAAAAAAAGAATTATTAAACATAAAAAAATTAGTCTGAGGCAAAGCAGGCACTAGAAAAAGTGAGGAGGACTGAGATATTGGAAGAAAGAAAAAAACAGAACTGAGCATAAAGATCTACAGTAAGTTACATTTTTTAATTGATATTTTCAACTTGTTTCTTCCTAAACATTTTCATAACATATATACATAACTAATGTTTATTGTGTATATATAGATGTATATGCATATATGAGAGGCATATATAGATATACATAAACACTCAAAAAGCTATGTAAAATACACTGTATCCATTGTATTTTAACCGAGGTGGGTAACAATAAAATGACAGGCCTGGCTGCCATTTTGTTGTATCTTCATATGTTTTAAACCTATCTGGAAAAAAAAAGTAAAGAATTTGTTCCATTCAATAGGTATACAATGATTTTTTGACTGATAGAACTTAAAAGGAAGTTTTGGAAAATTTCTTTGAGTAATATAGTTTCTGTTAGCCTAAATATATTTCCCTTCTTATTGCCTTATTTGGCAGGGAATCACATAGCCTAATGTCAATGGATTTGTGACTGTAATGTGGAAATTCTTTTTTCCAAAAGAAAATCCCAACCATCCTACTAACTGCCAACAACATAATATGCAGTTCTCATATTGTCAGTCACCTCTGTAGCTAGTACATATCTACACAGTGGAAATAGAAAAAATATATGTCACCTACAGTTGCTGCATATTAATCTGAAACAGCATGCTTTCTCTTCCTGAGATGTTCCCAGTGCTTCCTCCCGGCATACAAGGAAAACCCTTCCTACCATTTCTGCTGTATCTGCCTTCAGGTAATCTTCTCCAGACCTCTGAGCTTCTTGCAGACTGTTCCTGTTCTTTACAGATATTCAACTACAAGATGCTGATTGCTCCTGAGAAAAGGTGGTGGTTCTTCTTCTCTCCCTCTCATCCAAGAGGGAACTCAGGCTCCACTCACCCAAGTAAGAGATGAGGGTACATTGCTCCTGTGATATCTGACCACAGTTCTGTCCTCTACTTCTTGTCTCCAGACTGTGAACCACATTTGTAAAAAGCTTTAAATGAAATAAATGCCCTGATGTAAAATATACCCAACGCATCACTTACATTACTTAGATTAGCACTGAGTGTTAATCACTTAGATTAACAACAGTGTTAAGATCAGCAGCTGCTTGAGCTGAACAAAAGTATGCTCCCTTCTTCCAAACAGTGCTTCTACAATCCTTCCGATCAGCATTTGGCCATAGTGGCTGGATAGTGGATATGCCACATCATTGTATTTCATACTTACCCAAGTGCTGTTAGATATTATTTTTTGAAAACAGACTTCATTTGATGCCAAGTCAGAAGAAAATCTGTTAGGAAATACTGAGTTTCTGCTGTTTGATCACCAAACCTCCTGGTTGTACAGTATATGTTTTCTATGACTTAATGTTTTCTCTGGTGAGTTTATTCTGTCACTTGTATCTTTAAGCTTTTTTTAATCTCATATAGTTTTATGTCTGAGATGGATGTAAATATCCTGAACATAACTCCCCTGAAATCCAATATCCAGACATGAGTTTGCTTGCCTAGAAGATGTCTACAGCCATCTACTGGGGAGGCTGTTGGACCTCTGTATTGTGAACTGTCATTTGAAGCGGACAGTTAGTAATAGGACAAACTAGGCATTACCACACAAAAGGACCTCCTGACTCTAAAAAAAGAGCCAGCCTGCACATAATTTGTATCATTTGATATTTCCCTTCTATTCATCTACCCATCTATCCATTCATCCATCTATTATCTAGCCATTGATTTACCCTCTTTAGTGCACCCAACTTTTGCTAAACAGGAAAATGAAGAACGCAGTACTTGGTACACTACAAAAACACTACAATAGATTTTCTTTTCTTTAGAATTCAAACCAAATGTAAGAGAGGTCAAATTACAGTAACAGGAGGGATCTGGAGGGCAAACTAAATGAATGACTGAACAAAATCCTTAAGTTTGAGGTTTTTGACTACTGAATTTTAGCCTTAAAGCACCTGACATCCATAGGAAAAAAAAAATGGAGGAAGTCTCACCTATTTTCTCTACTAGTAATAGAGCACAGTTACCGTCACTTACTTCCTTCAAAGCAGTATTCTATAACATAGCCATCTAAACCTGCTGCTCCGATGTGGTCCGGGGGCCTCCATTTCATTGTAACGGAGGTATCAGTCACTCCATCGACTGCCAGGAGAGTTGGTGGACTGGTAACAGCTGAAACAAGCAGATGGGGAGAACAAGGTAGAAAACTGCACTATTATTTTGCATTTATGGTGTATTAGAGGTACTTCACTCAGTACTTGTCAACAGCCTAACCCAGAGAGCCAGGCTCTTGCTGCTGGGGAAGGGTGAAGAGCAGTGAAAGCTATAGCAGAAAAGATCTGCCTTCTGTACTCTACAACCACRTATATTTTCTCACAAGAGGAGAACACACTCTAGTGGTAAAGTCTTCTCCTTTCTGCTCCTCCTTTCTGTATCATGGGGGCACGCTGAGCATGGCAGAAGCTTTTATCACCCTATAGAGGAAGGCACCATTTCTTTACAGGGACCTGTCCTTGTCACAGGAGTTTGAAAAATCTGTTTCTTCATATGGGAAACTCTTCAGATTACTCTGTCATTAGGCCAACAAGAACCTCAGTTCATTGTTGTCATTAGGCCAACCCTACACCTCAGTTGTTAAATTAATTTAAAGCACAAATAATAACAGGGCATGTAAAAAGATTTTAAAATGGCCCAGCCTGGTTTAGAATATCTTAAAAAAAAAAAAAAAAAAAAAAAAAGGATGCTGTAGATGCTGTAAAAATATGTGATCCCTTTCTGGAAAAACAAAAATGACCCTCCCTGCATCTCTCAAAAACAGTCCCAAAAAAACAGGGGTTCTTTAACTAGGGGTGGGTCATTGAAGCATAGATTAAAATTAGGTGTTATTCAGATATATCTTATCATATGACTTATGCAATAACAGATAAATTCACTTAATTTTGACACATTTTATATATTTATAATAAATTGTATGCTTGCTTATTTGAATAGAAATGTATGTATTATTTGTGAATATGTGCTCTATTTTTGCRTGGCACTATGTAACAAAAATGCATAAGTAATGAAACTTGAAAAATGTCTCATTTTTGTAACATGCAGCATGAAAAYTCTTCAGAGATAGATAAGTAATTGATAAGCACCTCCTAAGTTCAGGTCCAGGATATTACAATTTTAAGAACTACAGTTATTAAATCTAAAAGATGGAATAATATATCAAAAAGAATTTTCTGAATGCATGGCTACTCTGTATTCCTATTTACTTACCTAAAGGAACAAAGGACTTTGAAGGCATACTTGGTTTGGAAATTCCTATTGCATTAACAGCAAATACGCGGACCTCGTAAGCAACACCTTCAATCATCTTCTTTGGCTCAAAAGTCGTTTCTTTACATAGCTCAAAATTCAGCCTCATCCACCTAGAGCTTTGTTTCTTTTTCCTTTCAATGAAATATCCTATTGACCAAAACAAACCAAAAAAAAAAAAAAAAAAAAAAAAAAAAAAAAAAAACCTTTGTCAGACTTGACTTACAAAACTGCTGTGTTTAGATCAGAATGAAAAAGGGCCTGATTCTACCAGATACTTAGCCACGCTGACTTTACTCTTTGTTTAGTGTATAGGAATATATTTATCAGCTCAGTACATTGTTTCCCAAAACCCTGCTAAAATTCAAAATGAGTGACTGGCCAAAATTTGGTATTATAATAACACACAGATTATCTTTCAAACTCCATCCCTTGGCGAGAATGATACTGCAGCAACATGCAAAATTACAAATCTCAAAGCATCAAAAAAAAGATAGCTGATAATATCTGTGATCAGAAATAACACTTACAATGGACTACTCAGACTGGAATTCCCCAGAGCCAAATTTTGATAGCATAGGTTCCATTATTTTGAGCTTGTTTCTTTTTTTTCTGTATTAGATAGAGTATCACCTCAAAAAAAAAGAAAAAAAAATCATCTACCTAAGATAGGTGATCCGCCATCATTTGCTGGAGGTTCCCAGGTCATAACACACCAGTCTTCACCCACCTCAGTAACATTTGGTGCCTGAGGAGGATCAGGGACATCTATTGTCAATAAAAGAAATACAAAAAGAGTGAGTCTTTCTAATTTTTTTYGCTAAGCTGAAATAAAAATGTCAATAATGAAAGAAATATGAATAAATTTTAACTGCAACAGGCTACTTCGGAATATAAAATGTAGGATCAGGCACAAAAATACCCTTATGATGACAAGAAAGAGTGAATATGAATGACTGGATGCCAAGTACGTAGACAAGAAGGAATATCAGGGAGGAAAAACTTTTCGCTAAAATGTAAGCTACTATATTGAGGTTAGTAAGTTAAAGGCATGGCCGCTGTGAACATAACTTTTTTGTACCAAGTTATTCCTAGGCACAAAAGATTTTCCAGCATACAGTTCAGGGTCTAAGATTTGAGATGTGCTTTGGTGGTCCTTCCACTGTTGCATTTTGTGAATAACTAAGGCACAATTTTACACAGAGCCATGGGTATTAAAAGTTTTTTTGGTGTCATATCCATCATTTTACCAACATATATATATAGCTCCCATCAAAAGCCTGTGATCCTAAAACAGTGGAGGCTTTCTCTGTAATGCATAAAGGGCATTACATATGCTAGAATAGATCATGCAAAGGCTGAACAAGGAACAATATAGGCTAACTAGTGGAGAAACAAGAGGAAAAGGTCACAATCTTTATATTACTAATTACTATTTTCTGGAATAASCATCTTAATAATGCAGAAAACTCCYCCTTCTACACAGAACTCATTGTGCCTAGTTCCCTAAAACAGAGAGCTTAGGCTGCAGATGATTCTCCTGCTTCATACTGTCTCTTTCAGTGCATTTCAAATTCTTCTTTGCATAGCTGTTGTTTTCAGTGATAAGACTGCTGAGCTCTTTAGCTGAATATTTAGGGCAATTTCAGGGCAGGTAGCCCTTCAGAGTGAGAAAGAAATTGAACTTTGATTTGCCCATCTAGAATATGTCCTTTGACCAATAAGATTCTGTGCAGTGGAATTGTTAGCAGCAGCTGAAAATTTGTTTTTTAAAGTAAGCAGGTCTTGTGTTATTACATATGGATACTGATTTGGTAGACATGATCTTGCAGTTGCTGATGGAGAGAGAGGGAGAGAAAGAAGGTCTTTGTAGATTCTGGGAGGAGGTAAGGGATGACTGCCAAGCTCTTGAGCACAATCAGGACACTTGGGAGGTGCTTAAGGGTATGAGCTAAGACATGGCCCAGAGCCACCTGGAGAATGTCAGCATCAGCT
Organism: Nothoprocta perdicaria; assembly: GCF_003342845.1. Classification (NCBI taxonomy): domain Eukaryota; kingdom Metazoa; phylum Chordata; class Aves; order Tinamiformes; family Tinamidae; genus Nothoprocta; species Nothoprocta perdicaria. The sequence continues at coordinate 713,754 of NW_020455317.1, forward strand.
TGGGGCAAGCACAAAATCCTGGCACCTGCAGCATAAGGCAGCAGCAAGGTGGTAATGAACTCCTGCTTAAATCCCAGTCTAAGTGTCCAACAGTAGTTCTGGGTCTTACAATCTTTTGCATCTCAATCCCACATCTGAAAATGGGGAAAACCATGGAACTGGAAGGTTTGTAAGAGCCTACAACAGTTATGTATCTAGGGAGGATACAGAAGAGACCCTTCAGCTGTAGGAAAAGGAATTTGGCCCTAGTTTGAGTATAGAAAAAAGCATATCTTTTACAGAACATTCATTGAAAACAGCTGTGATGAAAGACATCCCCTCAGTGCACTGTCCCACATGACTTACCAACCACTTTGATGTTGATTAGAGCTGTGTCCTCTCCAGCCTCATTCTTCAATGTTATTCTGAAAGGACCTGAATCTTCCCTTTCTGCTGTATCAATAACCAGACAGCTGCTATCTGGATATGTTTCTGCCCGTATTCTTCCACTGTCTGTGATCCACTAGGAATCAAAGTAATTAGAGGGAAAAGTCATCATTCTTGATTTAGGAATCAAAATAGACAAAGATTTAAATCCAGATGCAATACAGGACACTTTTGCAAAATGAATGAAGCAACTTTAAGATAAACCACCTGAAAAGTGAGACTTTCAAGCACTTGATCCTGATAAAAATGACAAAAGAACTGAGGGACTGAGTAAATAACTTTAAGATACTTCAATTGTTTAACACTCTATTACTCCATTATATCTGAAAGGAAGAGACACTATATGGCTGTATTATTATATGATAAATCAAAACATACTTTAATCAACAGTATCTGTTCTTAATTCACTCAATATTTTTTTCCAGCTTTCTCTGAGAGTCCTAGATTCTCCAAAGAGCCTTCCAGATTGAAATGTCATTTATTTACAGGCTAGAGTGATTGTAAAGGTCAGTAGCTTGCCTTGACTGATTTCAAATTATGACATTTATTTTGTAGTAAAAGCTCTCTTAGAATAATTCCCAATTTGGACAAGCCCACAATTCCCAATTTGGACAAGCTACTACTGTTAATTTTTGAAAAACACTAGTCACAGTTTGGAGTTGATGAATTGCACAAGAACAGTGTCTTCCAAATTCCACATGGCACACTGAAAATTTAAGGATGAGAAGTCTGAATTTTGGTATTGTTATACAGATAAGAGATTGGTCTGTGTGAAGGTTAGCGATAAGAGACTAGAAGATGCGTGCCTGGCCTGTTGTTTCATCCCAGACTTAATCTTCTCTCTTAATTATCCATTCCTCCAAACCAGRACATGCTATAGCTTTTTGTAGAAGCCCTTCTGTGCAGTATGTGCACAGTAAGTAGCTATTTGGTAGATTGTCAGTAGGTTTCTGCTGCACCTCAGACATCTCTTTCCTTAACAATTTATTTAAAGCCAATCATTTTTTCCTTCATATTTTCAATCTTCCCTCAAAAATACCTGAGAMAGTAAATGATACATATCAATTTTACCCTTCATTTTTGACTGATGGAACTTTTGAGATAAAATATATCTCCTTGTTATATGTTGCCGTTAAAATCAATGGCTCCACCGGGTCAATAACTATTTTTTGAAAAGTCCCCTCGTCAAACTAAGGAAACATGCAGACAGTAACAATGTACCTTGTCCCCTTTACTCCACATGACTTTTGGTGTTGGCTCGCCAGTGATAGGGATCTCAAGTCGTAGTTTGCTTCCTGCCACTACTGTCACAGTATTATTTTCCCCCAGACCATCTAGGTGTAGTTTAGGAGGATCTGAAAATGGAGAGATTATCACATGTGTCATGGGGCTACCACTGTGAGAGTTCAGAGACCCACAAACAGGTCTGTAACATAAAGAAATAAGTTTTTCCAAGTCTTTGGATTTTCAGAGTATTTTTAGTCAACTGTTCTTTTGTCTGGAAGAAAATTTGCAAACATAAGTTGAAAATATTTGTTTGATGAAAAATGAATCAGAGTGCCACATAATTTTGGTCTGGTAGGCCCACAAAAGAAAAAGAATCCATCTTTTTTTTTTTTTTTCTGAGGCAGAATTACATATATTTAGATTTCCTYTAAGCAGATTCCAGTGGAGATATTCTATGATATCTGGAGGTATCACATTCTCGCCATCACTATTCACATAATTTAAAATGTTTTTAATCCAGATCTTTTTTCTGAAAATGCAATGATCACATCTTGTTCTCCATGGATATGGAGAACAATTGATGACTATCATCCTTTTTTTTTTTTTTTTTTTTTCACGATTGGAACATTATATCTGTGAGCTTATTCCTCCATTATGTTCCAATACTCTGGTTCCTTCTTCTCCATACCCTCTCACCCTGATCATTATTATTTCCAACATGGATAAAACACTTCTTTCAGCTTCAGTTGTAGGCCATATTACTTAACCCTTTGGCCATCTATATTATTCCTCTTTAGACAGCAAAATTCTAAAATTGAGTGGCTGGATTCAAAGATTGACTTTAGCCAATGGAGTATAGCTGTGTGCAAAGTYAATGTCTTGTTTTGTTTTTGTTTGAATGACTGGATGCATAAAAGAAAAAAAGAAAAATAAAAGAAAACATTCTCTTTTGCTAATTAAATAAAAGTTGGTCAGATATATTTAACCATGTAATTATTATCTAATGTATTTGGTGTACACGACAACATGTAGTTACTTGACTACTTCTTTACTAAATTAAGTTCCCTTTCGGAAATGTCATCAAGCCAACTCTTCAAAGAAGGCGACACTGTTTCTGAAAAGAGGAGACCCACAGATATTTTTTACAAACTCTTAATACTGGTTTATGTTTAAGAATTCATCCTCAAGAAGCATTCTCTGGGAAGTTTAGGAATAGGCTTGSAAACCAGTTCCTATACTCAAGCAAAACACTTTCTACTCATCTCACTTGCACTTATTTGCAAGGAACAGACCTGTTCAATGTGACAGGCACTGAAGAAACAGACAGATTGAAAGCAAGGATATTTCACTGATTTTACTTTCCACATGACAAAGAAAATGTTACAATTKCTGTGCATATACTTACCTACAACATGTACTTTGCATGGAATATTAATATTATAGGCATCTGGTACAAACATATATTCACCCTCATCATCAACAGCAGAACTTGCTATAATAAATCTGTGGATTCTGTGAAAAATTGAGAAAGAAATYCCTGTCAATCATGCTTTGAAGATTGTTTGAGGCTGTAAGGAGATCTGTGAAGATAAAAGTTCACCAGAGTTGCGGAAGTCTGTAAGATTAAAAAATTCCTTTTGCTGGCTACTGAGTGACATTTTAGCTGATTAAATACTCTGAGATTTGTACCTTGTGTTTTTGAGAGGATTATGAAATGATGCAACCCATTTTAGTATTTTTACTTAAACACCAAAATGGAAAAATACAGGATTGCAATCTCTTTGATACACTGTGCTACTGCCATTCAATAGCAATTAGGTTGCCAATTAAGAAATGTTTAAACGATCCCATTGTGAGAATGGGATCCCATCAGATCTTTGTCAATCCTGCTCTGCTGACTGCATCTTCATGACAGGATCTAATCTACTGTTGGTTTGCCAGAGTAAAGAAACGTGTAAGTAAAGCATAACATGCTCTTATTACCTAACTGAGTCTTCCAAGAATATAGTGATTTTTTTTTCTCTCCTACCAATTGTTCAGGCTAAGCTTTGTTCAAGTTAGGACTCACTGTTCACTGCTGTCCTCCCCTCACATCATTCCATGGGCTTTCAAGGGTTGGAGAAGGCTACTTTACCTTATGTCAATGCAAGGGATTACTGCACAGCTAGCACTTGTGTCCAGACTACCCAATTACTGGGACTTAAGAAGTATTATAGGGTCAATACGATCACTTCATAGCCTGTTTAGCAGCATCTAGTACAAGCCTCAGTTTTATGAACTGCTCCATGCTGAAGTGCATGAGTTGTAGTTAAAGACAGGACCTTTTATTTCCTTATTTTTAAAACTGACAAAGTTTTAATGGAAAAGGACAGATCATAAGTGCAAAGGAAACTGATAACCTTCACATACTTTGCCTGGTAAAGATACGAATTCTGAGCTGACATAAAAAACGCAGGAATTTTTAGGCTATATATTGTTAGTATTGTCTAACAATTATTTTGTCCTTGCAACCTGATGTTCCATGCTAACAGCAACAGCAATGTCAAGAAAAGTTAATRTGTGGAATGTAGATGAATCAGAAAATGTGATTGTTATCCCCTACAACCAAAAGACATAAGCTGAAATGGAGCAAGGAGTGTGGCCTTTATGATGGTAAGTATAAAAATGTTTGAAGGCCAGAGGCTAAGGGTAAGAAGCAAATAAATCTCAGTGAAATAACCCACACATTGACAAATCCTTACAATGTCACTTAATTACAAGTTAAGTCAATACTGAAGGTATTTACCTTCCTTTGTGATAGAGCTTTACCCGGTCACTAGCTTCAACCAGTTGCCCATTTTTGTACCACTTCCCTTCCACATTCTCAGATATCTCACACTTAAGGTGGATTTCCTGTCCGAGCCTCACAGTCTGGTCTTCTAGTGCAAGGGATATCTTCAGTGGTCTCACTTAGAAAAACATAAGCATAGATATTAATGATAATGTAAAACAATAGTTTATAATTCTGTCACAGAGCTGTTACCAGCAATGACAGTAATCTGCAAGTCAGAAAAAAATGCCTCCAACATATATATTAATAAAAAAGGGTCCCAAGTCCAAATATGAGTAATACGTAGAAGAGAAAAGTTCACTTTGCTGACTCATAATAACTTTGTATGGATAACTTTGTTTCTCATCTTAACACAGTGACAGAGTTTTCAACAAGGACTTGGTCATCATCTATTAGTGCAAACAGGGTCTAAAAGAAAGTAATTGATCCTGGAGGTCTGAGACAGAGAAATTAAGATAAGAGAGAGAAGTCTCCCTTTAATCCCCAAGAAAAGGCAAGAAGAGGTATTATACGTACGATCAACAGCAAGCTTYGCCTCTGATTGACCTCCAGTTGTCATGACTGAATAAGTTGCAGTGTCATTTTTTGCAGCTTCCTCTATAATCAGAGTGTGTTTTTTACCCTCAACCTTGATTCGATATCGAGATTTAGGTTCATTGGTGAGTTCCACACCATTCTTAAACCTAACAGAAAACAAAGAATGATCATTTTTCAATAAAAATCTTTGGTGGATACAACTTCCATGGACTGGAAGAGATTTTACTAAAACTTTAAGCAAAAGTTTAAATGAACTAAACCAAGAATGCATAAACATATTTTTGTTTTTGCTGCACTTTTAAATGTTGTGGATTTTTCTTTTCTGAGATTTTCTGGAACAAAAAAAAGTTTAAAAGTTTACCAATATAGAACAAGATGTCCACATTTTTTTTCTGCAATTAAGCATTTTGGGTTTTATTCTCAATATCTATTCAAAATGTAGCTTACCATTTCACATTTGCGTCATCTTCAGACACTTCACAGCTCAGTTCTACTCGTTCACCAACATAGGTACTGGTATCCTCCAGGCCTTTGGTCACCAAAATTGGAGGATCTTTGGCAAGAGAAAATTACAGATTTATAATATGAGAGAGAAAGATAAATAAAAGAGGTTTTCAAAGCATGCTATAGAAGTTCACACTGCTTAAAAATTCTAATGTCAGTCTCCGTGCAGCTTCTCCTATCTGAAATCAGAAAGGAGGTTGTCTTTTAAGGTGCCAGTAAAAAATGGGAATTAAAAAATATTTTGTTCAAGAAAACACCTGTCTTGGGTCCCTTTATATTGACCAGTTTTACAAGTCAATATGAGAAGSTGAGATCCCCTTCTTGCCTCACACAGATCCCTCTCGGAAAATGACATTTTCATGAGGTTCTGCAACCTGCTAGGCACAATAATACAACATAATATTCTGTCTTTATTGGCTTAACCCATTCCTGTGGTCAAAATTCAAGTTGATTTAATAGCAAGAGTATCCACTCTTAAACTATTGTTTTCATAGTTGCAATCGGATCCATCACGTTAAGTAGCTTTGAGAAATGTATGATATCGTCTTTCACTTTAGGTTCTATTTTCCTGAACACAGGGACTCCCCAATCATTTTCTAAAGAATCTCTAGTGAAGAAATCCCTTCACACTTGCTTTGTTGTGAATGTCAGAGTGACACCATTAATGTTGTTAATAAGGCTGTCAACACTGTGGAAGGCAAGAGGGTAAAGAACTGGCCATCCACCTATGGCTTTTGATAGACTCCTCCCTTAAATTTGGACACATGGAACTAAAAATAACAGATGGAAAGACTGGTCTGAGGGTACTTGCAACAGATCAGTTGGATCAAGAGTATCAGTATTATCAGGTGTCTGATGTGCTGTTAGGGAAAGCCAACACTGTGATGAGTGCATCTCCAAAATGACTTTGAAACTATGAAAGGGGGCTACACTCTAATTAGATACCAGTGTATAGAWGGAAACCAACCAAATCCTATTTGAGAATTATTACTAAATTGATAGATAAGGGACAAGGGAAAATTAGTCATCACAGAAATGCACACAGAGTGTTCTAAAAGCTCCTAATACAAATACAGATATATCTGAGCCACATCCTCCCTGTTAATTCCTGTGACAGTCAATGAAACCAAGCCAATTCTAGGTGACACTATGAAATAAGAACAAGCAGATAAAATTACCTCTCACAAACAGTTCTGTGGAGCATTTCTCATCACCAGCTGTTACGTAATAGCGAGCATCATCTGTCATTGTACAGTTATTGATGAATAAAATTCTCTGGTTACCTTTGTGCTCAAAAATGTATCTGTCCAAAAAGGAATAGAGCAAAGATAGATTAGAAAACTGTTGGATATCTTATTTTTGTTTTATCTAGAAAGCCTTTTTGGTATTATTACAGGTGGAAATTTTGGTGTATACAACAAAAAGGATAAGAAATATTATAGACTTTGTATAAAAAAAAAGTAAGAAATCTACAGGGTAGACTGACAACTAGCATATTCTAGCTTATCAAAAAATGATATGAAAAAAACTTAAAAATAACAGGCTCTGAAGGATGGCAAAATAAAATGATGCCTGAAACTCTAGATAAGTARTGATGAAAATAACTAGTAACAGGAGACCATCTTCATTCCAGCACTCTTAGCATTTTTAAAAGGTACAATAATAGCCGAGGTTAAGAAGTTGCTGTTATTGGTAGGCCAGATGGCATGAGAGATTGGTAATGGAATATGGGGCTTCAGTAACAGGATATGGAGCCTTTCACCTTTATGTCACCAGTTTAGATCTGCTCCAGGTTTGTAATGACCAAAGCTTATTAGCATCTGACAGCTGCTTCAGCAGTCTGGAAGAAATGCACTGGGGTRTCCTATCCAGGTCCCGCTGTATCCATATATCTGCCTGTGAAACAGTTCTGAACTGCTTGTGACAGATAAAGGGACTAAAGAAATGATACCCTCTTTATTACATATTTTATAAGAAACACTGCTGCAAATCTTTTCATTGACTAATGCAGCAAGAGAATAAAGAGAATTTGTTGTTCTCTGTAGCAGTGCTTTTGCTAATATCTATTTTTTTCATAGGATCAGGAAGAGAAAGGTGCTAAGATTTTGTGCTGTTGAGCAACATCTGAGGAACAGAAAYGCTGTGACTAGCTGTACATCACTTACATTCAGCAAAACCACTTACTTTGCACTTGGTCGTATTTCTTGGCCATTTTTATACCACTTGAGTTCTACTGTTGGATCTGCCAGTTCCACCATGAACCGCACTTTACCTCCTTTGTCTACCTGATATGCAGGATCAAGACCTTTGGCAAAAGCTGTTGCAGGAGCAAAGCATTATTGTGAAAGAAGACGAGAAACAAAAGAGAACATGAATGCTGAAAGCACATTGCATAAATCTCAACAAAACTGTCAGAACATACATGCATTATGAATTGCCCAACATTCTTAGACTAGTCCAAATGAATCAGTTTAAGTCCCAGAAACAGTATTAGCCAAAGTGCAGAGCTATGTTGACCTGATTATCCCAACGAAGTTTAAGCTTGTTTCTCTATACGACTTGGCAGTGGGGATGCATTCTGGCCAGTATTACACAGACATACTTTTAACAGCTTGCTGAGAAGCACTAAGTCAAAGTTAAACTGTATACAGTTGGACCTATGGGATCTTTACAGTGAATCTGTTATGAAGCAGATCTCTACTAGAACTGCTGTGAAAATTAACAATGATTTTTAAGCTTAAACTCCTACTGAGTTTCCAGAATAAACATATCGGTGTGGCTAAAACGCGCATTATCTTTCCTGATTCTTTCTGTTGGTTGCAGGGTGCAAATTCTATTTATGATAGATGTTGCAGCTGTACAATTTTGGGAAAATACTTAAAACCGGGCAAAATTTGTCAGTGGATACCTCCAACGACTTTGAGATGTAAAAGTATGCCACTGGGCAAGGTAAGATGAGTACATCTCTAATATTTCAAAACATGTTAGGATTGACTTTTTAGTTATGGCCAGCCCCAACAATCAAACCCAAAGGAATATATATTCAGTGGATCAAAAACAAATGGTGCTGCAAAGAAAATTTCTACAGCTAAATAAGCAGATTCTGGTAAGATTTATATCATGCATATATCTGATTGCAAGGGATGTGATTGGTAGGAGCAGAACTACCGAATTAGAGCAGGGTTTATTAKGTTGCTGGCTGCAGTGTAACAGATTTCAATTGATAGTAAAAGATGGTGTGAAAGGAAAAAAATGAAAGCTACTCCCATCTACTCAATACAATATACATTTCCCCCACCATCTAGAGACCCTGCTGTAGAAAAAACAATCTCCTGAAAAATCCCGATAAGACTGGCAATGCCATCCTACTAAATGGAGAACTGGGATGAGGGACCAGACAAAGCAGTCTTGGTGGCTCAAGGCTGCTCCTTTCCAAGCTCAAAGCATGTGATGCATCTACACAGGGAGCAKTTTTTTCCTGCCAGCTGTCCAGTTCCTGCACCAGCTTCCACCATTCCTCCTGCCTCAGGCTTGTGGGGGATGATGAGGGGTTTCCCCATCTTTCATCCTTTAGGGAGCACTCCTAGACAGTTAAACTACTACTACTGTCATGTCCATTCCTCTTCCTCCCTCAACAGTGACCAGAATTAGATATAATAGCAAATGCAAGAATTAATGTGTAACATCACACCTCTGATGTTAAAGGAGGAAAGAGGRTATATCAGACAGCCGGAATACTGCAGCCTATTTTATGCTAGCTTTGTACTTGTTGAGAAAAGTTGTGTTCTTATTTTCTAGATGAACTCTTAGGGTCTATTTTAAGCAGGCTGTGTCTCAACGGTATGTTTTSAATGAGAAGTTTCTAAATTAATTAAATGTTTAAAAAGATACAAAGATTTACATTCCATAATTCTAAATGAGTTATTTTTATTTTATACTGGATGTCTCCTTATTCTTCTTTGAGGAGAGGTAAAACAGAAATGGGATACTGATGAAAACTATAGGAAATATATCTATTTCTATCTTTATGAGTTTGTACACTAGAATGTCAGAAAACAAATTATTTTAAAAGCAAGAAAAAACGATGGCTCTTTGAATGCCCAGTTGGCTATAAACCAGTTTGCGTAAATAAATTTTGAATAAATACAACAGCTTGTTTTTCTTTTAAGAACGTAAGTCAAGCTGGAATACACATATCTACATACCAAGATACTGCTCCAGATCTCGTCTGGCTGCATCAAATTCAGTGCAGAACCAAAAACAGTTAGCAAAAATAGGTTTGCACTGTCTTCATATTCACCACTTTCTGACACAAGCCAATTGTTTGCCAAGTCCCTGGCAGAAGTCAGAGTAGCTTGGGACAGAAGTAGCTGGAAGTTCATTCATTTGCCATTGGTCCCTATGGCTGATRTAAGGGATAAGAACCAGCACGGCATACAAAGCTTTTGGCCCTGCTTCCTTTCCTTTGGGAAGAGGATTTCATGCAAGCTGGRGGATTTCACCTACACAAGAGGGAACCTTCCAGGAAAATGGTGGAAAATGGTGGAACAGAGGATGTATACTGCATCCTCTCTGAAATGCTATCCAGGAACAAGCAAAGACCATAGTATTATTGCGGAGACTGTGTTGTATTTATATGTTTATGTATGTGTATACATGTTATGCAATATATACATATATATCTATATATGCATATATATACATGCACATATATATATATAAACTCATATCAATATTTAAGTATGTATTGTACCATTTGTATTATTCAGTAGATAGGGAGGGACAGCCCTGAATGTGGCTATCCAACACAGCCRGGTGGGTTTTTAATCCAACTGGGAGTTCAGATAAATGTCAAAGCAGAAGATATTACTGATAACACAAGATCTAATTACTCTCGTGTTTAACCAGGCACAACTTTTTCACATAAATGAGGGACTTTGTTCTACTAAAAACTATTGCGTGGCCAAGACTGAGGGGTATTTTTGCTAGGCACTGGAATGGGACAAGGTCTTTAGGCTAATTTCAGTGGAGCAAACCACCTAATCAACACCTTGCAGTCTCTTTGAGAAGACTAGAGRTGTAGGAGACAGTGTGCAAGCAAAGGGGAGGCTTCACTGCCCCCGCTTTCCAAAAAAATGCAGTATATCTGGGGTTTTAAAGCTCATGTTTGACTATTAAATGCAAGAATATTCTGCCTTATCCATACCTGCACTCTTCTTCACCTCCCTGCGCATGCGCTTCAGACGCTTTAACATGCCCCTCAGGTCAGTGATACCATACTGAAAAGCAATCTTCTCATATTCACTGGGATTAGCATTCTTCAGTAGTTCCCACACATCTACCTCAGGTTCTTCCTCTTGCTGCTTAACTTCCCTAGTAGTAGCAAAACAAAATTGTGGGAGAAGAGTTAGTGAGGCCTCATCACACCAGAAGGAAGGCGGAACTGAGTCCATGAGGTTAGAAATGTTTCTGTCAAAATTTGAGGACTGACTGTATTTTTTTTTTATCTTTGAAGAAAAACCTTCCAAATGCCCATTGGTAAGGGAATTCAAGCTTTACTATCAGGGGAATACCTCAGAATGATATTCTGACCTTAGCTGATAGTTCTTCAAAGTGTAAGGAGAATTTGTATACAAGTCTTAGTTTCTTTCTGATGTAATCAACTATGAGAGCTTTTATACTTCTTCATTTTAAAAAAGAGTAGTTTCATAATATAATCCTAAAATAGCAAGTGGGATAATCCTCCTTAAATCAGTTTTATCTGTTGTAACTCCCAAGGAATCAGTTATTTATGACGGCTCAACTGAATCASCCTAACCTATTCATTTCATAATTAAGTTAAAAAACTATCCAAGCCTGCATCCCYGTTGCTGTTACTAGTAGTGACCTATGACAGGACGTATTGAAATCCAAGAGAATCAGGTTCAATTTATAGTTCTATCAGTACTTCTCAGATTCGTTTAAAATTGGCATATGGATAGGAAGTAGGGATTTCCATACCAACCTGGACTTGCAAGACTAATATATTGGTCTGTAAGAGCCTTATACGCCTTTTTGTAGAGACTGAACATTTGTACAATTGTACATTTAGTGTGTACAACCTCAAAATTTATACTTGAGCTAAGATACACAGTGAAATATAGATAATTATTTTCACGGGGCAGCCATTAAATGAAAGAATAATGAAAGCATCTTAAACAAATTGATCATTTTTGAGATTGACAGCTTAAAAAAARTAAACTGCTAGAAAGATGATCCAGGAAGAGCAGCAGAAACTTTGACCTTCTTTTCTGTAAGTTTGACAAACCAGATTCACTCTGACTTAATCTTGCTGGTCTAATGAAATCAGCACTTTCAGTGTCAGAGTGGGRAAATACATATTTAAGAAATAAAAAAGACAGAGCCTTGCAGCAAGATACTGTTATAGTTGAGAACTATCAAGTCAGAGAGSGATTTTTTTTGGCTATAGTAATATAGAATGTAGCACTGGGATCCCTAGGAATCTCTGCATATTTGGATGAGTAATTATGGAAAAAAATATAAAAAACATTATGTCGTTTAATCTATGAGGTTTATTAATTTACTAGTGTGCCAGTGCTATTTTTAAAGGGGAAAAAAATTCACAGAGGAGTCTTTGAAATACGCACATCATTCTCTTTGAAAAATTCTTAGACATGTTTTCCTGAATGTAATTTATATTTCATTTGTTCTCATGATTTCTGAAGATTATGTACTATACATATTGTCTTTTCAGGGAGATTTCTTCTGCTTGGCAGCTTTTCAAAATAAGCTTGAAAACATATATAAAAGCTGACATACTCTATGGGGTAGAAGTGTCATCTCAAGGGCTGTCTGCTTGTCATGTAACTCTTATCCATGCTAGGGAGAGTAACACTCACATATCCATGTGACTCAAGATAATTTGCCCCCTTAAGTGACGTGATAGTTGAGAATAAGGATCAGTTAGAGTATCCTGATTTTCAACCAGTTTAAAATAATTTATTCCCAACTCTTCTTCCTCTTGCATAACTAGAGGACAAATTTTGACACTTAAAACAAACAAATCTTGTTCTGAGACCACAATAGTTTCTGCTGTGGGTAGTGGGCAATCAATGTTCAACATTTTCTAAGCAGATWGATATAGCTAAAAAATCAGATCTTTTCCCTGAAGAGGTGCATTTCGTTGAAAGATGTATTTTTTTAAAAAGGACCTAAATGTATGAGCGTTTTTGAAATCCTGTTAGATTTTGAAATCCTTTTAGAATTTCGTGCTGTTAATGGCCCATTGCAATGACAAAGGATAACCAGTCATGCAGTGTCTTACTCAGAAAAGAACTGGTTTATCTTCCTGCAAGACCAGCATGAAATTAGAAAAGAAGCAGTATATAGAATCTTTGCATTTAGGTTTTTTTAAAAAAACATATTTCAAGGACTGATGCACCACAGGTGAAAAGTTCTAGCTCTTTCTTTGGTACCATAACCACACACAAAAAAGGCATACACCTTCAGAACATAGCATTGCCTCCCAGAAAATTGAAATTAACTGAAAATTTGACCTGCATTTGTCTTGACAAAAATGGATATTAATATCCACACTAGGAATTAAGTAACAGCCTGCCTTCTTATTCTTAAGAAATAAGGTTGCATTTCAGCATCAGTTTAACTAATATCAAATAATGGTGTTTAAAAACTGAAAGTTTTCTTTGCCCATTAACCACACAATAGTTATACTATGTTTATATGCTGTATTTATCTTATAAGCCTGTGAGTTACTTGTTAATGATGTGATCATGACTCATTTCACAATTCTCTTTCCAGAAGAACACCAAGATATGCATGCAAATCTCTTGTTACCAATAAAACACCCCACAGGCCAGGCAGTCAGGATAACTGTCATGGTAGGCTGGATTAGTAAGGTAAAATGTCAAACTGAAGATCCTATTTAGGGATGAGAAGATGAAAAACACCAAAGACCTGGTGAACTTGAGTTAATTCACATTGTTCTTTCAATCTTTCAATTCCTACTTTTACCTCAAAATTGTACCTATTTGCCTGATCACTCCACTCTAACTTAAAAGCAATTGTTTAACWTTTTAACTCCTGTTTAACAGCAGTGATTTCAGCACTAAACTTTTTTTTTCCCTTTGTAAGAAACGAGTTAGATTCTTTAGTAGCTTAAATATCATCCTTGCCATCATACTTCACAGAATCACAGAAAGGCTGAGGTTGGAAGGGAACTCTGGAGATCTAGTCCAACTCCCGCTGCTCAAGCAAGGTCACCTAGAGCACATTGCCCAGGAGCTTGTCTGGACAGCTTTCTAATATCAAGAATGCAAGAACAGAGACTCCATAACCTCTCTATGCAACCTGTTTAAGCACATGGTGAACTTTTATATAATTAAGTCTGCATATTGTATTTTTCCCTTTCAGAGAAAGCTGAGATAAAAGAAAGGGACTAGTTATTTTTCCAGTTCTCTGTCTTACTCCCAGCAATTTCTGTGGTGTATATATGTATTTTTTTGTGAGTTCTAATAAATAAATTTTAAAAATGAGGAAATGACTTACTGATACAGGTGGGTAAGTAAAATTTTCTTCAACATGGATTGTCCTAATCTATTAATTAACTRGTCCTAAGGTCTGAAACAACTGCAGAAATAACTATTGTAACACCATACACGATATTTAAAGGTGAACCAGAGAAACATATGTCCAAATTTTTCCCTATCACTGCATTAAAATTGAATATACCACCACTGAGCGTTGGTTTACACATACTGAAACAGAATGGCACAACAAATTAGTATMATTTTCTATGTTTTGAAACCATGATATATATGATATTTTGCCTCAGGATGTTTATGAAAATCAAGTTAAGCTGTACCAAAAAGGTAAATTTAACTCTAGCAATTTTCTTCCTTCTGTGCTCAATTTTCTGAACTACTCATCCCTGTGTAGGAAATTCTTTCTCTCTACTTTTCATGCAAGCACTAAATGTTATTAGTGTCTCTAATTTGTAGCTCACTTTTTTTCCTGGTACACTCAGATCTGAGGCTTCTTTTCTGCACACATACTTACAGGTACAATGAACTGAACATTTGCATATTATTTTATGAGAATGATAGTTAGAAACATTGAAAAGAATGAAAAATGACAAAATTCTTAAGAAGAGATTAAAGCTACACCTGACTCTTTCTGTGTGCGAACCTAATGGTTTGCAATCCACACCTGCTCACTGCATCACTTGGTTCTCACCTACGTTTCAGGAGACCACTAAAGTCAAGTTCTCCTGCATCGTCTTGTCCATCACCGCTGTTATTAATAAAAAAAGATCAAATCTTTGTTTAATACAGAAAGATTTGGATGACACACATTGCAAACGCTCTACACACGTTGCTCTCATACACAACTCTCTTCAGACACACWATTTATAGTGTAAAATCAACACAAACTTGTCTTCTTTTTCACATAAGTTATGTTGCCTTTGGCACTTGTGAAAAATAACACAAAGGTTTGTATTGCTTCTTATTTTACTTTGATGACAAATTTTTGTAATTGTATACACAAATTTGCCAAGATTTGTGTTAGATTTCAGTAACACAAATATATTTAAGCCAGTCAACACAAAGAGCTTTGTTTTTCATTTCATAAATGTGTGCATATAAAAACAAAGGGCTTGTGCTGATCTTTGCTATGAATGTAAAACAAAGATTTGCACTGCTGTGTGCAATGCATTTCACAATGCATAGCCACATAAAATACCAGATTGCGAAGCATTACACTTAAGATTTAACCTTTCTCTCTAAATGAAGGAAGAAATCAGTTAAAAAAAGAAGAGCAGACACTGTACATTTATATGAATGAAATCATAGTCTTATGAAGGTGCATCCCTTTCTATCATGTGATAGCAGTAAAATCTTGTCATAAAATACATTGCTGTAGCAATGTCCTCAATGCTTGTAAACAATAAGGGCAAAATCCTGCAAGTGTGAAGTCAAATGATACCAAGATTCCATCCCAAATTTTGCACAGGGTATCCTTTATAGAATAAAATTTTCACCTGCTTGAACAGAATAAGCATTGCACTTTTTTTAAAAAAAAGTGTGCTGAAGAAAGGAGTGCACCTTGAATTTAATATCATCTGTATTTACTCTTTAAATCACATCTCTCCTAATAAAAAAAATTACCTCCAAGTCACAAATTTGCTTGTATGTGTAAATTAACAAAATGCATTCATTTTCTGTCTATAAAATATTCTCCATCTAAATAATTCCATCCTAGTAAGGCCATTTTCTGCATAAAATATACAGATGAAATCATTTTGCTAGTTTTAATAACTATTTAATCTCAAAAGTGATTAATAAAGAGGTCAGACACAATGCTTTATCATACAGACTGTAATTTGTAATTTTTCTGATGCTATTATAACACATTTTTTTCTGCAAGATAATATAAGATCAACTCCTATCTTTCTGAAATCAATGGGAATTATGTCTGCCTTTGATCAGTACAGGACTGAGAACAGGAACTTTTTTATTGTAGCTAACAATTTTCAGGTAACATTCAGTGGAATACTTTACTGAATGAATGTATCAATTATGAAAAACTCTATAGAAACAAATGTTTAATTCTGTCTTGAATATTGAACCTCCCCTTACAGCAATGACACTGTAGTTTCACAGTACAATATTTCATATCACAGGTAGCTTGTATTAAAAAGTACTTAATGCATTTATCTATTAGGGCTGATGCGAACTCTGTACATACTATCRGCATCTATCACTGAGGAAAGCTACAGGATCAACATTTGAGGTTACCTTCTTTTGAAAGCAGATCTGATGTCAATAGATGGAGCAGCCTGAGAAGATTCTATGGAAAAACAACAATACAGGAATTAAAAATGTCTTGGTGAGTTTGGTTCTGGCATATACAATTTGTTCAGTATTCTGATAAGTAAACACGGTCTGTGCGTCTTTGGTATTAAGCCCTGCTAGATGCAAACCTCCTCAGTGCAAAGCTAATTTTTTTAATGTGTATCTCTAAATTACATTCTGCATTTCTGCATATGAGACCAATCTTTGATATTTCTCTTACATGCATTTCTGCCTATGCACGGGCTCTGTCCTTTTTCTTCTCATTCTCTTCTCTCCTGCTTYGTGTTTTCTTTTCTAAATAAACTCAGCATCACAGAGGCACTCTTCTGGACAGTGATAGACTCATGCTGATTCTTGGCACAAGGACGAATCTCTGTTGTGTGAATTACCCATTTGTGCCAGCTAATCCAATTAAATGGTTCTGATGCCCAGAAAGTGAATGCGTGCCCAGCTGGCCTGTGAAAACACACACATTCCTAGGCTCCTTGGGCTGTCAGTCAGCTGCCAAATATTCCCTTAACTGTGGCCTGCGTCTCCAGACTGATGAATGAACAATCTGATCTAGGCAGTTTGGTAGGCGTGTTTTATTAGGGTGAATAACTATTTTGTCCACTGGCTGCTGGCCCTGGAACTTGAGGAGACATCTATCCTTTCAGCCGGGTCGTGCAGGTATGCATGTACTCTGTCGTGCTGACAGAACTGCTGTGTAAGGAAAAGACAAGCTTGGGGACTAATGTTGACAGGAATAAGCCCTTTTATAATGTGGAAGTAGTCATAGCCATGAGTCTCTAGTCTTATGCATGTTGCACTATTCTTTATTTTTATGCAATCTAGAAGAGGCTCTCAGATGTACAAATGATTCAATGGGGTGCAAAGCACTGGAGAGTAAGGCTGTCTCCATGTCTCTCTCTTCAGAGGAAATCTCACTCCCTGCATTGTCCTAGGCCTAGCTCTCTGCTTTGTTTGCTAGAGTCCGATTTGAATTCAATAGGAGTTTTACCTAAGTTTTAGATCAGCCCTAAAGTCTCA
>NW_020455317.1:731792-819666 GCF_003342845.1 Nothoprocta perdicaria
AGGAATCTTTATAAAGCTAGGCACCAATTCAAACTTACCTGTGACTTCAAGGTCAAAAGAGCAACTATCAAACTTGTCCTTATAAGATACTTCACAGCGGTAATTCCCTGCATAGTTCTCTTTAGCTTGAATGATATGCATCTCAAATGTGTGAATCTAAAAAAACAATATATTTATTCATTAACTTAGATGATACTTTTCTACAAAGCACAAATCAGATTTGCTGCAAATTTGTTCTTTCAGACCTAAGACAGGAATAACTTGAATAAAGGTCTCTGGAAAAAAAAAAGCAACCCACAAGTAGCAACTTAGTATTTCCATTTCCACATTACTGCTTTGCTTGCATTGGCAAAGCAGAATAGTCTGCTCAGRATCTGAGAGCATCCTTGAAAACTTCATGTGGCAGTCATAGGTTTGCCTCTTGAAGAAGGAAAAGGAAAGACACACCTTTGTGTGGCGCTCAAATGACTCCTTCAGCTGCAAGTGCTTCCCCGCTTTGCTGGCCAGGTCCATCCATTTCCCTTTAAACCACTTAACATTTGGCTTTCGCAGAAGATCTTTGGCTTCTACTTTGGCTATAAATGTAATATTCCCGCCTTTTAAAAAGAGAAAACATAACTCAGTTATGTTTGTACAAGTTTCATTTACTGCTACCTCTAGCATTGCTGCTGGGCTGATTAAGATGCAGTTCTTAGGGTACAGCTACAATAACATTATAATCTGGCACAGGAGTGCAGTTTTGAAATGAACCTCAAAACTGTCCCCCTTTACTGTTCTGTGTTTTACATCACAGACAGGGGTAYTGAACTGTATTCCTCGAGGATTGAAAGATTCCAGGTGGAAATAAAACAAAGGATGCACTCCTAGAGTTACCAGTTGTGCTAATAGATATTTAGATCACTCTACAGCCTCCAGAATGCTTCTGGTGTTGGGGACAAATCCTTGTTACCAACTGGCTCCCTCTAGGGACCTGCTCTTCTGAGTCTACTCACTAATTTACACATAGCTGCAGAGCACACAAGAACAGTCTGGGAATCTCTCCACTAGACTGCAGTCCACTGGGTAGACCTTCCAGAGGCATCAGTAACATTACAGCTAATATCAACACAGTATTCACCTTCTGCAGGAACTCTCTTGGGTTTTGCTCTTAGTAAACTACTAGCTCTCAAGTTTGTTTTGAATCTATCTTGGTACATCCTGTTTTGCCATTGAAGACTAGGGTTCATGTCCAACTGAAATCAGCAGAATTATTCAYCAATGAGGGAGGAATCTGAATGTTATATGAACTGCACATGTCTTTCCAGTCCCTATCTCAATCTCTGCCTTTCTGCAGGCAGCCTTTGATTTTGTTTCTAAGCACTTACCTACACTCACTGAACCACTCTGAGGTTTCTCAACGAATAAAGTGGATCTCTGGGAGTCATCACGTTTTTCTGTCTCTTCTGGAGCTGCTTCTCCGACAGACCATACTGATATGCAGAGAGAGAAGAAAATGTCAATTATCTGAGCATGTTTCTCTCCCTTCATAACACACTTACCTGAACTTACTAAACTCTCTAAACCTATCTCTCCAGATATCCTGAAAGATATGTAAGTTTTTGTTCACACTGACATCCATTATTTGGCACATTGTGTACAGTTCCTGCAAGAATCTCTGTGGTGGTAGAAGATGAAACTATGAGGGGAACCTGATCAGTGAACGCAGACACTGTGARATTTGAATGGCACCAGCATTCAACCATGAGTGCTTCACAGATGTACTACACAGAGGGCAGCTCTTTGTTTTTCAGAACAGAAACTTGAGAAGGAAGTTCTGAAAACACAAACAGCTGCAAGCACAAACAAAACACATATGGTGGCCCAACGCATGTTTTTTATAGGTATCGACTTGGCTGTKTGTACAAACTAGTTTTATCTCTTTCCTAGCAAAATAGGGCAGAGAAGAAGCTTATTTTTAAATTTCATTTTCTACAATGCTAGAACAAGAGACTGTGGGGATCGATCAATAATGTCAAGCAGTAATGTGTCATCTCCTGTGCATAGCCTGATATTTTACRGGGAGGCAGCTTGTCGGAAACGAATGGTTCTGGCACATGTTCAAACATAGCACTGTCTCCCATGAAAGTCAATGAGATTTTGGAATTAAAAATGATACTGAGAGAAGAAGCAATTGAATAGTCAATAGCAACTGAATAGCAGTCAAATAGATGTGTACTAACACATCTATATGTTTCTGATGTCTATGCTTACATGAACAGCCCTGCCTTGTGCTGTGCAGCTACATCATGGGAAAACACGTGCAAAACTCTGATCCAAGCGGATTATTCTGGCCTCTCAAAAAGCCATGGAGAATGTCTGAATGCTCTCTCTCTGCAGGGAGGCAAAGTGTGTGTATCATACAACACATGAGGACTTGTGGAGTCCAAACACCAGTAGCTCTTTTGTTGGAGGAGTAAGGGCCAGTGGAGAGAGGAGAATGAGCAAAGAGAGTCTCCTGTGGCAGAGCAAAATTAGAGCAAATATAGAAATGCACAGCTATGCTGGACAAAACAGGCCATTTCTTTTAAATTAGACTTGTGTTTCTTGGAATTATAATCATTTCTGAGTTGAAGATTTTTTTTTTATATACAGTTTTTTTGGTCTTAGTGTCATAATTACCAGAAAAGTTGAACCAGTCACACAGCACTTCTCATCTAAACCAGTCTTGTTGAAATTTAACTCTTTTCCTGTTTCGTATTTTATGTAGAAACTCATTTACCAGAGGTTAGATTTTATTTCTGCTATGTAAAGATTACTACTGAAGGAACCTTTATAACTCATGAAAATTGCCATCACACACCAGTGGAACACAGTTCATGGTATATTGGTCTATCAYGGAAAAATAAAACCAATTTGGTTTTACTACACTTAAGTCGATTGGGAATTTCAAAAAGGCATAGAAATGCTGTATATTTCTGCTATAAAATCTTTGCCTTTCAATTTTTCAATTAATTAAGGGTAGTATGCTTAAAACTCTGTAAATGTCTGCTTGTATAATATTTCTTACATGTAAACACATATATATACACTAAATGAAAGCATATACACAGACACATGCACACACACACCTATACATAGATAGGTACATATCCATATGTACTCTATCTATGCTAATATATTATACTAGGATGTGAAAACACTTAAATTAAGTACAAGTGAGAGTGACAAATGAGGGTGAATATGATGGTATGACAATGTTCGATACAGGAACTGGTCATGTGTAGAAACAAACCTAATAGAGCACGTGATGAAATGAAAAAAAAAAAATAAAGAATGGAAGAAGCTTACAGAGAGTTATTAATCCTGTACCACAGGACACACAGATTACCACCTCCTCTGTTTTCCTAATTATTAAACAAACAGAACAAAGCATAGGCTTGACTTGGATTCGCAGGCCTGGCACAGGTGAGCTATCCCAGTGCAGTAACCATGGTTGAAATACCAGCTGCTCATTTACTTCCAGAGCCTGCAAATCCTGAAACCACAAACCTGGGTGCAGTATGTGTTACCTGGCAGAGTGGGAAGAAAGAGGTTATGACTTTGCTAAGCGTTCCCCACCATCCTGTGAGCTGTGAGAAGAAGCCATTCGCCTACATTTTCCTGGAGCCTGTTTCCAGGTAAGTCACTGTCACCCTGCAGGCTGAGGAGGAAGGGAATAGTTGGGTATCTATCCATATGGAAATATAGATAGATAGGTATGTATGTATATGTGTAAATATTAATATACGTCTTGTCTTGTGCAGAGTCTTCTCTCACTCCAGTTCTGCTACTGCAAACCTATTTTCTCTGGTACTTGAAGGCATTTGTAAAATTAATGTCTGATGCTGTATGAAAAGTGAAATTAGAATCAAATGAATATATAATTGCATTATGTAAAATTGGAGTGTGTCAGCAGGTTCTTCAGGAAGTCTCACCTGAATCTTTTCTTTCCGATGGTTTAGAGGGACCATCTGAAAGGGAAGAGCAATTTAGATGACACTGSTTCAGAGATCACGGTTTAGCTGACCTCACAACACTGTCTTTTTAAGAACATTAACGATTCATGCAAGAGGATTAGAATTAATATTTAGGACCATACTCATGAGGAAATATTTGCATACTAGAAAAAAAGAAGTGAACAACATACAAAAAAAAAAAAAAAACCCTTTTTTCCCATTCCATCTAGAAAAGCTATTATTTGTTTAGCTCAATTCCCACCCATGCTTTCCTTTATACCTCCTTCTCATACTTAGAAGACATTAATAAAGATAACATTTTTTCCCATAATTTGTGTAGTTTGAGATAACAGATGATTTTATGTAAGCCGCTATTTATTGGAAAGGATAGTATTTTAGATTTTCTAAACATCCTATTTATTTATCACAGTTGAACAAAATCCTGATAAAATGAAATTAAAATGAAATGCTAGGGGTTTTGATTTAAAATGTTATTTACATTTTTAGTATTTACCAATGAAGTCTTGTGGTAGTGTAAACCACTGTGCTGCCACTGAGAGAATTCAGCCCAATTCTTTTTGAACGGTTCAAGAATCATTTAAGGCCATGATGATGATTCGAAATATATATTTTGTTTGACACACAGCAAAGCCTTGTATTCAAAACCTCTGTTCATTCACGGTCTAATATTCTTAAAAGGGAATTAGCAAATACCATGCTTGGCAACTTCTGGAAATGCCGAGTTTTTCTGTGGCGCATCTGCTGTGAAGGACTCCTTTGCTGTTGCTTTTGTTTTTGTGCTAACAGCTAAAGGTGTTTTATCTGCCAGCTGAGCGAAGCTGTGGAGAGATAACATTCAAATTTCCCATCTTCTAGCTGCCTTGTGGGGTACAGGGACTAAGGTGAAGAGATGGAGACTTGTGGAGAAAACTGTTTTGAAATCACAAGGCATCTGTTTGGTTTGTTACTCTGAAATTTGCTCTCAGCAATAACCTTAAAATGCACTCCCCAAATGTCAATCGGAATGGATGAGTTGCTTTTAGATGCCAGGTGATATATTATTACCTTCCAATGCAGAAGTTATACTGGAGATCTCAAAGCAGGACCTGAAAAGAACTCATCTGGTATGAAGGTCTGATACTTCTGAACAGAGATTAATCGAATGTGCAGCACCTTAAAATCATTTTCTCTAAAAAGCCTGTTTTGAGAGCAGTCCAGAGGTTTGTTCTCTTTCTTGGTTAATTGGTCAKAGAAAAATACATACATACATACACACATAAGTACTTCCACACTCCTAACCTGCTGGTGGAGTACTAACTGAAGTGTCATCTTCATCTGTGGAAAGAAATACAATAAGAAACCACATAAAGAAAAGGAAAGCACAGGGGATCATCTGCTTTAAAACAACTACATGAAAATACAAAAACCTGCAAAAGAAAGGGAAGAATCATAATAATCAGGAACACTCACAATGGAAACTTCAAACTGATGAAGAAAGCTTTGTGTAATTCAGTAGCTGAAATGGTAAACCTTAATGTTTCAAGCAAGTACAAAAAAATGAGATGTGAACCGTGATCTATTATTAAAATATGAGTTTATATGAAAGTTGCTGAGTGATTCTGTTTGTTAGAGATGTAATCCACAGTAAATACAAAAAAAGCCACAATGAAATCAAGGTCAACCACACATCTGACCTTCTGAGGAGGATGCCATTTCTTTGATGTTCATGTCTGCAATTAAAATGGGCACCATGTATGCATTCAGCATCATTAAATCAAGATATAAAAACAGTTAAAAATACTCTGCTATATTTATACTATGTAATTGCTGTATTGGAAGATTAATCTGAAATGCAAGATGCAAACAACTCAATTTTCTCCCATATGCAAGTCAAGAATTTTAAATAACTGACTGAATTATTATCATCACACTGGATCTTCCTCCTAATCACACAAAATGTTGTCCGTCATCAGTCATTAAGTCACTAAGAGTAGTTGCTATCCAGGAATTATGAAATGTGGAATCTTACATAGTACAATGATTTATATTTATTTATTTAAAAAAAGAAAAAAAGCCTGAAAAACATGAAACTCACTTTAAACTTGAAAAAACGCAATCATAGTTATTAGAAAATCAGAATGATAAAAACAATATTTACATCAGTCTCCTAACTCTCATTGAATTTTAGATAATGCCCAAATCTCAAAAATCTTGAATATGTCATTTTCTGATGAAAACAGACCAAATGTTTTGGTGTCATAAAAACATTAAAAATTTCATCCTGATTTAAGATCAGGATTTCAAAATAAAATATTAACTCTGAAGTTATCCTTTGATTTTGTCCTTTTTTAAAATCTGCTTCTATTTCCTCAAGGAGACATGTAATAGCTATGGCTAAATCATATATATTTCTTATTCTAGTCATATTTTTTTTATGCTTGTTCAACTATTGATGGTAAACTGAATGGCTGATAATAGAATTCAACTACTTAGTCATAACATTTTACTCATTCCTTTTTAAGGTTTTATTGAATTTTTTTTTTAAAACAACTTTGGGAACAGGATGGCAGTTGTATAGGGCAGGCCTATGAAAGATTAATGGCCTATGAAGGATTAATCTGTTACCTTGCAAAAATAATTTCTTATTCATAGTTACAAAAGTGAAGAATACTTTGAGTATGAAAATTCTCACCACCTGCATCATCTTCACTGGCATCAGCAGAGACTGAAGATGTTGATTTTCAGTGAAAGCATCATAATGATAAAATCATATCAGATGTTTTAACATATTGGAGTAAAAACTAAGGGAATGCAAGACTAAATACCACTAGAAATTTGGTTGCATAATTGATGAAAATATTGAATTAAGTGTTAATGTCTTTTTGTTAACTGCTGCTGTGGTTGTGATGAGTTTGAAGAGGTTCAGAATATTGTCCTCGCTGGTCAAAAACAAATAATACCAAGCAGTGTAAAATGTTTGAAGTGATGCACGCTACTYGATGCTGCATAATATTATTAACAGATTAGTCTAGTTCATTTTCATTTTCTTTAAAGATTTGAAACACTAAAACAACAACAACAAAAAAGGGGGTTCTGTTTTGCAGAAGGATCACTGGTTTTTTGTCATTGTAATCTGACATTTTTCAAACAAAATATTTGCATCAAATACACTGGATATTTCAGAATATTCAGATATTTCAAAATGAATGTACAGCTGAATGGAAAGAGTATGCAAAAAACATAAATGATGGCAGGATTATTTTGACATGTGTATCGTTCCATTACTCCTTATGTCCTAGTCTTCCTGGGCAATATTAACTTTTAAATAAATATGAAAAGTGTTTCCACAGAAATAACAAACGTGACTGTTGAGGCAGCACCAGCATTGAAAAACTGCAGAAGAATTATTGCTTCATAAGAACTACTGATATTAAGAAATTTAGACCTTTTGTTTTCTCTATTTTGAAATCAACCACAGAAAAATGGAAACTGATTCTGCCATCACAGGCCATGCTGATAAATGTAACATTTTACAGAAGTGAAAAATAATAGTAAAATTCTATTTTTCTTTTCTTCCTTTTTTTTCTTTTTTTCAACTACATTCAAGAACATCAAGAACCACACATCACCAACAAAGCACTGCTGCCACAGAGTGAGACAAATTTTGCAATGTACTCCACTGGAGTAGCATCTCACATTTGACTTAATGAGAAAAAAGCCAGTATACCAATTAATCTTGGTGGCTTCTCCCTGCTCSCACTTGCTGATATGCATGGGAACTTGCATGAGGGAGACAGGAGAAATATATAGGTAGGGAGGAGTGGTGATTAGGGCAGAATCATTGTTTTCAGCTGCAGTTGAGTTCAGAGTACTTTAATGTACCAATGCTACTGCACCTAMGAATAAGAATTCAGGTTTGACTAGGACAGGAGGCAGGTATGGGCTGCAAAAAGTGAACCCTTGTTTTCAAGGTATTTAATACAGAGTAACTCAATACACTGGTTGAATAATTTCATTTTATTCTGACATTATTGAACACATTTTAAGCCTTCTGTAGACTAAGAGGTTGAAATCTATGTGCCTTCAATAACATACCTGATTTTCAAAGAGTATTCAGCAGTCCCATCAAGGGACTAGGCACTTTGGAAATCCTAATTAAAGCACATAAATACAATGTAGTAGAGAGATGAATGGATAAGTGAAACCTGGAGAAAATACAAGGATGAAACATGCAAACATTTTAGTAGATGGCTGRATGAAACCTAGAGAAAAAGTATCAGTAAAACATGCACAAATTTTAGTAGCTCTCTGAGTGCCTGGGTGGAACCTAAAAAAGGAATGAGCAAATTAAATTTCAATTATTCCAGCATTRAGGAACATGATGATAACATATTCAGTGTATAAGACACTGCTAGCATTAAAAAGACAAAGACAGGAAAATATAAAATTAATCTGTTTGGGATAACAGTAAATTTGGTAGGATTTCATCTGAGTCACTTTTTCTGCTGAAAAAAAGAATGAATACTCAAATGTATTCTAAAATTTTTACTAAATTACTTGAGATTTCTTTGAAACTAGAAATGTTATAAAAGATTACTGTATAAAATAAAAATTATTTTTCCTGCTCTAGACTGGAGATTTACAGAAAAAGAACTGTAAGATAAGTAATTTATCACTCTGTCATCCGTTTCTTAGCTTTATAGTGAACATAGACATAAATAAATTTCACATASACAGTGACTACTCTAAAGAAATAAAATAGTAACACAGACAAACAGATTGGTATACTTTACCTTCCTTATTTCTGCTACCACTAACTTATAGAAGTTAGATGAGCTGCCTGGACCAAGGTTTCTTTCCTACATCTGAGCACTGCTGCCCCAGATAACTATAATGATCTATTTTGTACAATTACCAGCAAAGAAGTCACAAGCACTAACACAGAGATATCTTAGAATCACTAATCACTTATAATCACTGTGCTTGGACACAAAATCTTTCTCATCTCTTCCTTGCTGATGGAAGTCCCCAATTCTGTTACTTCCGAAACAAAAGAAGCCATTTTATAAATAATTTATACAAAATCTAGCCTGTAGCTGGTTCTCTCCTCATTTCCCTAGTAAACTGAGTAAATGATACCAATGGGAAAAATGGAACCTTTTCTTATTTTGTGTATAACACTAGATGTTATAAAATGGCAAGCATAACTTGCCATTATAAAAATTCTTTTCTAACACATAAATATAAAGCAATCAAGAAACTGCTGCTAAGAAAATGTRTTTAACCTTACATGGTGATACTATGCAACAAAACAGGTTGGTATTCAGTTTTTCACTGGAAATTTTACTCAGGTGGCTGCTGACGTGAAAGAAAACCAAACATACTTCCCATTCTGATTTGTATATTAGAATATCCTCCAATTTTTTAGATAGTAAAATCCTTCAAGGTAGAAACAAATGGATCAGCTCTGAACAAGTTTTTTTTGCCTCTAGGAAGTARGTGTGTTCAGAATGGAAACACTATAATGATATCTAAAATAAAATACTTGGTGAGATACCTACCATGTTTTCTTTTTAACTCAGTAAAATCTGGACTTATAAGATCGGGGAGAGTGCTATTCATGTTTGCTTCAGAAACAAACTGCTCTTATGTCAAAATTAAGGTAAAAATAATTGCTGGAAGAGCTTGAGGAAACACCTTCAACATTTTCCCTACCATCAGGCATGCAAGTTATTCCTGAATTGTGTTTGCCAACACATCAAGAAGACATATTTGAGTACTCACACAGCATTTGTGTGTCAGAATAATTGATCAATGCAAGGGTAGCATAATAGCATGCACTGAAGCCTAGTTCAGCATTTTTTTATACTTCATAACTTAATAACACACTCTTGGCATTCTTGCTTTTTCCTTTCTTGACAAAAATGGCCATGCACACCACTGCCATATRAATCTGCAGGTATGTATCCTGTCTACATAAAGGCAATATTTTATCTAGAAGAGCCAAAGCAAGCCAGAATRTATCTTCAAGCAAGCCATGTCTTGATTTGCCATAAAAAGCATAACCGTGCCAAATAAATTAACAAGCCTTGCATCGATTGTAAGCGTATTTTGGTCTCGTTTAGCCTTTTATCAGAGTGAAAAATAATTTATTATTCATTTCAAAATGAGCTGCTGAGTTTTTTGAAATCTGTTTATGCATGAAGTATAAAAAGTAGTCTAATTTTGCCTAGGTCCCTCAAATTCCTTTTTCTTTAACTTGGAAAACAGTAAAAATAGAAAATAGTAATATATATATATATTCAAAGTGTAGCTGTGTTTTAGGTGCATTGTTAGTGTAGTCTTTAAGTATTTGTTCACAGCAAACAGTGCTAAAAGACATTTTCAGAAGTTACATATGAATTCAACTACTGGTCCCTCTGTGATGATAGATTAAAAAATGATTTGTTATTAGAGGACTGTGTAAAATCTATTGGATTTTTCTGCAAAAGTAGAACATACAAAAATATCAAATTTCTGAGGCAGAAAGAAAACAGCTTAGGATGATAACAGGAGATTGCCCCCTTTATTTAGGAGTACTCATAGAGACACTATCTGTGTTCTATCAACTTTGGTCGATGACAACATAAAGACTCAGTTAAAGAAAGCTTTCTGCTCATGCAAATCTTTTGAAATCTCATCTATTAAGAAAACAATCTACGTAATCACTATTGCTAAAAAGCAACAGCCTTGGTCACAGAACTTTTGAAGATACTCAGAAGTATCATAATTTCCTTCTGCTGGGCAAGTCATGCAGAAAAACAAACAAACCATGAAGCTTCCTATCATACTTCTGAAATTTGGTGCACCAAAATTCTGATTAAAGCTCAAGCAATCTAGCATCAGAGCAGCATTTAGAAGTGTTCTATTTACTGCCATTTTCTGAAATACAATTTCAAACTCACCTTTTCCCTTTTCAGTTCCATCGTCTTGTGGTGCTTTTTGTTCTGTGTAGGAAGTACAAGTATATTTTTGAAAGGATCTTAAAATAAAAAGAAAAACTTATACAGCATTAAAAATACAGCAAGATTCTAGGTTCTGTTTGTATTGAAAAAATATGATTAAAGAATTATTGAGATATAGACATATAACATTAAATTGTGATTTCATAAAATGCTGCATTTCTACATTTCATGGAAGCAAAACGATGGTTTGTTTAGAWGGGATCCTATACAAAAGCTGTTGAAATGACTCCAAATATCTTTTCAGTGAGCTTGGATCACACATGAGATAGTGCCACATGCTGACTCTATTCAGARCTCAATCATGCTTGTCAATTTACACTTAGAATGAGATAAAGCGCAGGAAAAGTGTATTGCGGGTGTTCTTGATTCGTCATCAGTTTTCCTAGGCTATATGGTTTCAGTTTACTTGATTAGTAGAACTGCTGTCTTGTCTAGTCTTCCAAGGAAGCCCCGATGGAGCATCTGTCAGACAATCCTCTCAACAAATTCAAAATCTCCAAGAGTTACAGTAACACATTCCTTTCTCACTAGGAACTGGGATTTAGTAGTTCCCTGTTCTTGGAAGATGGCAGCATGCCTAAATCCCACTTAAAACTTCATTCAAGGTTGAGTTTACCAGCCTGATTCCTGACAGTGAGATGTAGAAGGCGCTCTTACAATGGTTTCCCCAGTATTTCCTGGTACAGGAATCAAGATTCTGATTATGTCTAACAAACTACATGTTTAGTATTTGCATATTTAAACAACTAACTTCCCTCTTTCTAACATTAACTCTTGATAATTTGAGACATGATTTAAGCAGAATGGAGCTGGGAGAAGGACCTCCTTAGTGACTGACATTTTCCATTTAGCAATATCCTGTTTGGTCTATTCCTAACCTACAAAGTCTACTCACAATTCACTTGTTTTACAGAAGACTTACAGAATTAAGAAGAAGAGGTGTGGGGAAAGGTAATGGGGTTAAAAGAGTGATTTCATATTTGATTCTCTGTTTTTAAATAAAGACAAAGAAGCTGTTATATATTTGACAATGTACTTTTGGATGTAATGCATCAAAATTACATTCCTTTCTGCCTATGAAAACAGTTTGTCAATTCAGTCCTGTACAAGTCCTAACTTGTTGATTAGGACTGATGAAAAACATACACTCAGTTAAGAAGTACATCAAATAAGAAGCTCAGCATGAATCTTTTGTTATTAATTTAACATCAACTGCACAGATTTTACTATTGAGCAAAATACATGAATCCCGATGAATTAAGTACTGATTAACTTTCCCTGTAAATATACACAAAATGAAAAAGTACATTCTAATCTCTCAAATAATATATAGGGTATTTAAACCTGGAAATCCTTGTGACAGATGCTATCACTGACTTCAGCCTTCTATTTCTTTTTTTTTTTTTTTTCAGACAGAGTAAAAATATTACTTAAAAATATCTCAAACCATTCTTGAGAAGTGTCAATTTGCAAGACTACAACTAAATGGAGGTTTAAAATGTGACCTGGACAATAGTTATTCTGTATGGCATAGCTGTTTTGGTAGCTATGTTGAGAATAAAACTCAGCAGGAGGTTAAATTACCAATATACTTACTCATTACCACCTGAAAATATAACTCAATACAAAACAAGCCAATAATACAAAGACTTTCCTACCTTTCCAGGTCACTCTGCAGAAAAGGTAACGGCTTTGCAGAGTTTCAGCGTTACCTGAAGCCCTGGGCAGTGCATGAGTTTCACCTCACTTAACTTCAGCTTCCTGAGTTACTCACTCAGACCAAACTAGAGACCAAAGTAGCCAGCCAGATTCCTTGGGGTAATTGCCTAAACATCTAGTGACATTTTAGATACCTTAAGTTATCTGGGAAACACTTATGGGATGAGCAGATATGATAACAGGATCTGCTCCATTGCTTACAGATGGAACATTATTGACCAACTTAGGAAAGGCACATAATTTTCATACGGCTAAAATTAGTTGAGATATATCCCATGCTTCATTCGGTCATCTTCACTCACAGTTTACTTTCAATGACAAATGACATGGAATACTTTGGTAGTTAGATTCTGTTTAGCATCAAAGAAGACAGCATAATTTAACCAGAGTGTATGCAGCCATAATTTTTTTTTGCATCCTAAAAGACATTTGCATTATCAGAGAAACAACAAGGCTCTTCCGAACAAAACTTGTCTAAGAAATGAGCAGTTTTCAGGTGAAGTGCAGGCATAGCATTTTATCACCCCTTCACTGTCACAGGCACAGTGAAGACAAATGCAGTGCTCTGCCCATGCAATACTCTTGTTAGTCTTGCGGAGCTAATTAGCGTATTTTACACTGACCTGGAGGCGGTGGTGCATTTTCAGCTTCAGTSTCTGAAAAAATGAGGAAAGAAAAAAACTATTGAGCTTCAAGAAAAGCAGGGTTTTTTTCACATATTTGGTGTATGGCGGTTGAATTTGTACACAGTTTGGATTATTCAATTTGCTGCTTAGACCTTCCTGAAAGACAGTTAGAAACCAGAAGGACTCTAAACAGTCCTTGGTTTAACCTGACTATATGAAAACAGGCAATGGCCACAAAGCACACTTTAGGACTTTCATTAAGGAAAAAAATTCACTCCGAGAGTAATGCAGCTCTGTAACAGCTTACCCAGAGACAGAATGAATACCCACACTTCATAGTTTTAAAAGAAGCAAACAAACAAAACAAACAAAAGCAAAGTCATGGTCAACCTCATCTTGTGATGGCAGAAGTTTGTCTTTGAGTAGGAAGCTAGAACTAGAGACCTCCAGAGCTCCCATCTTGAACTAATATTTCTGTGATTCTGTGCTCTTCCTTAT
Source organism: Nothoprocta perdicaria (assembly GCF_003342845.1). Taxonomy (NCBI): domain Eukaryota; kingdom Metazoa; phylum Chordata; class Aves; order Tinamiformes; family Tinamidae; genus Nothoprocta; species Nothoprocta perdicaria. The sequence continues at coordinate 745,614 of NW_020455317.1, forward strand.
TTCACATTTCAGTTGTCATCTCTGTATTTTGATTTACTTTAATCAAAATGCATATGGTTTAGGACAGTATACTCATCTAATCTGCAAGTTTCCAAATTAATTTCTACAGAAAGACCTTGATACATTTTGAAACATTTTAGCAATTCTGATTAGGAGAGTATTTATATACCATAGAATCCACGCTGAATTTCAAGTTTGTGTTTGATTTGTTTAAATTAAATATTCTTGAGCCTATATTCAAGTGTACCACTTACAAAAGCAACATCATCACTGATACACTTTTGTCAGATGATATCCAGTGTTTGAGCAAATTTTCCTTCAACCGGAATATGACTTTAATTGTGAAGTGTAATGAATACATTAACTAAGGAGGTTCATAAACATAGGATGGATGTGTGATATAAAAAACAGATTATATGCCTGATATAAAAAAATTCTTTTAGATAAGCCATACTCTTATATAAAAATATAAAATCATATTAACTTGATAAAATTCACTTTTAAAATAATTAAAGGAAATTTATTGTGAAAATATAACAGTGTGAGGATTCATGACTGGTTGAAAATAGGAGTACTTATCAGAGATAGTGCATCATCTTATAGCTCAATTACTTTCAACAAGCAAAGATTTAAAAGGTTAAAATTTTTAACTGTAATAGTAGATGGCTGACACTAACCCCTGTCATGTTATGGGTATTAACCTTTGGAACCTCATCTCAGGACATATTCAGGAAATAAAGATTCAATGTCTGTCACACAGAAATGCTAGTAAGGTTACTCCTTTGCCCTCAGGTCTAAATATAACTAAAAAACATGCTTCCCATTCTTAATAAATTCATTTAACATTTAAAAGGGAGGGATACTTTAAATACAAAGATAATTTTAAGCCAAGTGTGTAAACTTGATATCATTTAGGAACTTTCAGGTACATATGTAGACGCTTTAACAAATCAGTGAAGAGAATGTACAGAGATATATGGCCACAGGGAAAGAGTTCAGAACTTGCAGTACTGAGTACCTATCATGCAGGAAGCAAGAGAAAATGTATATTAAAGACTAGCATATACATGTTCCAATTATAATAAGATAGTTTTCCTCAGATTCACACCGATTTATTTTTCTGCTTTAATTACTAACGTACTAAGTTTTGCTTTAAAACTTAGTACGTTAGTAATTAAATGTAATTTAATTAGTAATTTGCTTTTTTGCTGGTTGTGATCTCCAGTCACAACCCTACCTCAGTTAACAACCCTGTGAATCATGTTTTAATCTAAACAAATAAATTTGCCTAAATCAGAGGTGGATAATATCCAAAGAGAAAAAAAGTATTTCTTGCAACATCTGCCCTCATCCACAAAATTTCTAGCTGCTTCTGCTGACAATACGTCTGTGGCACAGAAGACCCTGGCTCACTAGAAAAAAAAAATGGAAATTTATATGTATATATACATACATACACACAYATATATATGTGTATGTATATAAAAGTTCACCTCTCTTAGCACTGTCCAGACCTGGAATAAAGGTTATGAGCTTCTGAAGGGACTGGCCTTGAACTTTTAATTTAATTTTCAAAGTTTTTTCATGGCTTCCTGTATCCTTGAAGTAGCTGCATTTTTAATTATTTTCACTTATATTAATTCGTGCATTGATTATTTTGTAAAACATTGCCCATTTGTGTCCCTACAGATTACTAACAAATAATAAGACTAGTTTGGTGTATGTGAACACAGTCCTACATAAATTAGGCACACCCTTGGGTTCTGTTCAAATTCAGGTAAGTYGTATGTCTTATTTTGCAGAAAGTTTTACCACACTTTCAGAGAAATCATGCTTAAGGTGTGATTATTATTGAAGACAGCAGGGTAATTTATGCAATGAAGTAGAGAAAAGTCACTGTCTTTAGTAGTTTGCACTATAAGTAAATCAGCGTTTCTCCTAGAAACCTTTTTGCTGGTATAAATCAGTACAGTACACACTCATGACTTAGATCTAGCTACTCCACAAAGCTGTGCTTTGCAGAGGTGGAGTATAGTCACCCCTCATGACCAAAATCAGATACCTTGGTCACAGTGCAGTTTTGTGAATACACATGATTTCTGATTCCATGATTTTATTGGTCAGAAATCACACAGATTTACAGTCTTGGCGTAGCACTAGGCACAATGGGTAGCCAAAATCTACTGTGTAGACCAGGCCTAAAACACTAGCAGCATAGTCTAAGCTCAATCTCTTACACACAAAGGATGGTGCCTGAAGCCAGTCCCTTAAAGAAATCTGTATTTTCTTTTCCTAAACTGCAACTCAAGCTGTGCAGCAAATGCTGGGACAACGAGAGCTGGGCTGAGGGGAGAGACCCACAGTATGGTATGGAACAGGAGGCAAAAGGAAAGGGAGAGAGTTTCAGGCACTGGGGGTGGCAGAAACGTGGGAGATACTTTAGGGTAATCTTTTGGCCATGTGAGACCCCTTTCATGGTCATGCTTGGCTTACAATTCCATTCCTGAGGACAGCCAGGAAAAACCCATTAATAGCACCGAGTAGTTTCCACCTCCCTGAAGAATGACAGCCCTCTCTGGCTGACCTCTGGCGAAGCCTTGTCAGCCAGGAAAGAGCTCCGTGCTCTCAACCAGCAGCTCACTGTTGTGTGCCTTCCCCAGGAGGCATGCTCRCTGGAGTCCCAAATGCCATTCTTGACAGCACCATTGCCTAATATGGTGCTCTGCTGAGGCATTGTCAGGGGGGCTTGGCTGCCAGAAAGCTCTCGCCTCTAGCAGGCGTCCTCGGCCACAAGGAGAAGACGTGCTTCTTCACTGGGTTGTAAGAAGCTTCTTGAGCTACAGAACAAAGAGGCTCATGAAGGTCCAGTGAATCAAGGCCTTGAAAGTCTGATTCCAGATGGTGGAGATGGAAAGACTTTAGAGGGTGATAGCGGGAGGAAACTCTTATTTCTTTTGTAGCTTGTTGATGCAATCCAACTAAGACATACTGGATTGATACCATAATGTCTACCAGGCCTTCTGCTACTCAGTAACTAAAGATAATTTTTGCCTCTCTTTCTGAGGGAAACACTAACCATCTCTTTAATGCTGTCCTTTACATAAGAAGCCAAGACTAATGCATTTCATTAGATTGTGTCCTGCTAAAGGCAGATCTTGGTTTATTTGTTGGATATGAAAYTTGAAAGGTGTTGACTGTAAGACTATAGCAAGAAAAAGAACAAACTTAGCATTGCTTTCAACAAGGCTATTTAGAAAGTATAGTATATCAAGAAGCGTAATTAGCAAATAAAGTGAAAGCACAACTGTCACTTAGATAACATCTCCAGAAATGCTTTCATGTCTCAGCCATGTCATGAGATGCATTCATGATCCAGTTTGACATAAGATACGAGCACTTAGAGCTAAGACATTTTGATTTGTGATTTATAATTATACATGCACACATACACTCTTAAAAACCAGCAGGGGATGCAACTTGACCCATCACCAATAATTTTCCATCACTTAGCACTGTTCCACATTTACCGTCCAGTTTCTGAGATAAAATGAAACTTAAGATCTCCTACTATGCACATAGATAGTTATGTTTAAATAAATTCCATGAGGTAACCCATGTGCTAAAGTWATGGAAATGTTTAAGAACATTGCTAAATTGGGACTAACATTGTTTAAAATTTCAATTCCGTTTTAGGTCTGGCTGCAATGACATCCAACCTACAATAACCACAAGAAGCTTCATCAGGGAACTGGCAGGGTGCTTATGTGCRAAGGCCAATTTTCAAAGGCTCTAAATTCCCACTTCCACTGCCCTCTGAGACAGCAACGAGCATGGAAACACCCTGACATCATTTTCACATCATTTACTTTTCACATTAGACTGTAAACATAATGAGGCAACTGACACTTCTAAAACAGTTTCTAGGTCCTACTTTACTACTGTCCTGGAACCAAAGTATCTGAGACTTGTAGCTTAGAATATTTGAGAGCTACCAGAAGCATACTGGGAAAGACGTCCATCTGTWTAACCCTTCTCATCTTGAGACCCTGTATGCATAAGCAAGTTTCTTTGGGGTAGACTTAGGAAGGATTCCTAATGATATAGGAAAATGAGTAGTGGTTTTTTCCCATAGATGAAGGAAGTGACCTTGAGCATTACATCAGGCTTGCACAAAGTCTAAAGATAGCATTTCACCATCCCCAGGCTGGAACATTCACAGGAGGGAGGAGGAAAGTCTCTGGTACTTATTTTTCTCTGCAGTTAAATGTAGATTGGTTGCCAGTTAGCAAAGATTTTGGTCTGAACTGCCAAGGGAACCAGGAGCTCACCCACTCTGACCAGAGGGCTTACTGCCATTTACCTGAAAGGGAAACCATGCCTGTAGCTGCATCACCACGGATCAAGGTATGCTATCTGTCTGTATAAAACAGCATATTAAAGCAACTTTCAAAGACTTGTCAAAGAGCATAAGGATGGTCACTTTATGCTTTTTGTCACAAGGATCTGTCGACTGGTGTCAGCCTTACRTAGACGTATTAAACTTGTGGACATAGCCTCAAGGAATCAGATGGATATTACGTAGGCATTCCTAGCGTGCTGACCTCATTAGTCAGACAAAAATAGAAAAAAATACTAGTTTGGGGAGAGAAGATGGCTCCCTTGTGCCCTTCTGCAGTTGTCGTGTATAAGGATTCTCCCGTGCATGCAATCCCTGTAAAAAAACAGAGYTGCAGCTGTGCCATTTTGCTTTCTCTGAGGGCAGAAGGTGTTCCATGGAAATAGATGGGCAGAGAAGGACCAAGAATGTAGAATAGTTGCTCAAGAAACCTCACCATGTATTCTGCAGCAGAGGGAAGTTGTAATGCTACCTGCATCACTATTACTTACCTTCCCTGCAAAAAAGAGGAGGGCGAACAGGAGTTCTGGAGAACTCAAACCACTCAAAACAACTTAACCATTTTCTCTTGCTCACTTCGCTCAGGCCGACATAGAGTTACAGTGGCATCAGTGATGCGATTAAAAGCCATAGCTGTCTTTTAAAAAAATATGAATTATAACTTGCTGAACAAAACTACAGAGATTACATGACGAGCATTTCCATACTAAACAATAGCAGGTTAGGATGCCACTTAAGACTTTAAATTGAACTATCTATTCTTATAAATAAATAATAGAATATTCATCATTTTGCAAGACTTTGGCACAATCCTATAAACACAGTTCTCCCTGTGCCCCAGGAGTCTCAGTTCTCTACTGAGAAATAATTTTATTTTAAGCATATTTGTGTACGATTTCTGTAGACAGTTTCCAGTCTGAAAGGAAGAAATAAAACATAATCTCAGCTGAGAACATTAGCTTTCTCTTTGAATATTTATGGATGATTTTTATGTTACTTTTAAAATAAAGCTACAGGAGATATTCTAAACAAATATCAGCCCTGGACCCTGAGAGCAAAAATTCCCTCTTTTCATGCATTTTTCTAGTATTGAGCTGACTAAGCAGCGGAGCTCTGGTGGCTGCCTACTAGACGGTCCTGTGGATTAGCAGTATGGTGGAATCACAGTAATAAAATTACCAATTTTATATTTCCATTTGTAGTGATGATGTAGTCATAAGAATGCTTGTTCTGGCTCTCTCTGTCTGTTTCTGATGAGACATAAAAAGCAAGTAACTGAAATTATTTTTGTATTTCAGCTATTAAAAGCTTCATAATCCGGTAATGAATCTTCAATTGGGGGCTGAAGAAGAAATAAACTGACTTTGCTTCAATGTTTAGTTTACCTATGATTAAACTGAAACCATTGCTAATGAATTTCAATTTGAAGAAAACAAAACAAAACAAAATAAACAAACAAACAAAAACCCCAAAGCAAACTTAATAACTGATCTCAACATGAAATCTTGCCTACAATATTTCCATTTCAGGAACCATCTATGTTATTCAGTTAATCTCAAAATCACAGAACAGTTAGGGTTGCAAGGGACTTCTGGAGATAATATGATCCGACTCTCCTGTTTAAGCAGGGTTGCCTACAGCAGGTTGCCCAGAAAGCTTTTGAATATCTCCAAGGATCTCCATCCAGATTCCACACCTTTCTGCACAGCCTGCTCTAGTGTCCAGTCACACTCACAGTGAAGAAGTGGGTGGTTTTTATGTTTATACAGAATTCCCTGTTTCAATTTGTCTCCCTTGCCTCTCATTCTGTTACTAGGCACCACTCAGAAGAATCCGTCAGATATTCATAATATCCCTCTGAGCCATCTCTAAGCTAAAGAGTCCCAGCTCTCTCAATTTCTTCTCATAAGAGAGATACTCCAGTCCCTCTATCTCTGTGGCCCTCTAATGAATTTGCTCCATAGATCTGTCTTTCTTGTATGAGGGAGCACAGAATTGGACACAGTACTCCAGGTGTGTCCAGTCTCAACAGGGCTGAGCAAAGAGGAAGGATAATCTCCTTTGATCTGCTAGCAACACTTGATCAATTGGGGAGCATTCCTGGTTTGTGGTCAACTTGTTGCCCACCATCTCAGATACTTTTCTGCAGAGCTGTTTGCTACCTGGTTGCCCCCGTGCCTCTACTGGTACCCGGGGTTATTCCTTCCCAAGCGCAGGATTTTATGTTTCTCCTGTTGAACATCATGAGGTTCCACTCTGTCCATTTCTCCAGTCCATCAATGTTCCTCTGAAAGGCACCAGAGCCCTCAGGTGTGCCACTCCTCCCAGTTTTGCACCATCTGCAAACTTGGTGAGGGTGCATTCAGTCCCATCACTGAGGTCATTAATGAGGGTATTAAACAGTATTGGGCCAGTATGGAATCCTTCTGGGACACCACTGGTAACAAACCTTTGGCTGGACTTTGTGCTGGTGACCACAGTTACTTGAATCCTGCAGTTCAGCCAGTATTCAATCACTTTGCACTTATCTACACCATAGTTTAATCATATCAGAACTCTAGAAATAACCTTGAAAATAAGTAATTTCTGTTTGTGTATCCATATCTCTTGAGTTACTGCAAGTAGCCCATCTAGACATCAGCACCCTCATCAGATAATGCAAGACTCTGGAATCTTGTCTGGGCATTCATGAGGTTGCTTATGTACTGTAGCTGAGAACCAGAAGGCTGCCGAAGGATTGACAGTTTTTAAAATAGATAAATAAAACTTGTGGCTTTAATCTAGTTATCAAGTTCCCATGCATTCTCAATCTCTTTTTTAACTTACACAGCCCACAAGGCACCAACATGGATTAATTAAATTCCCTCTTTTGTATCGTTTTTCTCTGTATTAAAGAAATGAAGCCATAAATATTAACTGCTGAGCACTTGTGCTCATGTTTATGCTTGTCAGCAGTCACGGTCTGGCAGCAGACTGCAACTTGACAGTCACACTTTGCAGATATTTTTTGACTGGAAAATTTCTGCTGAGGTTTTCATATTCAAAGTCTTCTCTTTCATCCTTAAAGATGATTTGCTTTTTCAGAACTACATTTTTGTCATGCACTCTATACTGCAAAATCATGTACACAAAGCTTTGTTGGTTACTGCATCTATATAGCAAAAAGATTTTATGGAAATGCCTTAMAGGATTTACCAAAGTGATTTAAGTATTCTGATGAAGTATTTCATTATACCATCAAAAGTGCACATTACTGGAATGCTTTGTTAATATTGTTTTACCTGAAAAGCCTTTGAAAAACACTCTAGGCCTGAATCTTTCTGTGGTTATATTGATCTTTAATTATCTTGTCATGTTAAGCTTTGTTTTGGTCTATCAGTGCAAAACTTTTTCTAGAACATGTTGTATGCAATCCCAAATCTCACTGAGAAAARATTCTGAGTAGATATTTCCTCCAAAGTTTTTTTTTCATGATGAAAAACGTGGAATTTCCACATAGGGCCACTGTATTCTTAAACTATTATGACACTCTTTCAATGTACATGCCAAAATTTTATATACATTTTTTTTTCTCCTGAAATTCCTCATCTATCTATTCACAAGGAACTGGAGGGGCTTTAAAGATGATTCAGCATAGAGCACTGCGTGGTTCTGGCTCCTCTTAAAGAGTGGAAGCAGAAGACTTGCTGTGTAAATGCTGCCGGCCAGATGGGTGCTTAAATCTAGGTGATGGAAGCTGTACCCATGAACCTATGAACAGATTTCCTATTTTTATTTTGTAAAAACAATTGGCTAACATCACGTTTTTTGGTATTTTCTGCCTGTACGATTCTAACTCCAGCTGTGATTATGTTTCGCAGAAAGCAAGGAGAAGTCAGAGGTTTGATTCTTGTCTTCAAGTTAAAACTTAATTATTTGGCTAATTTTCATTCCAAGACTGAGACAGTCTCAACGACATAAAACTTCTCCAGTGTGAAAGCTGAGAGTGAAGAACCATCTACAGAGGCTTAGAGATGCCCTTCAGAAAATAATCAGTGAAATCACAAAGAGCTTTGGTGAAGACCTTTTTAAATACTTTCCCATTAGGTAAAAAAAGGTCTTAACATGTTTCTTTAAGGAAAAGGACTCATTCCAAGTCATTGCTTGTCTCCCTAAAAAATACTTAAATTATGTACCAATTTAAGCAAATGTCACCAAGGCATTATCAAAGACATGCAGCTCTTTAATTTTGATGAAAACAAACTGCTAAGTAGAGAACAATTAGCATCATCCTTATGAGTTGCGGAAGTGACAGAAGGAAGAAGAAATTTGCACAAAAGAATACACAAATCCATAGATAATATACTACTCCCATGTTCAAGAAACAACCTTTTCTACATAAACACAAAATGTTTATGGCAACACGTTTTATGTGCTCAATTGCTTACACAACTATTTTGAAATCAAGTTTTCCAAGTTTTCGTACTTGGCTTCTTTCCAGCTGCCGTTACGGGAGGAAAGATGTCAGAATCGCTACTGGTGAGGTCTGAGCCCAGCCAAGTGAAATGCTGTTAAAGCAAGACAAATCTAATTCAGCTTTGCTACGTATTTATGGAAATTAATGAAGTCACTCATGAGAAAAAAATGACCCAGTTTAAAAGACAGTGGCAACAAACAGACCTTGTTCTCAGTTTCGTACCATTCTTTGCTATAGTTTGCTAATTATTTTCCTCTACAAGTAAATATTTTCATTTGGTTCAAGAGATTCCCTTGAGAAAAAATGAAAAAAGAAGACACCACGATATGACACCAAACACAGCATTACACTGAGTATTGCTGACTTCTTTTCTGAAAGATGTAGAACACAGTAGGCCAAGGGTTACTGGACTGAAAACTTCAGAAGATGAAGGACTGCTGCTCAGGACCTATAGTAAGCTATTTCTCAAAAGTAACAATGTATTTTGAATGACAGTAAATAGGATAAAAGTCAGTAATAAAGTTCAATGGGTAGTTGTTTCCCAAAATGAGTGTTTAACCAGGGAGGAACTTCTTTTTAGAAAGATAAATCAGATAAGTTTCAAACCAGCTTAAGAGACTTTTTTCTAATTAAAAATAAAGTCATCTTCACCCTTGTTTGACTGAAATCAGTAAAACATTTGTACTGTCTTGAAATATTGTGTTCTAAATCAAGAAAATGGAGTTAAATCAAAGTACTGTTTCATGGAAGTCGCACTGTGGACCTCATGCTCTTTATAAATGGACAGCATTCCATAAAGGACCATGTCTCCTATTATTCAGAGCACATGTCCCAGGTCAGCACAGTTAGCCCTGCAAGTCATGTGAGTATATGCACATCAGAAGAGAATTATTTCACTTAGGCAGCTCAAMTCATAGGAGAAAGTGAGAACTCATAGGAGAAAATGAGAAATTTGCCTAAGGCTGTGATGACATTTATTCATATAAACTAACTTATTTCAGCAACTTACAATGAAACATTTGAAAAGTGCTGATAGATTTCYTTTTAATGAAATTGCAAAATAAAATATTTCAACAGTCCAAAAAGAACTGCTGGAATTCGGATTCCACAGTTTTTGAAATGACAACTTTGAGGTTCAGGGCAAAAGCAAACATGTAAATGATGGGATTTCCCCAGGAATGAATTTCTCAGCTTGTTATCAGCTCTTCTTCAAAGTAATATGAACTACAACTGTGTCTAAATGTGCCATGACTGTGTCCAAATACCAAATAAGAAAAACATTTGCTTCAAGTCTATTTGATAGTGGGTGACAGATAATCTGATCCTCTGTGATCTTTTCAAGAAGGAAGAGTCTTCTAAGCCTTCCTCTAGATAAGAATTGTCCTCTGTCATCTGTACTCCAGTATTCAGCCCTCAAAGTCTTACAGAATGATATTATAAGAAAGAACCATGATACAAGGCTGTCAGGTGCCCAGGTGATTAAAAACAGTTTGAAATAGCTTCACTAATAATCTTCTACTTCTTACCCCAAAAAAATGCTCATTTTCACTCATCAGGCTTATGGAGAAAAAAAAAAAGTCAAGGGAAAAAAAAAGCAAAACCAAATACTTTCAATCATTTCAATTGARTTTATATCCATTTATGTATTTTCAGTAGAGTTTTTTTCATCTTCTTCCAAGAAGAAAAGAAAGTAGTAGTATCCACCTTTTTAGCTTATTAAGGGTAACTCRTAATTCTGGGCTATGAAATACAGGCAATTCTGCTTTCTGTTCCTACTGTATTCCAGTACATGCAAACCAAGGATTACTTGCAAGTCTGGAGAAAAAAATTTCAAAAACCCCAATTAGCCATTGAGGAAAGCTTTGTAACAGAGTTGCAGCATTGCTGGTGCCAAACACTAGAAGAATCAGAAGTCACTTTCAGATTCAGAAATCTGCTTAATTAAAAGGATTTCTGTGTACTGATTTAAGCTATTTTTCTTTCTTGTATCCATATTTGCTTATAGGTAGCTATTGTGGCTCAGATACCTGGAATTAAGCACACAGCAGAAACTTTTTTGAAAAAAAACACTGGGACGTTCTCCATAGGTGAAAATTAGGAGGTCTAAAGTACCTATGGCACTAGGTAGATGTGGGTCATGCAGCTATATTTATGTACCTGCAAGTTACATAAATGCCTTTGAGTATTATGCATACTGCATTACCTATGATGTTCTGTGCTAACACAGTTACATTTTCTCCACCTCTCAACCTCTTCCTGCAATAATGAAGATAAAACATTTGATGACTGAAGAATTATAACCTTCACTTAGATCATTTAACTTTGTCTTTTGGGATATTATCATACTAGGATATTTGCAGGCAAACTGTGAGAGTTTGCGTCAGCAAATCCGTAAAGCAGTATGTATAAACGAAGGCTCTCACAAAGCTTCACAGTGAAGTGCATTGCAGGAGCTATTATAAATCAAAGTCACAGGTAGCTGAACATACTCTCTGTTCAGCTAAAAAAAACCTGTTGGATAAGACAGAAAGCTTCACAGCAAAACATGGAAATGCAAAACAAGGGCAAAGAAGAAGGGGCAGAGGACAGAGGTCAGATTTCCCCTTTAAAAATAGGGCTAAGGAAAGCTTAGATGAAAGATTAGTAAGGCTGGAGGGAATGCCATGGAAAAAATGTCACCAGGCATCTGACCCTCTGTGCCTTCGCTGGAGTCTGCATCTGTGGAGGAGTGGCAGCCGCAGCCTCCATTGGTATTACAGCTCCTCTTTGGGTCTAAAATAAGGTTTTTGGCCTAGATACTATGTTCTTATAGAAACAGAGGATGCCAAGAGTGTGTATGTATATCTGTATTTATGCAAGTATCACAGCATGAGATCCAGAGGCTATTAATCAAGGAATTACTCCATCTGCATGGCATTTCTCATGTGACCGTTCCTAGATCTCTCTAGCTACAGACTTTCTGTACTTCGCAGAGCACAAGGGCTTTGTGCAAATTTGGCTAGAAACAATACTGCTTTACATCCTGGAAATTTTAATAGAGCTCTGTAAAAAAAGAAATAGAAATGTATCACTATGTATATTCCAGAATGCAGAAGGTTTTAAATGTTTCATTCTAGGCCAGAAAAGAGTGAATGGTCCCATTGTGCTAGCACAAAAAGTTCAAATTTTAAGAATTCCAATGTTATTATATGGTAGCACAGATAAAATGAAGTTTTAATTCCTTATAGATAGACAGAACTGGTGATAGGGACCATAATTTTTGTGTTTCTTTTGCGCAGAAGTTACCCTGTGGCAGAAAGTAAAGAAAATGAACACAAAAATGTCCAAAGGCTGGAATTCAACAGCTACCCAAAAACTGTCTATAACAATAGTTTTCTCTAGTCCAACTAGCACACCAGAGAAGCTGAGGGCTGAGGTTTAACAAGTAAGACCTATCCCAAAAAGAAGTCTTTCACTTGGAGTCTCAGCGTTAGCTGCAACTGTGTTCAGTTTAGTATTGTCAAAACTTCAAGGCAGTGAAGCTTTCTCAACTTTCAGTTTGATAAAGGACAGAATTTGGAATGAGCTTTCAGACTGGGTATGCAATCTAGCTGAGCAAAGATTTCAGAGCAACATTTTGGGCATGACTCCAGCTCAAAAAAAAAAAAAAAAGAAAAGAAAAAAAAAAAGAAAAAAAGAAAGAAAAAAAAAAAGCGTCCGGAGCTGGTTTGTGATTTGCCTTTTCTTTGCTCCCAGCACGTTCCACCCACTAAGTTCAGTAATAACTGGAACAAATTTCTATGCAATTTATGTCTGCACACATGGAGTTAAGATTTACATACATAAATCTATATGAGAAGGAAATCTTTCTTCCTCTGTGTGTGTGACTGCAAGATACTTCCAGCATTTATGACCAAAATTAGGAAGGTATTCTGAGCCTACAAAGACCWGATGAGTGTGTATTTTAATAGAGATCCTTCACAGGAAGCATTGTGGTGCTATTTAACAACGCATTCAGACACTTACTTAGACTACCATTTGATCCTCCAGAGAATTAAATTAGAACAGAGCTTTTTGTAATAATCATCTGATCAAAATAACTTGCTGTAGCCATCATTTATAAGGGCAACTGTCCTACGTAGTAACTCACATGGTATTTTCTATTAGACATAGGGATAAAAGAAAGCAAATTATGTATGGAAATATATCCTAATCTTCAGATAAGGGAGAGCTTGGCTGTCTTGAACATTGTCCATTGCTGCAAGATACATCAAGATTCTCTTTGTGCTGTATGAACTATACTTTTGGGAACACGGAAATGGGACATAGGAGGCCTCAACACTGTGAAATGAGAGTCACCTATAGATACTCCTATTTCAAAGAGTCATAGRATGGTTGAGGTTGGAAGGGACCTCTAGAGATCATCTAGTCCAACCCCCTGCTCCAGCAGGGACACCCAGAGCACGGGGCACAGGGCAGTATCCAGGTGGGTTTGGAAGACCTCAAGAGAAGGAGACTCCACAACCTCCCTGGGCAGCCTGTTCCAGGGCTCAGTGTGAGTGTCCTCACACTGTGACCCTCTGTACTGTGTTTGAGTGCATGCACTACACTCCTTGCTCCTGAGGGTCCTTCCTGGAATGAATAAAGTGCTTTCTCCAATACAAAGCCTATGGCTGACTTTCACAGTGGCTTATTGCTTTGAGGTTATTTATAGGCAGCATGACCAAAACTGGTGCCAGGTCTGACTCCTTCTGCTTAACAGTTCTCCAAAACTCTTCTAGGAGGTCTAACATTCCAAGTTACCGCTTATCTAGCACTACCACAAAACAGATATTATCTCCATGGTAGCTAACACCACCATAGATGACTGCGATGGAGACTGCACCTTATTTCGGCTCACTGAACTGAAAATGTACACAAAAACACTGAGCCAATCGGGAAAGTGTTGCAGATACTATTGGCCTTCTCCAGAAGAGGTACGTCTAAGCAGTATGGGTAGGAGCTACCTTGTACCATTTAGTCTAGTTCCTTCTGGTCAGTTTGTGAAGATGTCATTAGAAATATAGACACAGATAATGAGGGAAACAAGACAGAAAGAAAACATATTGCAAATGCTACCGAGGAGAGTGAATGCACTCTCCTCTGCAAGCCTCTTCATCTTTGCAAGATTCTAGGCATTTCAGTAGGCACTGAACCATCTGTTAGTTCAGTGGGATTAAGGAGCCAAAAAAATACCTGACAAAATAGAGGAAATTCCAGAAATAGTAATTTATGGAAGTTTCTAAATGCTACAGGAAAATACTGTGGAATATTAAAAAGTGCCTTATTACTTAACCTAAAAATCATCTATAGAAGAGGAGCTTCCTCCATGCTTTGGAGGAAGTGGGAGTAGGTTAAGGGAGAAAGAAGAGGGATTCAGATTGATTTAAATAGGAATCTAACTTTCTGGGTTTTTTTTCTCATTGACAAAGTAAAAAAAAAAAAAAAGACATTTCTTTTGTTGTTGATTTAAGAAATCAGTTTAGTCATGAAAAAGAAATATTGGGAGGATGGGGCAAACTCTTATCGGTGATGGCCACTAATAGGACAAAGGCTGGTGGGTACAAGTTGAAACACAGGAAGTTCAATCTGCATATGAGGAGGAACTTCTTCCTTGTGAGGGTGACAGAGCCCTGGAACAGGCTGCCCAGGGAGGCTGTGGAGTCTCCTTCCCTGGAGATCTTCCAAACCTGCCTGGATGCCACCCTGTGCCCCGTGCTCTGGGTGTCCCTGCTGGAGCAGGGGGTTGGACTAGATGATCTCTAGAGGTCCCTTCCAACCTCGGCCATTCTGTGATTCCATGAAGTAAAAACAGCTCCATCTCCTAAGGGAGAAACAAACAAACAGAACCACCCTGAGCCTGCTGGTCAGTGCCCCCTGCAGATTACAGAAGGCTGGACCATCCCCTCCTCAATCTGTGTCCAAATATGCACATGCCACATGGCCAAGAAGAGCATTCTACCTCTCACGTACAAACGTTTCTGAAGCAGCAAATTATAAAGCATTACTCTCTAGTTTTGTGCTTCAGATACTCATCAAGAAGGACAGACATTAATAGGTCTACAGTGAGCTAGACGTTTGAGTTTGCACTAGAATTAATGCAATTCATTAGAATTAATGCAATTTATTATACTAAAGAAGCTGCCTAGCGTTTAGATTCCGTCCTTCCTTCCTTTCCTTTCCTTCCTTCCTTCCTTCCTTCCTCCCTTCCTCCCTTCCTTCCCTTCCTTCCCTTCCTTCCCTTCCTTCCCTTCCTTCTGATGCTCTAGCATAATTTCTATTCAAACTCAACTGCGCTTCTTCAATTCAAGCTCCTCTTTGGATACTGATTTCTGCCACAGTTTCTTTTATGTTGTATTATTATTTTTTTTCCATGGACTGTTAAAGTGTGTGGAATTTACTAATGTTTTGATAACCAAAATCTCACCAAATCTCTGTGCTGTTTTTTGTTGTTGTTGTTGATTTTTTTTTTTTTTTTAAACATGACCACAGACTCTCCTGGCCGATTTGGTAGATCCTTGAAACTAAACCAGAGAAACTCCTCCAGTCTTTTTATGGAGCAGAAGGGTGTTGTGGCATGTTTCTTTTTAGCAAGCTCTCCTTAAGTGATATATTTAGGAGGTATGAGGGGAAAGAACTGGGCAGTCCTTTATTTATCTTCCCAACAGGTGCAGCACGGGGAAGCACAAAGGCAGCATTTGCTCATTTTAGTTCTGCCAAGTACAAAGCACCTTCTGGCCTGCTGAAAAGCCACTTCTCTTCTTTCCCTTGAACTCAATGATTTTTTGATTTTAGTGAGACTATTTTAAGTAGTTTTCCTGTGCCTAGCCAGCCACTCTGCTTTATGCACAGAGCGGGTAAGCTTTTCCACTCAGTTAGAATCTCAGCAAGCCAGGCCAATCTTTCATTATCTGCATGTGATTGCATTAAAATAAAAGGAATTGTATTGTATAAGGAAAATAAAATGTTTTTTCCTCCAATTTACACCAAAAGAATGCAGCAACAACAACAAATAAAAAAAAAAAAAAAAAGAAAGAAAGAAAAAAGAAAAAGCCCAAATGAAGCCAACCAATGTGGGTATTTTTCTTTGCCAGCGTGGGCTGTTTTTCAAGCAGCATAATGTAACTGGAAAAGCAGTCTTCTACTTCAGAGAGGTGGATGTGGAAGGTCAAAGAACAAATCAGAGGCAGACTGATATCTCCGAAGGAAGTGTGGGAGCTCCACGTGGAAATTAGCTGGAGGAGGACATACACAGCCCAAGAACCACCCAACTTGCAACACACAACAAGATCCATGCAGGATGATACCCGGCTACAGAGCTCAGCATGGCAGCAGGGCCCACCCCGGCAGATCCAATTACAATAGCTAGGCATAAGTTTGCTTTCTATTTGTAAAGGCTTTAAATTTATTACTGGAGGTGATGAAGAGAAACTTTCTGAAGAATTGATAGGGAAAATAAGATAAGGGGTTAGGGTTTCCCCCTTCCCTCTTCCACCTGCAACACGTAAAGAAGAAGAATTTGTTCTTTAGAAAGCTGCCAATGCTAGTATTGCTGCAAATTCTGACGTCRGAACTCATCATTTTAATACATCATTGTAAATGACTTGAATGGACCCATTTTCTGGGTGACTGGGGTCCAAAACTGGAGCTGGTTAGCACAGAGATAATGCATTTTACAGTTGGTCCTGCAGGGGGAAAGTGAGGATGGCAGAAGATAGATGCCTAGATGCTTTCCTTGTGCCTTACTGAAGCATGTGCCCGTGCAGCAAGGACAGCAGCAGCTGCACTGCCTGTTTCGGTGCCATAAAGGAATGAGTGCTCAGGTTCGCTCTTCTGGGTGAAAAGYGCTAAGCAAGTTTTATGATGTTCACATGCCCAGTTCTTGAATTTTCAGAAAACTTTCTATCAACAAGTTTAATTTTGACCAAAGCCAAATCCATATACTTAAACAGAATTTCCATTTAACTTTTTTTTTTCAGCTCTGAAAAAGAAATCTAACTTTGAAAATGTGATATTAAAAGAAATCATGCTTTAATGATCTTCCATGCTTTAATGGAAGCTCCAGGCAATATTCAAGCAGACCTTGCAAATCTTTAGGAAATGAGACTAGCAGACTGTCGATAAATTCTTTGCTTAAAATTTGGAAAATTCTTTGCCTAAAATTTGGAATGGTCGTTTAACTCATGACTAGGAATTATTTCCTAGACTGGGGAGAATAAATACAGCAAATTTACAGAGCGGCCCACTGGAGACTGACTTGCACCTGTGCCTGTGGGATGATGCCCACAAATAGTTTGAAACTTGCTCTTGATAGACTTGGCACTTCTACAAGAGCATGGCCAAAAGTCACAGCCTGTGACAGTTTAAGAGGGCAGCTAATTAATAGACATCCCTTATTATGAATATTAGGAGGGAGAGAGGAGGATTGGCTGAACCATTAYTATAAATTACAGGAAATATTTATATGACGAAGGGCTATTTTGTTAGCAATCTGGAAAACTAAAGGCTATTAAAGTTAACTGGCCTGGTAACTGCCCTGATGATCCTAGTCATCCACTGGGAGCAGTTTCCAGGATGCCCACTGATAYAGTCTTCACCTTGTCAATGAGAAATTTTAAACAGACAGAACTGTCTTACAGTGACACYGCCAATTTACCGCAAGGAAGCTGCAGAGGATAAAATATACAGGGCTTTGACTTTCTAGGAGTAACAAAGGCCCTAAATCATTAATTATGGAATCCGGTGTGTACAGTGACAAATTCCATTCAGCTGAAGTGCTCCAACAACCTTCTCTCAGCTGAGTGTGTGCACTGTGGGGCTCCCCTTTCACCAAATCAGGAAATTTCCCACTTGGGTCTAATCTTGGGTCTAATCTAATAATCTTAAAATAGCTCAGTGAGCATTTGGCTTGAGAAAAGCCTAGGAGTTTGCAGAACTAGCCTCTCTGCAAAATAYAGCCATTATTCCAGTGCCTTAAAATGCAAGAATGTCATAAAATGGGATTTTATCAATATTCTTGTGCTACCCAGTTTCCGATTTAACAGTTGCTTGCTCATTTTAACTCTACAAGGACCTGTTAGAGTAAGGTGCATGGGATCCCTCATGTAGTTTGCTTCTTTTGGAAATGGCAGAAGAAACCTACTGCTAAGGTGCTTCTGTGATGCCTCCTTTTTTCCTCCCTTTTAATGTAGTCAGCCCACCAGCTCCCCAAAAGCTTCTCAGTCCTTCCAGTGGCACTTGCCAGAGTGTAGTCAGTCTACATAGTCCAAAGTTAATCTTCATTAATTAATTACCTTCAGTCCTTCATGTTTTGGAAACTTCTTTGAGAATAGGCATTTAACAGACATGATGGTCTAAGTTCTCACTGGTAGACTTACTGTCAGAACTAGCAGTGATACTGTACTGTTAATAGTACCTTACTACTAGTAACCAACTAGTACAGTATGACAAGTAGTACTACCCACTCCAGTGAGTCCCTGATGCACCAGATGACTTTAGGGATCAGCCAGCCTCTTAAGTATAGTAAAATAAATACTGCAGTTAAGCTGAGTGCAATAAGGAGGCACCATTCTATAACCTGTATGTGTCAGTTTTCCAGAGTTCATGTGAACCTTCTGTGAACTTTAGCTTGATCATGATCTAAGGTTTTAATATTTTGTTTTACGCCAGTGAATATTGACTCACCCCAAAACATTTATATATATCTCAAAATATTGTGGTTCAAAACTAAACTAATTTTGTAACACAACCTYGGAACTGCATTTGAATTCACTGTGTTGTAAGAACACCTTTGAAGCAATCCGTTCTTAAACAGAAAGGCATCCTTAAAAACTATGAGCCTCCATACASATTATCTCCATATTATATTTCTTTTAAAATCATAGAAATGTTTCATTTTTTTATATATATAGTCACAGAATGCATTCAKATTAAACTGTGCAATATCCAGGCAAATAAGATCAAATAAAAGGACACTTAATACATGTGTAAATCATWTGCATTACAAATAAGACACTTTAGAAGGGGCTTGGCTCTAGGCTTGATATACAGGATTAGGCTCTCGTATCAATACATGCACTTGGTGCAGCTATTTTCAGAGAGAGACTTCATCCATCATTGTCCTCGAGCATTAAGGAGAGCCAGTAAGTAAAATGATCATGCTGGTCTGTCAACACTACTTGGTTAAGGCTCAATCTTGCAAAAAGTTTAGTTTTCACATGTCCGAACCCCAACAAGGTGCTGAAACTGTATAATGCTCATAAAAGTTGCTCTGCTCTTGCCTTCCACAAAACTAGAAAACGTTTCAAAAATAAAGCAAATTCTGTTCATGGGTCAATGCTAAATCAAATGTAATTATTCATTCTACAAACATGGAACTGCTAGATATTTCACAACTGATGAGAAATAAATGCTATTTAATGACTCTTACTCTTTCCTCAAAAATATCTTTAAGAATTAACTCTGTTTTGCATCTTGGGCATGCATTAGGGAACATTAGGGAATCTATAAGTCCCCGTACTTCCAAAGTATACAGTCTGCATATTTATGATTTAATAAAGGCTATACAYATTGTCAATGCTAAACAGTAATTATCAGAATTTCTCAAAGTGACTTAAGTATGGAAAAAAAAAGTCAAAGGCTGGAGAAGTAATCTGACTGTAAGAAGCTTATTTAGCTTGAATTTCCAAAACAGTAAAAAGTGAAGGTCAGTTTTTAAAAAGATGTAAATTAATAGYCCCCAAACTTTTCCATATGTTTTCCATGATAGCCATGCCTCTGATGGATAATTTGAATCTTGCTAACAGACTACACAATTGGATTCATTTCTGTGAACTYCACTGTGGAAAAGAATATAATAAAGCGGCCTGTATTGCTGGTCTTGTTGGTCCTCCCAAAGACTATCACAATAATTCCTCTAGTATGGTAAAATATATCACTGAGGTTTGACGTGTGTAGAAAAGCTTGCTAGATTCTTTATTTATGCATAATACATAGAGACTAATTTTTACCAAAACCTTAAAACTGATTCATGAGCATTTTGCTTCTATTTAATAATATAAAAACCCTTATTTTCAAAACACTAATAAAAATATAGATACATGCTGATTTTTTAAAAACAGAATAACAGTTTATACCCTGTTTTCCAGAGTCTAGTTATCTTAGCTAAAGAGAAACCACTAAATGCACTACAAAAAAATCTGCAGTCTTTAAAAAGTAAATGAAATATTTACCAAAATCTTTGATATCTTTGCTAAACCATTGATTTATTGTCTAAAATAGCTGAAGGTCAAGCTTTTCTGTGCTATACACCTACCTGAAAGTAATTTTGTAGCTTAAAGGAGCAATAATCTGTGATTGTATAATGGTGCTATAAGGTTATCACTTTTAAATATCACTTCTTATTTAAACCGTGCAAGATGGTATACAGGGCATTTTTGTGTGTATTCATAAATCATGTAATTAAGAAAAGCTTGGCTTAAGAAAAGCGTGGTTTTTTATGCTTACCAGCTTTCGTGGTGGGTTCCGGCATTGTTACAAGAAATCTTTATTCCCAGTGAGTTTCAGTCTTTCAGATACAGTAAGTAGTAGCCCCAAGTCCAGTTGAGAGAGGATGCAGATCAGTATGACAAGCAGAGGGGGAGAAGAATTCCTCTGCTTTATATACTGCAACTGAAATATCAATCAAAATAGCACCTCCTCTCTTTTCAGTGCAAACACTCTGAAAATTGACAGTTATGGGAACCCCTCTCACATCTGTTGTCTGCGGCTTCTGCTCCCTTGGCTTTTGGAAGGAATCTCTGCTGCATTGCATGGGGCTGATGAGAACATCTATAACTTTCTAAATCGAGCAGCAACCCTCTCTGTCTCTGTAACACACAGACACGCGCACACATGCAGACAGAGTTTGCACGAAAGGCCACTGCCAAGCTGTTGAGGAGGCTCTGCAGCCTGCAAAGTTATAGGGACTTCCTCTATACATTTGCCCTTTTCCACTACACAAAAGGAGAATAGAAATTTGAAAAGTGTGCCTAAATAATCATGTTATTTTCCGCTTTTGAGAGAAAGTGATATTCAGAGATGAAGGAGTGAGAAGCAGAATACTTTGTGATATTAAGGAGGAAAAAGGATTCCCGTGCTCCATGCTTAGTTCCATTTGTACTCTCTACACTTTCTTGTGTACTTTCCCTGTTGCCATCCCAATTTGGGTTTCGATAGAGACTCTGGAGTCACTTTTAGTACTGCTGCCTCGTTAACTGGAGAGGTCAGTGCCTGCTGAGAGATGAGCTACTCTCCCTTCCAGTCATCCAGGAGATACAAAAAGCCTTCTTTGCCAAGCCAGGAAACAAGACAGAAGGAATGGAAATACAATCTGTAGCACTGAGCCACCAAACTAAGCCTTTGGGCTGCCCTCCTCTTAAACTCCTACTTAAGCTATGAATATGTAGGCAATAGAAATGYGGGTCTAGTTAATCAGGGGTACTAGGATTTATTTTCTCATTCCCTTTGGGGATTTTGAGACACAACTGGAGCAATTAATGTAAGAGATAAGGAGATACTCAGAGGTTTCACACTATTAAAACATGTCTTCCCACACATGAGTAAGATGTAAATGCTAATAGGCAGTTTGCACACTGATTAAATACACTCAAGTGTTACGGAAAACAGACTTAACATCCTTACACAGGAGTCGGAGACAGAAGAGGCCTGYCAGGTCATCTTGCTTGCCTTTCCTCCTGCCCATGCATAACTGTTTTCCCAACTACGTTTTCCATCTTTTTATTCATTTTCTATTTATACCTTATAAGGGATAGGAATTTCATTCCTCTCTAAGAAACCACTGTCACCTGTTATTTTTCAGCATCAGGTTTCTGAGTCGCTAATTGTGATATATTATTTGATTGATCCCAGTGCTCACAAAATAATAAAGAAAGGTAAGACCTCTGCCTATGGGAACCTAAACCCTCTTTGTTACATATCACCATCTAGGTGAACCTCCTTACATCACTGAAATAATTCCTGTCTTTGGAAATCAAAGAGAAAGCTGCCCTAGGGATGTAACTGGGGATTTTGTGTGGTGAGATTGGGGAACCCCTGTAGGCACGAACCTAAAAGTGTTGCAGAGACGATGTTTTGTTGTCGTTGTTCCTCTGCTGTTACCTCCTACTAAGGCAATGAACATTGTGATGACTGATGAGTGGAATGAGAGAAGGATGAAGCACAACGTCTTACAAGATGCAAAGGCAATTCACTTTCCATTTCACCCACAAGTGCCACTGTGGTAGATCTAGGCTTTCAAGTCTGAATGTGTCTTGCATTAGCTCTGAGGAGGGAATCAGTTTTTCCATAGGGAAGGTAAAACACATTTTATTTGTTTCATGTCAATCCCCAGATGAATCCCTGCCTCAAGTGTGTCCATGTAGACTATTCAGAAAAAAAATTTTAAAAAAAGTTGATACACACTTTCCTTTAATCGGGAGACATCTTCAATTCTCTCCAAACCATTTTTTTACACTCTTAGCAGAGATGACAGACTTCATTCATTTGGGCACTTTCAATGTACTTTTGAAATTTCTTTTGGGAGATAGGATGCTGGCGATTAATTTTTGTGAGAAAGTACCTTTGGCTGTAAGAAGCAAGTTGAGAAGTTGTGGTTGTAAAAAAATATAAATCAGACTCCAACCTAAGACTACATAGGCAACTTGTTTTATTCTTCTTCCCRCACAAATATTGATTCCATGTTCCTTATCCTATAGTAGTTATTAGTGCTTTTGTGCTATTGAATAGATGTCCTTCACAGCTTGTCTCTCACAGGTATATTTCTCTTCCACATTTGCACAGTGCATGGTAGTCATCAAACTGCCCCTGTTASTTTGTGCATGTGAGATGTGAATTTTGAAAAAAAAAAAAAAACCAACAAAAAAACCCCATGAACTGCTCTAAGACTGGTCCAAAAGAAGGAAGAAATCAACATTGTGGGGGGATTTGATTTACCTTGTAGTTTTTATTCCATTTTGCCCATATCTAATCCTAGAGTTTATGTACCACAAACTTTCTGCTAGTAATGATGATGTTCATTTATTCACTCTAAGAATGTTTGCATTTTTCATTATTTCCTTCAGTTCTCCTCTCTATATGCCAACCACTCGCATGATTAGACTTATCTTGTGAATTAGCTAAGCCAGAATAGGAAGTATCTTCTGTGCTGAACACACAACTCCAGAGCAAGTGAAAGGGCTGTGAACCACTCATGGACGCCCTGAGACCTCAGTGTCAGCTGAGCTGCCAAATGACTGAGCCAGAACCTCCTCAGCAATTCTGAGATGGAAAGAAGCTCCAGCTTGTCTCCAGCACACCTTCTGTACCTCAGTGCATTGGAGACTATGGTTTTCCCAGACATCATTTTATTGACTTACCTTATTGCTAAAAGCATTTACTATTTTATATGAACCGCCTCATGTCTCTAGGTGAAAAGGGTGCTTCTCATAACTCATTCGATAATTTAGCTTGATATCTTGTATTTTATTTTTCTGTATAGTGAATATGCTCTGACCAAATTTCATTTTCATCACCCTTCTTTTGTGCATCACCATAAGGTCTCTTATCTGCCACTTCATGGACCAAACATACTAAGTTTCCTGAGTCTTTCCTATCCATTTCTGCTCCAATTAATCTAATTGCCCTTCTCTGGTCTCCTTTCAAAACAGGAGTATCCTATTTCATCTCTGTTCAGCTCCTTTAGTACTTTCCAAAGAGCAACTAAGGCATAAAATAATCATCCTCTCTCATCTGCTTTTAATAAATCCCCTTGGACATACATCCAAAGCACTTACTTGTTCTTGCAGCTGCTAGATCTGCATCCATAATTTCATTTTTGCTGCTATTCCTAGGAGTGAACTGTCTCACTTACTCTAGTGTCTATTCTAGTAAGTCAGTGCCTATTTGTACCAGAGAAAAATCTTTGTTTTGTCACCCAGCCAAAGGATTGGGGCTGATCCTCACAAGACTTGAGACAAAACTTCTCCAGGAAAATTATTTTTAAAAATTTAATTGTAGTATTTCTTGGATCTTCAGAAAAGCCAGTTCATTGAAACAAGAATGCTGGACAGAAATGATCAGTTTAGAGGAAAATGGGATAAGATTCCCAGATCTGCCCCATGAGGCAAACTGATTGCCCCATGGGGCAAAACCTTGACAAAAATAATAAAAAAAGAAGATATAAAGCTCAAAATAACATGCAATCCATACTCAGGGCTTTAAACTAGGATATAAGAAACAGCCAAGTCTCTGGCTGTTTGATTCAAATCAAARTCTTGAATATGTCTCTCTTATTTCACATGGGAATGTCTTTATTCAGACTATACTAGGGTTATTTTTGTTTCAGTCCTGTATTTGAAGCAGTGTAGATAACTGAAATGTCTAAAAATCTACTGCAGATGGATTGCAAAGCATTCTTTCTCCCATGCCATGTGGGTGGTTGGCTGAACTAGTTGGTATCTTTGTCTCTCCAGGCCTTTCTCTAGATCTGATATTTGGAGCTTTGGAGCCTCCAGGAAAGTTATTTTTGGACCCTCAGGACAACAGGTACAAAGCAGGGACTGACAGAGTCCTCCCTGCCATGAGGGGAATCTGATAAACATGATTCCGCAGGAATCAGGTTTATGAGTACCCAAGATCCTCTCAAGCCCAACTTCCCCTTCATCTTGCACAAGG
Source organism: Nothoprocta perdicaria (assembly GCF_003342845.1). NCBI lineage: Eukaryota > Metazoa > Chordata > Aves > Tinamiformes > Tinamidae > Nothoprocta > Nothoprocta perdicaria. Next base: position 770,195 of record NW_020455317.1, read on the forward strand.
TCTGAAAATCCTGTTCTCTATGTCTGCAGCAGAATCACAACATCCTGACATCACCTTCTGTTTGGATTCTTTTGATATCACTGACAATCCAAGGCACCTTTTCCCTTCTAACAGCAAAAATAAATCAATTCTGTCAATTTCTACCATACAGGCAAGTGATAGACTAAAATTGTGAAACAAATACACCTTCTCCTTTTGCAAGACAAAGGGACAACACAGCATGGAAAAAAAASACAGAATGGTTGAGATTGTAAGGGACCTCTGGAGATCATCTAGTCCAACCCCACTGCACAAGCACAGTAACCTACAGTATGTTGCACATAATCACATCAAGGTGGGTTTTGAATATCTCCAGTGAAAGAGACTCCACAACCTCTTTGGGCAACCTGTTCCAGTGCTCTGTCACTCTCACAGTCAAAAAGTTTTTCCTCATGTTTGGGCAGGAATTCCTGTGTTTCAATTTGYGCCCAGTGCCTCTTGTCCTGTCACCGAGGACCACTGAAAAGAGCTTGGYCCCATCCTCTCTTTCTCCCCCTCCTTCCTTTCAGTTATTTGTATACAGTGAGAAGATCCCCTCTCAGTTTTCTCTCCAGCAGTTCCATGTCTGGAACTGGAGCCCAGTTCTGGACATAGCACTCCAGATGTGGCCTCACTGGGCTAAATAGATGGGGAGGATCTGCGCTTGACCTGCTGGCACCATTCTGCCTAATGCAGCCTTGGAGGCTGGTGGCCTTCTTGGCCACAAGTGCACATGGCTAGCTCATGGTTAACTTGTTCACCAAGACTCACAGGTCCTTCTTTGCAGAGCTGGGTCAGCCTGTACTGATGCATGGGATAATTCTTTGCTAGRTGAAGGACCTCCCTTTGCTGAGCTTCATGAATTCTCTCTCTGCCCATCTCTGCAGCCTGTTAAGGTCCCTGTGAATGGCAGAACAGCCCTCTGGGGTATTCACTGCTCCCAGTTTATCATCAGCAAACTTGCTGAGGTTGCACTGTCTCCATTCATCCAGAATGTAGCATCYCAAGATACATATCACTCTTTAGGTCTCCACCTGATCTGTGAAGGCAATCCTTTTCATCTGATATCTTTGCTGAATTTTTAATTATTGATGAAAGATACCTGGATCTACTTGACCAGCTCAGTTAATCAGAGCCTTATAGACCTACTTCTACTCTGTCATGCACTTTACTGTTCTGCCATACATATGAGATGTGACCTTGGATGAGAAGTGATGAAAAATATTTTCTGTATAGATGTAGCATCCATAAATGGGTTCTTACTCTATGCASCAAGACGAGAGAAGATTAAACTTTAGAGCCTCGATTGCATTCTTTTTCCAAGACAAGTCGGCTTGGAGACACTTCAAGGCATGCACGAGCTGTCGTTGACAGATAAACACCACTTGTCAGCTTTACCTTCTGCCTTAGAATGACCCAAAGAGTGACATTACTGGGTAAGCAACACATGCCCCATGGTGTCCTATAGCAGTCACAGTGTTTCCTTTCTAACAGTAAATTCCAGTGCACTGAAGCACTCGGCACCAAAGTCAACAGCCAGCCCCTAGGTCAGGGCAGCAGGCAAAGCAAGAGGAGATAGAAGGAGAATGGGTTCGTTCCTTCRAGAGCTTTGCTGAATCAACCAGAAAAAAAAAAAAATAAGATGAGGGTTGGTAATAAAGGAAAAATCGATGGGAGTTTGGCCACTGACTTCAAGAAAGCCAGAGTTTATTTCACTCTTTGTGAAGGAAATTTGTGAGGAAATTTGAAAGACAAATCTGCAGTCAAGAGAGGGAAGAGACATTGCAGCCCTGATTATTGTTCTTACTTCCACAGGTGAAAATGGAAGCAGCTCCCCACAAGCTGTGCCTAGGTAAGCAAGACCTATGCTGGGTATATATGCACCCTGATACTGAAAACTGTCTCACTCAGAATGCTAGATGCAGTGTAGCAAACAGAAGTCTTTTTGGCCACAATTTTTCTGTTCGTTAAGCAGGTGCAATTTACTTCTAGTTCACAGAAGAGCACATGATTCACCACAGCTGATTTTAGCATAGCACTCAAGTATGTTGTCTCTAGCATTGGTCAATGAGGTTTGGGATGAGGAAAAAATTCCCTCATCAGTATAAATTAGGATTCTGATCTTGTCATATTTGTACTTTTTTTGTGCTTTCCTATGTAAATATACTATTTCACCATTACGCTTGGTGAATTTATTTTAGAAGAATTCAGTGCATTTGATCTTATTAGAAATAYGCATTTATGCATCCTCTACAAATGAAGCTCTTGAAGTTCCTATAATCCATAACTGTCCCAGAAATGGCACAAAAAATCCCAAAATATTTTTCCAAGTCCACTTCCAAATTGATTGCACTGATTGTATGTTCCAGTGTCAAAACTCCACAGACACATTCTGCACCGGAAGAAGGAGCATGCTTTACCTTATGGAAAGTGCTAGMACAAGGGATTTAGAATCACTTTAATGTTTCTGATAAAATTTTATTCCAATTGATTTTATTCAATTGGCAGAAGCAGAGTTCATAATTAGTGCTAGTCTTCAATGCTAAGAATTATACCAAGAATTGAAGTATCAGAAATATATGGATATTAAAAGCCTTCATGTGGTGCCCTTTAGAATTTTAAATATTACAGTCTTAGAAACCTTAATACTTGACAGAAGCAGAAAAATATCATGCTGTTCCAAATGACTGAGGTAAATCCAAGCGTCATTTATCTTTTTTTTTTTTTTTTTTTTTTTTTTTTTTTAAAAAAAAAAGCATCCAAGTCCCAAGCATGAAGAGGCATTTTATGAAAATAAAGCTTTAAAAAGCACTCCGAAGTATTTGGTAGTCTAGAAATGTCATCAAAGTGGCTATTCCCCTTTCAGCTGGCACCATCTAAGGTCACCCTTGCCGCCGTGATGACTCTAAAAGTGCTGATCCACTCTTTAAGAGAAATACGTTAGATTCCCAGATGTGCAATAGAGTTCATAGTAATCACAAACAGCTTCTTTAACTGGGACATGGCTCTTCATTTAACTGGGACAGTTCTTCATTTGTAGAGAGGGGAGGAAAATCCATTCTTCAGTCCTATAGTTAGCATCAAACCTATTTTATTTGCCTAGAGATTCTTTGCATGTGTTTTTTGTTTGCAAAAAACAGACTCATTTTCACAATGGAATACTAATCTCAGTTGCTACTGTAACACATTACTGTTTATATTGACTCTAAAAATAGCACTGCATATGAATAGATGGAATAAGGCATCAAGTTCTTGGGTTGGCATTCTCTTTTATCTGTTAAATCACATGTTATTTAGCATAATTGCATAATTAGAATAGTATTATATAYACAGCTAACTTGTTTAGCACATTAAAGGTATAGTTTCATGTTACACATGATCTAGAGTAGCTGCAGACTGCCCCTAGGAGGATGGACCTRCTCCCTTTCCTGTTTCCTCCTTCCTCAATACCAAGGTCTTGTTCCCTTCCTTGCACCAGACCTAGTGCATAAGAATAAGAGAGCATAAGAGTCAGTTCAGTTTACTGATCTGAGTGAATTCCTCTTATCTGGGGTGGGATGTACTTTATTTCTGTGGCTCAGTTGGCTGAAGCAGGTACTCCTGTAGCTCCATGATCACTAGATCTGAGGCAAAGGGAGAGCAGAGCCACAGGCAGGGGGGAAGGACTGCCCCTTTTAGCTGCAACCTACACACACATAGTGTTAGGTTTAATGGGAAGTTATACCCTCATCTCAGAAATCCACAGTTTATAAACATTTGCTTCCTATTCTGGAAGATAATTGAGGTATATGCTAAGTACTATTGATCTCCTAGTTCTTCCATTCCAAGAATGTCTGAAGCTTTGAGCTAGAATTTAATTTATCAAAGTCTTTTTTCCTTTGAATTGGACAAAAAAACCCAAATCACACCCTTGGTGAACCACTGTGGGATTTCCACTGATTAACCAATGTGTGAAAATAGGTTACAGGGGACATAACAGAAAAGGAAGAGCCATCCACCAGAAGCACAAGGCAAACTTGTAATAATTAGCCACGGATCTTTGCTTTTCTGAAAGTCTTTTTCACTAATAGGCTAACTTTATCTAACATTCCCCATTTGCTCTATGAGTCTGATCAGGCCTCATAACTTTGTGGTTCCCCTTGAACTCAACAGGTGCTGAAGATTTACCTTCACTTGTACATTATGTAATGAAAGGACTTGCATTTTCCCTCTCCCTGTTAGCAACTGTTATCTTTTACATAACAGATTTAATATAATATAGTCACAGGAACACAGTGGCACCACCCTAACTTCATTTATGGACAGCTATTGGCTTTAAGGAACATAGTACTCATTTCAATCAGTATTTCCAAAGTCATTGTCAGCTCTAATCAATCTGAGTCAGCATTGGACTGGAAACTAATCGTGTTTCTTAATATCATTATGTTTATTAATATTGTTAGTATCATTATCCCCTTAATGATAAGGAGATTTTCCTGAAGAATATGCAAAAGATTAAAGTCTGAAGGAGTAATTAACCCYCTATGTGGGCGATCGTAACTAGGAAGGTTTTAGATAATGTCCACGTGAATTTTAAAGGCAGGTTATAACTCAAAAGTTCCATGAAGAGATAAGATTAAAGACAAAAAAAAGGAATGTTACAATCAGCAAAGATTTACTGACTTAAYTAGGCTTCACAATCTGGCTGGTGAAGGAGTAGAATAGCATAYATTGTGTAAAAAGGAATAAACAAAGAGGTCATGGTCCTTACCCTTGCTCCTGCAAGTAAGTAAGTGCTTCTTTCTGGATCTGTGAATGCTGGATTCTTCATGGATGTATTTCAGTTTTACTATCGATTCAATACAGGAAGTACTGAACAGACATTTCATGGTTTGACTTACAGGATGATCTCTTTTGCTTAACTTTTACAAGCAGAGTGTCAGCCCTCTTATCTTAACTAGTCTCTCTTTGCTGTTCAATCAGTGGGGATCTAACCATCTGGCTCAGCTCAGTTAGCTGACCACAGTCAAGTACAGCCACCTGGGAGTGCCCTCCAGCATCCCTCTTGGCCTCCCATTGGCACTGCAGAGGGTGTGAGTCACTGGTAAGTCGTGTGTCATATCTGCTGCTCCATATGACTGACATAGGTATCTTAGGCACATCTGATGGCACTACAGTGCTATGTTTATGGAGCTGAGCCTTAACAAATGGATTTCAGAGTGCAAAGGAGAAGTGAATTTTTGGATGTCTCCCACCTTAGATTTTACCTGTTATATACCCTTAACAGAATGACAGAATTGCTGAGGCTGGAAGGGACCTCCAGAGACCATCTAGTCCTGCCCCCATGCTCAAGCAGGATCACCTACAGCACATTGCACAGTATTGTTTTCAGACAGCTTTTGAATATCGTCAAAGATGAAAACTACACAACCTCTCTGGGCTGCCTATTGCTCATTCATCCTCACAGTGACTTCCTCATGTTCAGATGGAACTTCCTGTGTATCAATTTCTGCACATTGTCTTTTGCCCTATCACTAGGTGCCACCAAAAAGAGTTTGATCTGATCCTCTCCGCACCTTCCTTTCACTTACTTGTATGCACTGATAAGATCTCCTCTCAGTCTTTTCTAGGGTGAAGAGTCACAAGTCTCTCAATCTTTCCTCATAAGAGAGATGCTCCAGACCCTTACTCATCTTTGTAGGCTTATGCTAGACTCTTTCCAGTATTTCTGTGTCTCTGAAGTACTGGGGAGCACAGAACTGGACATAGTACTCCCGATGTGGCCTCACCAGGTCTGAGGGGAACAATCACCTTGACCTGCTGGCAACATTCTGCCTAAAGCAGCCCAGATGGCTGGTGGCCTTCTTGGCCATAAGGGCACATTGTTGGCTCATGGTTAACTTGTCCATCAGGATTCCCAGGTCCTTCAATGCACAGCTGCTTTCCAGCAGGTCAAACCTCCAGTATGGGCTGGTGAATGGGGTTATTCACCCTTAGGTACAGGACCATGCAATTGCAATTGTTGAACTTCATAAGGTTCCTCTCTGCCCATCTCTCCAGCCTGTTGAGGTTCTTCTGAATATACTTACAATGACTAGCTCACATCAGTGTTCCACCATARAAATCCAGACATATCTGTCTAATTAATCTATCAGAAAACTTTCAAATTAATGACTAAGAGATGATTAGCTGCATAACTACACCAATACACTGGATGCCACAGAGTGAGCCTGCTCCTGTGTTCTTCCTCTCTTCCACAAACTTCTATCTACCTAACCCCAGGACTTGTGCTACTTTTCCCTGGCTGGCCACAGATCTTCTTAGTTTCATTCTTCACTCTCAGAGGGGTTCTGCATCTACAGAATTTCTCTCATTCCGTTCTTGCACATATCAGCCCACTCAACTCCATCTTTTATTCACCTCCACTTCCTAGACCTGCAGTTGGCAATGTGATGCATCTTGATACACAGATTTTTCAGTCTGGGTTCTGACGTGTTCTTTCTCAGTGGTACAATGATATTTTGGACCAAATCTTCTCAGTTTAGCTTAAGCTTCACTGTATGTATTAAAACAAAACAAAACAACAACAACAAAAAAAGTTGATTTCACAGGCACTCATCTATGGGAAAGATTCTTCTTCCAAAAATAAACTTTTCCTGCTCAAGTTAGAGCCTGGGGCTTAGGGTATTAGCAACCTGGAACCATAACGATACAAACACATGAGAAGCCTAAATGGGGCTGAACAGCATTTGTGCACTCTGCTGTCACTGCTTTGTTATTATCAGCTCAATAATCCTCTTGGGATCGCTTCCGCAGGACTTCTTCCTGCACATCAACTATGCAAGCAGGAAGACTGTGTGCCATCTACTGGCATGCACTACTGGTACACACAAGGTTCACAAACTTTTTTTTCTTTTGAAGTGTTAATTTTTTTTTTTTTTTTAAAAAAAAGGTCTATAGCTTGTTCATGTGAAATATATCTGAATTAAAACAATCTTGAAATGCTCTTTTCTGAGACAGGCAGTAGCAGTCCCACCTCTGGCCCTGCTGCCCAGGCACCAGGTACCATCCCATACTTTCAGGTGAAATGCTTCTTCCTTGCGAATCACACAACAAATAACTCTTGTACGTGTTTGGGACAAATCAGCTGGACAGTGTTCAGCTCTCCCTCTATTACTGACATTTTGCAGGATACAGCACTTAAAGAAATTACTACCTCAGCTATCCTCGTCTCACCCTCCTTACTGGTCCCATCAGTACTCATTGGAACTAATGCTGCTTACTGTGCACTTAATTGGACTAGAGAAACTTTCATGCTCTGTTACATATTCCTGGTTTTACAGTGATCAACTCTCTCTGACCAGTATTTAGAAGTGGTCAAAAGGTCACTCCTCAAACCCGTCTACTAGTTGCATCAACAGCCTCCTGGCTGAAACGTCCAGGGACTTCCAGTATTACCAAATGTTTCCTTAATATTCCTGCTCACTTTTATCTCTTGTCTTAAGTCCCGCTGCCTCCCCTGTTTCTTTTGTTAGTGTTCTGCAATTATTGTCTGTCATGTGCTTTTGCCAAGGATCAAGCTGCAGAGAACTATAAAAATAGAGGGAAAAAAACAAACTATCAGATTTCTGCAATGTCAAAAGGATCAGCCGGTAGGCTGTGTGTACCACTATCACTTTTCCTTGGCATTAAACATTATGAATAGGGATAAACTTAGTAAATGTCACATAATTTCCTGAATATGCTTTTGCCAGGTTTAAAGAAAAAAAATACAGAAAAAGACAAAACCTATAAGTGGCTTCCAAACTCARTATTCAAGCATTGTTCTATTTTCAGAAGCTCTAAGTTTTCAAAGGGAGCTGCTGGCTTGCAGTGCTGCCAAGGTTAGTCACAATAATTATCTAAATAGGGATTCAAGATTTTAGTCTCTTAGTTTTAAAATCCTACAGTTTATTTTATTAAAAATGACCAGAGAGACTGTAGAGCCTATACTGCTTAATAATGAATATGCAAGAGTACTGGTCCCATCCTCTACAAGGTGTGGCCTTGAGCAAGCCAATCTTTGCTTTAGTTCTCATATCTAAAAATTGGAGGAAGCTTTATTGTACGTTTGTTGGCCTGTAGCCATTATTCCAAACCAAGGCCAAGACTTAAGACTAAGAATTTAGGCTGGATGTTAGGATGTTTTACACTTCCCCTTATGTGGAGTTTTTTTTCCATATTCCTGATGTGTTTGCAGTTGTATAAATCCCACAGAGGGTCTTCGTCTTGATAACTTGACATCTACATGAAAGCTAGGGATACACACACAATCTTAACTGAGAGGGGCTTAGTGTTTACATGACAATAACAACTTAAGAAAAAATTTAAACAAAAAGAATGCTTTAAAAATTAGAAGTAAGAGGTAACTCCATCTCTACAGGAGGTCTCAGAAAATATACAGGAATCATGAAGGAAAATGGTTGGATGTTGAGTTGGGCAGGATGAAAGAGACACAGAGAAATGCTGGATTATGGCATCTTCATGGCTAAAAGGGCAAGAATGTAAAGTAAAGAATTCTAGCATGGTGAAGAAGGAAAAAATCAGTAAAGAGATGAAAAGTTATGTAGGGTACCGAAGAGTGGAGTGATCATATTCAACYTCTCTTAGGATCTGAAGTGAGGTTAGAGGAGAGAGTAGTTCAGTTATTCATACCATCTTCAGACTAAAAAGTTCTAGTGTAAAACACAATGATGTCWAGCAACATTTTAGATTAGCTGCACTCTTTTACAAAGTTTTATACAGGATTTTATACTAGTAAATGCTGTAGACTCAGATGGCTTCTGAGTGGATGTGGAGGCTTCTGTGTTCATGTAAAACTCATATCTAATCCTAGGCTCTAAAATATCCTTCCTGCCCTTCGCCTTCTGCATGGAAAACATTACCAACTTATTGTGGAAAGGTCCATCATAAATATTACTAGCCCTTCATTTYGTTGCTGTTTAGTCCACGATGCTGCTAGGAGCCAGCATGCTCACATCAAGCACTGTTATACTTGCTCAGCAAATGAGAGGATAAGAAGGAGGAGGATGTGCCCCGTGGAGGTGGATGGAGGAACAAAATGTGCCCCTTYTCCTCTTTAATAAATTTAGTCCCTAAATTTATAGAACTCCCTCTCTGTGAGCCCTTTGGGCAATTGCATATATATCTCAGATAACACTTACTGATCTGCTTAGCACGTCACTCATCCCATGTGATAAAAGGACATAATGTTGATAATGGACTTATAATTTCCAAAGAATTACAGTTTTCTAGGGTCCTCCAGATAGCAAAGGATATAGGATTGTGGCTTTATCCTAGGTTTAATCCCAGTATGTTACTCTGTTACTGACTGAATATACGGTTGCTTTTTTTTTTTTTTTTTTTTTAAGTAAAAAAGCTCCATCATGAAATCTGCTACCTTACATGTCCAACCCACCACTTCAATGCTGTTCATTTGTCCAGCCTGTCCACATTTACCTTTCATAATATTATACTTAGTGAAGATTCTGGGAAAAGGCATTGACAGACACTTCTTTAGATCAATAAGATCCCTTAGACTCACTGGTTCTGGTGTCAGCAAATATCTTAAAGTATGTTCCACAATGCCCACTGTTGAGCAGATCCAGTCTGCCCATTAGCAGAAGTCATTGTACTGATAATGCCAACAGTGTCAAAGACAGATAAGGAGGTTTAAATCTACTAATTTCCCTTGTAGGAGTTGTAGCTCCCTTCTTGAGATCTGTCACTGGTGCATATTTTGGCTGAGCCTTTGCAGACACCTCCTCCTCCTCACTGACATTGCTTTCCTCRCTGGAGGTATCATGGAGGTTGTATTGCACTGGCAGTATCCCTTGGCACAGAGTCAGTCTGACTCATCTTCCATTTCATTGCAGCTTTGAAACAGCTGCAGCTGTCAGAGGTTTGCAGTTACTTTGAAGCACTCTGATAAAACTATATGTGCTAAAATATTTTGATAAATACAGCCTTCATCGCCGCAGCAGAAAAGCACAAATAACTGTCTCTTGCAATGGTATACTATATTAATGCTATAGCCACCTTTACAACTTCCTTTTCTCTATTGTTATTACTTGTCTTTATTTTAACTGCATTTGCTATGATTCCTAAGYGCAGTATTTTTCCTTTCAATTTAACATTTATTCTTGCAGGTACAAAAACAAGCAATATCTTAACCTTCCCCATAATTTCTGGGAGCCCTAATACCTTTCTTTTATGTATGGTGACCACATTTCACATATGCGTCTAATCTACAAATACGTACAAATATTTGCTCTCCAAGAAGCCCAGGTTACCTTCTGTTATTAAGAAATGGGTCTGCTCATATTATCAGCATGTAAGGAACATACAAGTAACTCGGCTCTCAAGAGTAATTCCACTGACTTGATCAAAAGAATTCACATTAAGATCATCTAACTGTAGGTCCCGCTGTGCCTATAAGCTGTGTAAGGACCTGTACCTATACCTATCCAGTAGTTAAACTGGTAGTGGTAGCGGATTGAGCTGGGATAGCCAGGAACATAGTGCTGTCTACAAAACCACAGAAGAAGATGTATGCCTACTTGGATGAGCTTTCCAGGCCCATATACAGAGCTCCATGAGTACAATTAGTTTTTGAATAAGTTTTCATAAAATTGCAACCACATAGGGTAGACTTAATCTCTGAACATCTGTTTGTTCTAGTCTACTGTTTCTGAAGTCTCCTGAGATCAGTCTGGAAACCATCTCTAATTCCTAGCTAGGAAGGTGTATTGTCAGAGCAAGAAGGCAGATTATGCCTATATAAGAGCTCGTTTTTAAAACTTATGTTTCCCTCACAAAGTATGGTCTTTAAAATTGACTATATCATATGCAAGTATTTCTGCAATTACTAAACTAAATCAGTGTTGGATCAAACTATTTTTCTCTTAAAAGAACCCAGCTTTCACAAAATTATCAAAGGCATTACAACAACATAACATTTTTTATGCCAGCATACAGAAAGACTCATTGTTAATTTCAGTGAATTCTATGTATATGCCTGCCAAGAAGAATCACATCATTCAAGACAAACCCTGGATTTTCTTTCTGAAGTTTGAGGAGAACAAAGAGACTAGCTCTCACTTTAAAAAAAAAAATCTTGAAACAAAATGGAGTGATACAACAGGTGTAGCCCCAAGGGAGATAACATTCACCATTTTTTATTTATGGACATTTTATCACTAAGCAATGTGAGTTTTTAGATAAGAAGCAGGTTACTGTACCCTCTCTAGGATGGTATTGGCTAGAAATTTCAAAAAACAATGTTCCTTGCAAGTAAATTAATACAGCACATGCTGATGCTCAAGATAGGCAAAAGTGAGGTGAAACTAGCCAGAAGCAGGAAGTAAAAATGTATGGAAAGCTTTAATTCTCCTAGCACTGTGAAAGGGAAAGTGGCACACAAAAAAAAAAAAAAAAAAAAAAAAAAGTGAATTTGTTTTTAAGTATTTCTCCTAGCTCTGCTCTTTTTTTTTTTCCCCCCCAAGATATAGGCATTTTGGTTTGTCTGCAAACTCAGAAGTTCAAAGGTATAGTATTTTCTTTTGGTGTAACATGTGCAGGCAGCCAGTTGACATTTAGGTTGTATCAGAGTAATATATCACAAGTAAAACAAGCAGTTGCTGTTCCTGATGATGTCAAGGTGATGGCATGATGAAAGGCTTCATTTATCCCTGGAACTRCAAGATGGGAGCCACTTGCTGTCTGGGCAGCCCTAGGCAGAGGCTGCATTTGTGCAGCAGTCGCTATGCTCTTGCAAAGGAGATACAAGGAAAGCAGAGGAATCACAGGGGATTTATCTAAGGTCAGAAAACTAGGAATGGATTCAAACTTTTCCTTCAGCAATCCTGCATTCTGTTTTAAATTATTTTCTTTTCAGTTTTCATTTATCCCTGTGTTCCTCACTTCTGGCTAGAGCCAGAGCTCTGGAGAAAAGGAGACCATTTTGCCCTCCCCGCTAGGTGTGTATACTATGCCAGAAAGACAAGGTCAACAGTTTCACAAGAGTTTTCATGATAATTCCAATCAGGAGGCTCTGACAAGATTTGAAGAAGCATTGCAACTTTCACATTTATTTAAACTAGACACTTCACCCACTTTTCAAGACAGATTAAACATCCACAAAGAGAAATGAAAAACTTCTTCCACCTAGGAGGAACTGCTGGGACTGTGAATTCASATAGCAGATGTTAATAGGGACAACACAGAGCCTGTGAGCAAGAAAGGGAGAAGCAATGGTTGGCTCTGTCCTCTCACCACTATTTGCCATCCAGAGTGGCTAAGCTAGTGTGAGAAAGAAGATTAGTAACAAATTACAAGYGCCTTCCTCTCTGTAACTCCTGGGAGCAGGGGTGACGCAAGAAGGAACCTCTTGCTCAGAGATAGGCCTCCAACACAGACTGTCTGCTCACTTCTGTCTTTAGACCATCAGTTCCTCAGAGTTGGGCCCCAAAGTTTCAATTTAGTCCAGCTGCATCAGAAAAAAATATAGAAAGAAAAAACGGGAGAAAAAGAACAGAAACTTTTATGTGAAAGAGGAGCTAGGAAATAGGAATAGCTTTTTGCTGATCTGTAGAGGAACACAGCAAAGCACTCATGCCCAGTGTTAACAATAACACAGGATTATGAATTCATTAATTCTAATTCCAATACTATACATACAGTATGTATGTTCAATAATGATAAAGTATGATAATGAAAAAGGAAACAAAGATCTTATTAGAGAGGTGATAGCAAATGCTAGTAACCTTAGCACTTCTAAATATACTCACTAAAAATGCTTAAAGTTTGTAAAAGTCAAAATTTGGAAATAGGATGAAGTGACAGAACAGAAACATTATGATCCTTAAAAAGACTGGAGAGAGGACTGGGTAATTCTAGCTCTGGTAGCCTGACTTCAATTCCAGGTAAAGTATTAGCAAAACCTGAGAGAAGCATCTATTTTTAGACAGCTAGATCAGACAAATCTACTGGCTCAGAGCCAAGAGAGACTCGTGAAACAGACAATGCCAAAGAAATCTGATAGCCTTTTTTTAATATGGCATCTGAGTGGGTGGGKTTTTTTTCAAAAAGACCTTTGCCATATGGAAACAGCTTAAATTATGCCTGAATAAATATTGAACAAAGTGACTAGCGAGTTCTTGGCATTCATAATGTGTCCTTACAGAAAGTCCTAGTCTTTATGGATATCCTTTTACCTGGCTGTCTCCTTTACATTAAGGGTCAAATGTATACGTTCTTTTTCATAAAGAGTTAAAGAGTAGGCATAGTAAAAGACATCACAATCCCACTCCTCTTTTTTTCTTCCTTTCTCTCTCCTATTTTCTCTCACGCATTCTTGCACAAAATAAGAAACCTTCATGCTTATTCTGCCAATAAATGTTTGTGATTAGGAGGATATGCTGACTGCAGGTAGTTGAGACTAGCCATCTTGAGGGGGCACACTTTGAAGAACTCAGAATAAAGTAAACCTCAGTATTTAATGTCTCAAGAGATTGAATGAGTGTTTAATTTATTAATTAATTGTATTCACAGAGATAGAAACATAGCTTAATAGCATTCAGTGAAGGCTTTCCTCATGTTTACACCAAACTTGTTAAAATGAAGCCATGGCATTACTGAGGTGACACAAAACTTACGTCAGAACAGACAACCAACATTCCACTTGCTTTTGCAGATGGGCTTGATGGGCAGTATTACTTCATAAAATCCAGTGGTGTGTGTCTGCCTCTATGTGTGCTTGTTCAGAGAGCCTTTTCCTTGTGTATGTGTTTTGAATTCAAAATGAGAAACAGACATGACTCTTCTTGTGTGGGATCAAAGGAAATACTTCGTTCTTTCCTTCCATAAGCCAATAAAGCAATGGAATGGCATGGTAATGCCTCATCTCTTTTTTCATGTTGGAAGATATTAAAACCACTTTGATTTTTCTTGTAGTTCTAGAGGAGAATGTATTAGAAGCTGCATGCCAGGAAAATTCAATTGAAAAGGAATGTTCTGCTCAGCTGCCATCATAGCTCACCCATGGGCTTGCTAATTTTCCCCTCCCTACTCTCTTCAAACAGAGTTTTATCTGTTTGCTGTGGTACAACCTTCTGCCTCACACAAAGCAACAGAAGCCAAGGCCACTGGTGCTGTGAAATTTTGGAGGAGAGCCATGCTGGTGTTACTGTGCATCTACTCTGAGCTCCATACCACATACAGCAGGTCCAGAGAGATAGCTGAAAGTTGAGGAAATCCCTCAAATTCTTATCATTGTGAGTCTGTATGCAGGAACATAGAATATAGAGCCTGCCTGGTTAAGCACAGTTCTGTGCTCAACCAACTTCCTTCTTTATGATCAAAATTAAAAAAAAAAAAAAAAAAAAAAAAAAAGGAGGAAAAGTCTCTGCAAATCACTCTATATACTCTATATGCCACAGCAAATTTAAGCCCCATTAGCACTGCACAGTTTATGCAGTTCCTTCTGTGAGCATTGTGCTGACCTGCAAACAAACTTTAACACTGAGTCCCGTTGGAAGCGCTGGCATCTGGCTGCCTCATGCACCATTTTTAATGCTTTGTGGACAATTCTGTGCAAAATCAGCTTTAATGTGGGAATAAGTGTGCGGACTGGAGCAATTGCCCGCAGCATAGTGGCTCTGTCTTAYGTTTAATGCCTGAGCACAGCATGAGTAGCTGTCACAGCTGTCTCAGATGGAATGATATGTGAAGGAAGGTTTATGCTCTCTGCTTGGGTGTGACCAGGCTTTCCTTAGAGGTTTTATTACAGGACTTGTGTTAATCAAAACTGAGAGGGACAGTTCCCACTAGAGCCTATGATGGACACTGAACCATCCTCCCCAGTTGGAGATTTTCTTGCAGGAATTGGGATTGATTCCAAAACAATAGTAAGCTGCTAAACAGCATTTTCATCCCCTTCTAGGAAATGAAGTGCCCTTCTAGGCACTTAAGAAAAATTGTGAATCACCAGGTATGTTGCATTTCTCCTCTCCACCAAGGCTTAATAATTTCTGAGCAGTGGACCCCTTCATTCTCAGTAGATTCACTTCCAGAGATCAGTGATGGAAATTAGATTGTTGAAATTAAGTAGGATCAGGTTCCTTTCTTAGCTTCATCTTAGCAATACCTTCCCAAATGACTCTGAGCCTTAATGATATGCTGATTCCCAACTGTCCCTAAGCAATCAGACCCCTGCCAGTCTTAACGGAGCCTTCTCTTACACATATAGCACAGCTGAGTTGAGCAGGGCCTTACCAATCCTTCAGGACAGAACCAACATTACCTAAATGTTCATTTCTCCAGGCCATGATCTAAGAGTCAAATTATTCTCAAAAGTGACTCACAGGACTCATACGATTGCATCCATTCATCCTGCCCCTCCCCCACCCCCAAAAGTATATATACCAAAGGTTGTTTAGAGGTCAGCAAAAGCACCACTTAGCTTCTAATCTTCTTAGAATATTTCAGCTTCCTTAGGCTGGATTTCATTTCACTTCAATTAAGTCAGCTACATTAATAACTTCTTTATACTTTTTGGCACAATTTCTTTTGCGCCTCAATGTTTCTATGGTTACCAATAGCTCCAATCCTGGAATATTTTATTAATCCTGTAAAATACTCAGAATAAGAAAAACTACAGCATATATTTTTAAGATTTTTTTTTGGTCCAACCTGATCATAAAGACCTCCAGTGCCTAAGAATCTATATCCTCTCTAGAGATGTATTTCATTGCTTCATTGCTTTCACACTTGCAACATTTTTCATACTGTCTAAATTCAATCTTGCATGCAAACATATCTGGTACTATAGTGGTAACTATGGTAGATCTAACAGTTGCAGGGAAAACTTAAGAAATAAAACAACTAATGCAATTTTACTTTATATCAGTAGTTTATATCAATCAATTTTTAAAAATTTTCCGACATTGAGAAAAGACATGAAAACCTTCAGAAAGTATTAACTTCTCTGAGGTGTACATTATCACTAACTGCAGTTAGTGATGAGGTTGGAGTTATCGCAATAAGATGTATCACACAAGGAAATGAGAAAGAAACTCTAAAGTTTTCTTATATATAAGTACTGCCATCCATTTTATTCATGCATGATTTTCAGCAGTTATTGTTATTACAGATAAGACCTTGGTACACCAAATGTTATTTTGGGCATCCATTCACCTAATACTATTGTAAGAAAGAGTTATGGCAGATTACCAGTGGGATGTGATTTGATATGAGGTACTTATCAAGAACTGACATCAGGGTTTCTATTTTTATTACTAAAAAATTTCTGTACAAAGCTATAAAACACTCATGTCTAGCAAAAGGAAAAAGATGAGGTATATCTTACACATAGGTATGTGATGCAGTTACTGGAAAACTGAAAAGCTAATATGCTTGCACTGCTAGTATACTGAACACTTAGTTGTCCTGGATAAAAGCTGCTAAAACTTTGTTTAGATCCACCTACTGTCAAATATGGACCAATACCATTGGGACTATTGGGAGCACTACAGAGATAGGTTGGGCACATGTTGGGGGAAGAGACATCCTGAATATCTTACATACTAACATACCTCATACTTACATACATTATACTTACATACAAATATATTAAAACTAAGCTCAGAAGACAGGTGTTGCAATGGAGGTCTCAACTCATTACAAGCAGAAACTGTCAAGTAGCTGCCATCTCAACCATTTTACTAACATGAAAGCAGAGCGCATCTTCTGTTCCACTGAGTAAAACAATCTCTCAAAACGACAGGAAAGCTATTCATTCTACAAAGGATTTAAAGGGATTTAGTGTTGAATTTTACAGATCTTGCCAAAGTGTAATCTGAAGTCTTATATTTTTGGTCCCATCTTCAGCATGCCATAGCTTGAATCGAAAAGCTAGCACACAGCATCTTGGCTGTGGGTCAAGGTCAACCAAGTCACATGCAGCAGGGTAAAGAGGTGAAGGTGACATTGGCTTTAGTACCTGTCTCAGAATTAAAATAAAATTAAAAAAAAAAAAAAAAAAAAGGCATTAATAGACTCATCTACGAAGCCTGAAGCCTAACGCTTATAAGTTTTTGAAGTCAGTTCCAGTTTTCTGTACTCAAATGCTCTGTTTCATGCCCAGGATAAGAAAGAGCTAGACAAGAATGGATGTAGCTTCATCACTCTGACGTGGGACAGACAGTGCTGCGCTCTTTGGTCGCATGGTTGACAACTGGCAGGAGCTGGCATTGTTTCTCTGTTACGTAGCAAGTATATTTGAGAGGTATTAGGAGCAATGTGTCAGGGCAGAGCAAGAGAGAAAAAGCAGTAAATGCTCCCACCTGAAGGAGTGCTCCATGGAAACCCTAAATTTAAGCGCAAACACCCATTTTTTTAGTACTCCTCACTCCTGGAAAAGGAAGGGCTGGATCCCAACTCAGATTTCATCGCTTGCTCATCTTCGAGCAGAGGGGTTTGGGCAACATCGTGTTTTGGTGTTCGAAACACTGCTTGGGTGCCCCGTGCTGAACTTAAGTCCTAACACAAGGAGTTCACTCTCCTAATGGGATTATTCAGATGATACTTGGCATGATCGAAGCACTGCCTGAAGCTTCTTCATGTGCCTTAGTGGAAAAACAAAAAACACAAACCAAAACAAAAAACACTGGCAAAATAAAGCCGCTCCAGAGCTAGGAACAGGGATTCAACACTCCTGCAAAGCAGCTGCTAACAAACTGCACTGCAGAGTCTCGCAATGGGCAAGCTGCCCTCAAGGATGCTGCTGCCAGGATTTCACGCAGTGAAAATTTTCCAGGAATTTTCCTTTTCCTTTTTTTTCCAGGAATTAAAGGCAGCTGCGCAGAACCCACCCCTCCTTTCTCATAACCGATGTAAAAATACCAGCACCCTCAAATCAGTCTCGCCTCCGTGCGCTGCCACAGCATTGGCTGCCAACTAATACACAGCTCAGGCCTTCACCAACAGAGGTGCCAGCCATGGCGGGAGTCTTCTTGTGCCGGCAACAATTCCAAAAGAAACCTATGAAAGAAACCTATGCCTTGGGCTCCTGCTTTGGCAATGCTGAGGTGATTGGTTTGGGGGCACACAAGGAGGGCAGCCTCCCCTCGCCAGGCTGACAAGCAGCCATTTCCTTGCCGTGAGGCAGACCCAGACTCATGGCAGCCATCTTGCACAAGGCACAGCATGTGTCAGTGGAGGGCATGCAGAGCAGAAAAAGAAAAGACAATCAAAACCAGCCCAGGACACCACATAATTCCTTAGAAATGACTCTTTTTCACAGGATTGGTGGTGCTTGCTGCATCTGTAGTTTTGCTTTTTAACTCTTACTGGAAGTTGCTGGTCATGTCCTCTGTGACTGTCTTACTCTGTGTATGAAAATACTGCACTGAAGACCCAGGATATCAATAGCACAGTTTGTGGCACTGCATAATCTGGATTTTTTCTTCCCTGGTTATTTCCAGGGCTGTAAGAGCTCAAAGATACTCCTATTAAAGATTTTAAGTCGCTCCTTATACATTGAAAGTTATCACTGCTTAAATGCTCCTCAGGAATAAAAGGGAAGCTGGCAGCTGCCTCATACGTGGGCACCACACAAAGACCAATGAAAGGCATTTTCTTTAGGTAGAAAATGCATATATGCCCACAGTGCCTGCAAATCTAAAGAAAAAATGTGACAAATTGCTTGTTTGATTGTGTAATTACATAGCTTGCCTATGTCCTGAGTTCCTGACTGGTTGGTCTGCCATCCACTCCCTCTATAGATGCACTTTTGCCTGAAAGGATTTATATTCCTACTTAATTAAAGAACTTAAAGAAACAGTAGGAACTAAGATTCACAGACTAATAGCCCTTTAGGACTGGAGTTACCTACCGTCTCAGGAAGAAATTTTGCATATCTTTGGAAATTTGTTGTTAAAAAATATGTATGTCCACAGCAGGACAAAGACTTCTGGTTAAGTCCAAACCAGATAGTTCGAAGTCTTCGCACACTGAGACTCTAAAACAAATCTAAAACTCTTCTGTTTCCAAGTCCTGAGCTGAGAAAATGGCATAATTTCTTACACTCCAAAACTTATGCCTGCATCTTCTTTTATGACTAAGAAAAGTAAGAAAGAATAATTTATGACACTGGAGAGTGAAAAGCTCACTTTTGTCATGAGTTACAACACCTTGTTTTAATCTTGAAAGGTAACTGAATAAAAATGCTGTAAGTAATTGTGATCACTTCTACACGTGTTCATTTTTCAAGTGGGTTGGTTGTTAATTTTCCTTCTAATTAAAATGAGCAGAGAGTTTTTCATTGCAACACCTCTCACACCTAGTGCTAGAGTCAGGTTGCACGAATGTTTGATTCACAGCCCAGCACAAGGTGGCAAAAGTCTTAATCTCAACAAAAGTGAAGATTGATGTGGATTTGCTGGAACACCTGTTGCTGAAGACATTAATATTTGGAGCACTGTAGGTCCTGCCTACACTGAAGTTGGTGTGAAGTAACCTCTCGACTTTCACAGAAAGAGAATCAGGCCCTTACTGAACAAGATTGATAGGAGAGAGTCTGCCATTGATTATTTGCTGCTGTCCTCACAATCTCAAAGGGCAAGCCAAGGTGTGAATTACAACTACTCAGGAACTCTAAGACATGGGAAGAATCAAACTGATGTGCACAGACTGGAAATTAAAGCATGCTGAATGTGAGGGAAATCAGTGCTGAAATCAGAAAGTTGAAAAATTTCTGATTCAGGATATCTGCAGCTTGCAACAGTTCAAATCTTGCAGAGCTTTCTCATTAAAACTTTTGATTGCTTAGATTAGACTAGATAAGGCAACTATATCACTTAAAACTGTACTTCTATAATACTTTCTATAAAACATGTATGGAATCAGCAAAGAGCTAGAAGGAAAAAGAATTCTCATGAGGCAAGGTTAATATTGGAGTAACAATATTGGTTTAAATTCACAATTTAGTATGTAATAAAAAATATTTTCTTTGCAGAGAAGAGCTAAATATGTGACTTTCTCCCAGAGGCCAGATATCCTTTCTGTATGCCAGACAATACTCTGAAAGTCTGATCAGATACTATTTTCAAGTAATTGCATTTGAGTTTCTGTTTCATTACACTTTTCAGGCTGAGGTAATGTCACTTATTCTTTAGGACGAAAACTTTTAACATTTTGCACTGGGGCTGCCTTTGCCAGTAGAATGGTCAGTGAGCCACTCTGGGTCTTCTCCAGGCAGACCTAAATGCCTGAGTTCCTTTCCTTTCTCTGTGAAGACAAAGACTCTTCAGACTTCACAGGTCTAAAGCAATCCAGTTGCCTAGAATCATCCAAGAAGAAAATGAGGGAATTGGGAGAAAACTTGGTCGCTTGAATATGAATGTTTGTTTCTTCAGACAGGGATTGTACAACCTTTCAGTGACCTGGGACTACATTACAGCTTCATCTTTTTTGTCCTATCTTTGGCTTCTAGTAATTAACACCTTGTAGTGAGTGGGTTTATCTCCGCTGTGAAGCACATTATTGCTGTTTGCACAGATGATGGAGTTTCACTCACTGTTCACTTCATCTGTCCAGCCATGATGAAACATGCTGTTATTCCAACCTCAGCTCATCCAGTAGCAGTGTGCTCTAAGTCCTTGGTTTCATTTTTTTTTAAAGAGTGATACCCTCAACAGTGCTGGTTGTAGATTGCAAACCTGAAGCCAAAGATCTTAAAAACTGGAAGCTAGGTCATCCAAACAATAATATTTTTAAGCAAATATGATCTTTAAGCCATTTTTTGTCTTTTCTGGATCCCAACAAGAGTAATGGCCTTAACCAATCTATAAAGAACTGTATATTATAATTATGATTGAGTATAGTGCTGATGAGGCAGAAGAGTCAGCCCAGACCTTACTTAGGCTAGACCCTTGGGCTACATACTGCTAGAACTCCAAATAGATTTGCTGAGTTTTCATTTCCTCTGAGGGAAAAATATTACATTGCTTCACCAGCTTTCTGCTTGGAGATAGTACTGCAATAATTAGCTATATTCTACTTTCAGTTGTCATTTATATTCTCCATATGTAATTAATGCCTCTATTTCTACACAAAGATATCACAACAAACAGCCAACTGTCTTTATTCTATTGTCATTCTTCAGCCCTTGGCTCAGGTTATGTGTTTCTGGAATGTCAAATAAGGAATTTACTTTTCCATCCATCAGTTTACACTCTGTGTGCAGTTTGATGGCATCTTGCTAATACAGCCTGGTTGCACTGTAATTCATCTTATAATCCATTGTATCAACACTGTCTATTCAATATGCAACTTCCTAACTACGTGGCTGGTGCTCTTAGGTGCTATATTGCCTTGGGAGAGTGGTATTTTAAAACGATTCCCCATTATCCGGACTGTCTGTCTTGAGACACCGTATAGTCATGATAGGATATATGGAAATACCTTCTATTAGCTCTTTCTTCTTAAAATTCAGGAACAACAGGTCTAGGATGGAAACTAGATTGGCGTGAGGTGGGCCTGGCTGTTGATTGTAACACTGCAGGTCTTACTGGGGTCTTCTTTATGTTCCGTCACTGACAATAAGTCTATAGACATCCAAACAGCAATCTTGCATGCTCTGCTTTCCTTAAACATGTAATTGTGATAGTGATACTTTTCCAAGCAGTACTTTTAAATCTTCTAGTGAATGTCATATATTATTACAGGTACTCATTATATAATAAGATCCTGGGTTGTTGGTGACACCTGTTATTGCAGTATTATAGGTCTCTTCTGAATAAGGCACATAGGCACATCCATGAGTTCTTGACTTGAATTATGTCCCATGTAATTTACAGCAGATAGGGCATGGGTAAGACAACCTGAATGAAGGAAAGCCATAAAACAGTGGCAGATTTCCTGACAGTAGTCCTTATTCTGGTAGACAGCAAGAATTGTTTGTGAAGAGCCACTTGTGGGAGGCCAATCTGTAACTCTCAGAGAGCTCTGGTGGACCTACAAAATTCAAGAAAATGATGTGTTTTAGGAAACGCCCTCTGCTGACGTTATCAGCAAATTGTTTTATAAACACTGCACTGACTTTTCCAGCCTTCCTGCAGTACATGCAAATCCGGGGACTATTATGCAGAATTATCACAATGGAAATACACGATCTTTGTCAGCCTGATTTAAGGCAGCACTGAACAGCACTGTCCAAAAATATTTAAGTTTGTTTTGTCTTCTTAGTTCTCCTACCCAGTCCCTCRAGAGTCCATACACATAGACCCCAGCAGGCACCTGTAATGCTTTTACCCCTGATTTCTCCACACATGTAGGAATCTGCTCCTACAGATTAGAGACAGTAGATTAGAGGCAGGTTGGGAGCATTTCTTCACCTTCTTTGTAAAATCAAGTTTGCAAACTAGAAAACCAGGAAAGTTGCCAAGGTCAGTGCAACCTAAGTACAAACGAGCCTGACCAACCCACTGAGGTTCTGGCTTTGAAYTGAGATGCCAGTGTGTGCTCACAGTCCCTGTTCATCTATTAGCTAATTAGCTATGGTTGCTTAGAGGTTGCCAAGAATGCAGGGACAGCTCTTATTAACCAAAACAGAAGAATATATCATTTTGTTTACCTCTGGTGGCCAGTATACTTTTTAGGAAACATTCCATGAAACAGCTTCCTGAAAAAAAATAAAACAACCCAACAACAACAGCAACAAAACATTCTTTGTGTAACATTCTCCATCTTTTTTATGCTCACTAAGCAATGTACTGGAAAACCAGCACACACAGCTCTGTGACATGATAGAAGATCTCAGCTTTGTAAAAGTAGGAGCTGGTAATCCAGCACTCATCATAGGGCAACATCTGTCTGTGCTTGCAGTGGTGCAGCAGTCTGCTCTGTTTGTAACCCAAATGCACGTCTGGTAAGAGTTGGAAAAAGTRGAAGCAGATACTTGGTGTGTGCTCATAGTGCTACCAAGGGAAAAGATTCAGGGGAGTCAAAGTTCATTTCTCAGCTGAAGTTAAGAACCCCTCCTGCTTTTCATTTTCTGAAGATGCTTTGGAAAGCAGAGAACTGARTCAGACAAGGCAGCCCACTGTATTACACTGCACTTATTTTTATATGAATGTAATCAAATAAATCATTATATGTATATATATATATGCTCAAATACATATATCTATATGGCATAARAAGGACAAGATGGGATAAATAAAATGTCAGGCAGATCTGTCTCTGTATCATTCAAACAGAGGAACGTGATCAATGTAATTCCTGCCTGCTCACTCACAGGTCTAAGTTTGAAAGTTCAGCTGCATTTTTTGCAGCATGCATCATCCTCAGCAACACTGGAAGCCACTGCAACTGTATTGATTTTGGAGAAGACTTTGAGCCTATACATCCAACTGTGGTGCTTACAGTAGAAGACAGAGCAATGGATCTGATTATGTTATATGTTTTAATATGTAGATTTCATATCATCATCTGGATTATGATGGTTTCTTTATATACAGCATCTGGAACTAATCTAATACTTCTTTGAAAGAAAAGATGTTGCTTCTGCCACATATACAGCTGCAGAGTGTAGCATGTAGATGAAAGAAATGAAATGTGAAAAAAAAAGAAACGTGTGAAAAAAGGGATATTCAACAAGAAACAAGTAGCCGTGAAGAGCACTCAACACACAATCAGTGCGAAAAGCTGTATTTTAGTGCCATCTGGTGGACTTGAGCACCAGCATGACAGAAAGCTCTTCCAGACTGAGTGTAACCCATGCTGAAGCTACAGCAGACATAAAAACCTCATACCCTGTATGAGGCTCCCTTCTTCCTTGGTTATAGTCACAGCAGCAAACAAGAACCAAGGGAGAGGAACCAGCCTGAGAATCCCTGATCTTTGACATGTCCGAATAGAAGCTAGGTTACAAAGGGATGCAACGGATGAGCAATAAGCCTGCCCAAGGGCTTAACTGAACCTGGGCAAGAGGATTTCTGCCAACCCCACTAGAGGCAAAACCTTTACTTTCTTTCATGTTACAAGATAAGATCATGTAAACCTGCAGCAGCCTGATTTCCTACATGTCATTTATCTGGATATGTACATACCTTGCATCTTCTGGCTCCAGGCAAAATGGAAGGTTGAGGTGGCTTTAACACCCAGCCACCTCAGCCCTCTGTTTTGCCTGGAGATATGTCAACCCCTGGTAGATTAATGCACCAACAATTCTACATCAAACCCTAATTCCTGGAATTTGGCACTGCTGCAGTAAAGTACATCTTAGAAATGGATATGATCTTGCGTTAAAGATTTCAAGACACAAAGGATCCCCCATATCCTTGGTGTGTTGTTTCAGYGGTTAGACACTCTTACAGTTAGTCTTATGTTTCAGGTTTTTGGTTACCGATGTCTTTGATTATGTTTTGAGCTGCTTTTGATAGGTAAAAGAGYTGATAACAGCTCTTCCAATTCCAGATAACTGGAATCTTTTCCATATGTAAGCACAACATTGCACAGCTACAAAAATCTTTCTGTAAAGGCACACAACTACAATATCAGCTTTTAAAATTTCATAGGTTCCCTTGATTTTGGGGTGGAGCCTATAAGTTTTCATAGAAATTTCTTATTCTTTACTAACACTGTCAGTCCTTGTGTTTACACTTGTGGCTGAAATGCTGTCCTCTCAGTTTCATGCACATCTTTCAACTTTCCCACCTGCGAGATACACTAATGCAAGTTGTCTAACTCCCACCTACTCACACATGGATCTGCAAACACAAGCTCTTTTGCTGGAAAAAAACAAGCTTTAATGTTCTCTCTCTCTTTTTTTTTTTTTTNTTCTCTCTCTTTTTTTTTTTTTTTTTTTTTTTTCTTTTTTTTTTTTTTTTTTTTTGGTTTTCCCTCTACTTCCCCTGATCATCTCTTGCTCATCCGTCACTTTCACTTTATTCCAACTTCTCTCTCATCCTTTCCAAAAATATTCTCTCTTCTCTGCCTGAAGTTCCCCTTTGTTCTCACCTACAGTGTTCTCCTGTATGGCCAGTCTTCCAAATGCAGCTATAGCTTCTGAGTCTTGTTACCAATTTTAGAAGAAGCAAATGCTCATGTTTTTACACAAGGTAAAAAGGTAACACAGAATCTGAATAGGTATTTATTTCCTTAACACAGTTTGAGAAAAATGAATCTGAACATTATGATAAAAGAAGCACATTGCACAAAGCAGACCTGGTGCCTGTTATTAGTCTAGTAAATAATATACACAAGTTTCTCATGGGTAATAGATGCAGAATAGATGCAGAACAGAATAAATGGTGTGGTTTCTTGGCAACTGTGTGTGCATTTGAGATGTTGTATTTAGATACGTGCTCACACAATGAAGGCAYGCCAAATGCGAGACCTCAGTCCTTTGTAAAGCCCCACTATGTACAATGTTGTAACAGGATCCTGTTCTACGGGAGCAGAGTCATTCTTGTGTTTTTTGTTGTTAGGCTTATGTATTTCAGGAAACTACACTGAAAACAGTATATTAACAAMACAGTCATGACCTTCTTATTCTGGCACATGTTCAGTGACTGAAAATCTGGTCCTTGTTTTTAGCACTATTTAACATGACTCAGATTTATAGTACACATCTTCCCCCTCTTACCTGAAAGCACTGATTTTTGCTTGAGTACAAAGTACTCCATTGTAT
This sequence comes from Nothoprocta perdicaria, assembly GCF_003342845.1. Lineage (NCBI taxonomy): Eukaryota > Metazoa > Chordata > Aves > Tinamiformes > Tinamidae > Nothoprocta > Nothoprocta perdicaria. The sequence continues at coordinate 795,924 of NW_020455317.1, forward strand.
CTATTACATAAAATGATTTTGTCTTACAAGGCTGTTTTAGAGTAGGAGCACTGAGGTCAACCCAAGACATCTGTTAGAGGTGATGGCAATCCTGTGGTGATGTGGTGATAAGGAAATAGGAGAGAAGTGACAGCCGAACTAGGAAGAAGAAGGGCCTGAAAACAGAGGTACTTTCCAAAAAAAAGTAATAAAGTGTCAGAAGCTAAATAAAAGTAAGCTCCTACTTAGAGCAAACATTGAATTTCATCAGAAATATAAGACCGCCAAATATATCTCTCTGCACAAATTAATTTTATCTTTATTAATATGTGGGCTAATATATACCTGGAGCAAAATGTAGAACATGGAACAGAAAGCAATTGAGTTGGAAGTATTTTGGCAAAACAGGCAAATGATGATACAATGGTGCCAGGAAGCGGAATTATGAGAAAATGTAAACTTATAGGTATCACCCTGGCATGAATGGCTAGTTCTCTGTCTTCACCTAAATTTAATTTTCCTTCTGCATAAAGAGAGTGCAAAACCACTGAGTTTTTTGGCTATCCTGCTGTGMAGGAAAAAGAGTTGAAGTTGTATGCATATATTTAAAGCTATAACTACAAAAGTGATTATGAATAACAAAGCTGTGGTTGTCAGCTGAATATAGAACTGCTGGGCAAAAGGACAGCTTCATAAAGAGCATAATCCTTTACWAACTCTGTCACGATATGGCCACTCTCACAGTGAATCCACCGCCAACAATGAAATGTGCACCTGCACATCCTAATACCGGATATCAGGATCTGTGCTAAGATATGCTAATGTAAGTGATTAAGGATTAACAACTTTGCCAACAGGTGCACTTTCATGTGGACTCCACACTTCAGTCAAATATTTACTCACATACTGACAGTTATTAGAAGCATTGATAAAAAAGCAGATAGCAGCTCCACACAGTTGGCAAATCTCTTCCCTTTCTAATTCACATGCATTCAACTGATACAGAATGTGTATGATAGAGTACAATAGCATCTAAATTCTGATAATACATGGTGGGGATTTATGCAAAACTTCCAATGAGGACAATGACTGTTGTGAGAGGGTTGTTGTAAGGATGGGATTTTTGGGTCCACTAACAGGTAACTCTTTGTTCCTGATCTTGGGTAAACTCACTTAATCTGAAGAAATTGCTATGATTAATATAACAGCGAAGAGAACCTGCCCGAGAGCTGTTGTTTTTCTTGACTAGTCATTAACTTCAAAAATGAAMAAAAACTAGACCAAGGTCATTTTTAACCCCCTCCTCGGTGTGTGTTGACAAGATACGTAAAGGTAAATAGAGGAGAATTCCTGTGCTGGAAACCTGTTATGTGAAAAAAGTGTCTAGCTGTTAGCATGCTGTAATGCATAACCACTATTATACATGTAATTATTGTAATTGATCCAGTCATCTGCACACTGATATTCTTGATTAGACTGAAGGTATGGATGATAAACTGTTTCTTTTCCCAAGAAATAAGATGGAGAAAGTCTCTGTAAAACAACTGCACTGAACTGGTATGTCAGCTTCCTTCGAATTTTAATGATTTCACCTGTTCTTCCATAATTCCTCAGTGCTCTGGCCATTTTCTGGTATGTCATGATCTTGCGGTTTCCCTTTCTTTCTCCCCACAGCTCTGCAAGTTTCTCCTTGTTTTTGGAGACAAACTGGAAGACACCATTGGGCTTATCCACCCATTGTATGCAGTTTGCCATAGCTGGATCATACAGAGACTCATGGAGGTACTCAAACAGTCGAAGTTTTTTTCTCCCTATTAAGAAATAAAGTACAAAGGGTCAGAAGAGAAATCATACTTGTTTTGAAAGATAAACAGTTGCCCTTTTCCTGAAAGGGATCTTAAAGACAAAGGGGTAGGTAAACCTAATGCCTTGTTTCAGTATAAACAACTCGACAAAAGACCAGCAATAGACTTAATGGGACGATAGTTTTGAAGTATGTCCAGATTGACAGATAGGGATCCAGGAATTAGATTTTTAGGAACAAGATATCTGGAAAACATGACTTGTGTTTGATGAATTCACTGCTTGGTAGCTCTCAGAAGCCACTTTCAGAATCTGTAGAAGTGTGTTGGGCAGGTACATGGTCAAAGAAGCTATTACAGGAACTTACAGTTTCAGACAGTGGAGTAAAGAGGTTCTGGAGAGCTAGTTGGAATATTCTCTCATAAATACTTTCCATCTTATTCAAAACTCAAAGATTTTGGATATGAATTGATTTTGCACATATTTATTTCAAGAAAATTTCTGGAGTGCAAGGCTCTGTTCAAAGTAAGAGGCAGAGGGTGAATCAATAGGAAGAGAAAGATAATTTTGAATTATAAACCTTATCTAGTCAATAAGGAAATAGATCTTCTGCTATACTACATTTTATTAAAAAAAAAAAAAATCAGAAGTGTGACTTTTCAGTCCAATGCAGAATAAAATCAAGCTTCAGTACTATAATGTTTGTCAATTAAATGAATTGTTCTCCTTCCCACAGCTTCAGATCTTAAGTTTACCAGTGGGGCTTACTTAGTTTCACTTAGGTTTAGTGGATCCATCTTTATGCAGTTATTCAAGTTTCTTTCATAAAGTCAAGGTTGACCAAGCAGTTGCCAYTAGGAGGAAGAACTGAAAATTAAGACAGAGGAACATTTTGGAGAAAACAGAGTGTATGCAGAAAAATATCTTCCACTTTAATCAAAGTGGAAACAAGCAGCTGCATCTAAASACCGGAAAGTCTTGTCTTACGTGGCTGTTTTAGACTAGGAGCCCTGAGGTCAAGCCAAGACATCTGTTGGGGTGATGGCAACTCTGCATGTGGTGATCAGGAAATAGGAGAGAAGTGACAGCCAAACTAGGAAGAAGAAGGGCCTGAAAACAGAGGTACTTTCCAAAAAAAAAAAAAAAAAAAAAAAAAAAAAAAAAAAAAAAAAAAAAAAAAAAAAAAAAAGTAATAAAGTGTCAGAAGCTAAATGAAAATTTTTCTGTGGTTAGAAATACATATTCTACTAGAAAAATGACTACGTAAGTAAGTATGAAGATGAGGAGCTTAAAAGTAAAGAGGTGAAGGAGATTGCCTAGTCACAGAAAGCACTTCTCAGTCATGGTAGATGACCTTCTTAGGTCCCCACCAGTCTCAAATATTTGGTAATCCTGCGTACCTATGGTAGGATGAACAAGAACAATAAAGTATCTGGGTGTCTATAAAGGTGAAGAGAGTCTCTAGCTTCTGCTGACTCTACTGCAAAATTATAGTGTAGCCATGTCTGTAACAGCATCTCAGATTTCAGTTCTTCCTTTTTAATTCAGCTATCATTTCTGTCCGAGTTTTAATTTCATCTTTAGGTGATGTCTTTGTTTAAGGGGGCTTATTAGCTCATATGTGCTAATGAATCTGTGTTTCTAGAGCCTAGTCACTCATCATGTGAATGCAGCAATTTGAGCTGGAATTAGTTCAGGGATCTTTGTACTTATACTCCACTGCACAAGCTAGCAGAGTTCATTACTTGTCTAAGCTCTTGTACAACTTCACTCTAAGTTAACAGGCTGGCATCCGCAGGTTTATTATACAGTCACTGAAAGGCAATAGACTCCTGCAGAAGATGTTTCAGAGCATTTGCATTTGGTCTCCACAGTACAAGAAAGACAAATTCATGGAATGAGTTCAGCAAAAAGCCACAAATATTATGAAGAAACTGGAGCATCTCTCATATGAATGATGTTGAAGTGCAAGAACTGGACTCCTTTCAGAGAAAACTAAACAGAGAAAAAACACCCAAAATGTACACCCAGCTTTAGAACTCAGTGCCAGCCTTGAGATAATCCTAAGTAAGCTCTCTGTGAAATATTTTTCACACACATATTGGCTCCTCAGTACTATTATTTCCACTACAAGCCCATTCCTAGTGAGCCACTAGGCATGCTAGTGTAGACATGAGCTTGCTTGGTTGAATGGGAGACCAAGAAGACTAGTTTTTCCAAGATGCAGTTCAAATAGCCCCCAAATAGAAATTTTCAAATGAAAATTTCTGACAGGAATATTGCCATAGACAAAGGAAACACAGGAATAGTCAGTAATTCTAAAAGTTCATGCAGTATAGCCTTCTGGAAAAACATAAGAAGATGGAATGCCTCATGTTAAAGAAAGACTAAACAGGAAGTGAAGATTAATGGAGCAGTAATGAAGTCACCTTCAGCTAACAACATGTAAAATTCCTGGTGCAACACTTGGTAAGGCTTCAAAAAAATATTCTGGAATGACAGGCTTGCTGTTGAAGTAGTCAATTCCAAATGCAGAAGTACAGGACTTAAAAGCAGAGGCTACTCTTTCCAAAGTCCTATAGAAAATGTGGTAGTAGTAGTAGTAGTAGAGCTACTAAGCAACAGAAACCACAGTGTTCAACATCAATGGGAAGGGATGATGTAAAAGAATGACACCATATGATTAAATTTGAGAGAAGGGGATTTCAAAAAGCAACAGAAACAGGAAGCTACTTGAAAAGACCCCATGGGGAAAAATCAGTACATAATCTTGGAATGGAAGCTATGAAATCTCACCAGAGCTGTAGATAGAATGCTAAATCCCAAATGGAAACAAAGGAATGAATTCAATAAACAACAGAAGTGCTGCAATAATACTTATAGCATAATAATACTATATGCAATAACACTTATAGTCCCCATACTTATTCTTCAGAAAACACAAATCCACCTAAATAAGGCCATGCAAAAGGGGCATAAACTGTAACTATTAGAGTATTAAAATATGCACTAGAAGTTACAAAAAATAAGAGCAAACAGGAAGGCATAAAATCAGGTCCAAGCCTTAAATGAGCCTTTAAGAAAACCACTGTTCACTGGTAAAGACCTTAATAAAGTGGGTGAGCACATTAGTGATAGATTTAATTCTTTGCATCAGACCCAAGTGATTTGGGCTGATACACTTCTGTGTTCTATATTTGCAAGTAACAGAGAAGAGAACAAAATGCTAACAAATTTATCTCACCTTATGAGATTTAGCAGATAGGAACTGACTCTTAGCAGTTTAACTCATTCCTTAACTATTAAATATTAACATTTTATTCCTGTTAAAAACAACAAAAATAGGAAATAGAGAAAGTATGATTTGCCAAGGAATTTTAAAAGTAATACAACATCCATATCAAGTTATGTTCTTTCTACATACCTTTCCCTGCTTTTGGCTGGCCAGCAGCAGCATGCATCACTTGGTTTTCTGGCATATTCTGTAGAGTGTGGTAGACAGCTTCATCTGCACAAAAATCTGCTGCACTGTTCTTCAAGAATTAAGACAAAGAGTTACTACTAGAGTACATGCTTCAAGTAAAAAGAAATTTTAACTAATTAGTTGCCTGAAGCCTTAAAAAACCTGTCTTCATTTGACACACGAAGTTTTTCACAACCACAGACACATGCAGTGAATGGTATCAGTCAAGAGCAACAGCACCTTAAGTCAAGTGGGAATGAGTGCCCACTGTGGGAGAGTTTAAGGGGAAAAACATAGTCATTGCCTGACTGTGCACCTTGAACTCCTCTGCTGGAGTCTAAAAAGAAAGGGCCTACAGGTTCTTTTTACAGAGTTAATAAAGGACAAGTCTCATCTGAACAGTACTTCTACAGAGACTGCTGTTTGTGTGTCCTGCTCTGCTAATCTGCTTGCTGAAATTGGCAATCCAGTAACCAGAAATTATTCTCCCTGCCACATTCCCAACTATTTTCCACCAGTGTCTGGAGGCCACACTTCCAGGTTCCTTAAGAATGAATACAGACTATTCAGGCTGAAGTTGAACCCAGAGTTCAGCTAATGCTGGTCTCACCAGCAATCTCAAGGCAGGCTAGTAGAGGAGCAATTAAGGCACAATACTTTCTCACAGGGACAGAAACTGAGTGGAGGATGGAATTTTTTGTGCTCTGCCCCTTCTCACATCTTTCCTTACGGTACCAGTAGGTTTCTGCATTCTATCACTTGATGAACCACAGAAGAGCATCATAGTCAAACAGKTAAGGTGAATCCTAACAAGAGACTACTAAACGTGTTTTGCCAAAATTTCCCCAGGCAGTTTCATCCTGGCCAGATTGGATTTATGCTGGAATTAAAATAATGATTTGTATTAGAAATTATGAGCAGGCCAGCTTCCATTTTATGGCTGACAGTGTTATTAGGAGTCAGTTCACTTACTATTACATTTCTCCAGCTATATCCTGGTTCCTCTGCAGATGGTGCTGCAGAGTAGCTGGGACTTGCTCGGAAGTGAGGGTGATGGTTGATCACAGTCAGGCAATTTCTATAACCTGAGAATTAGAAGGAAGGAGCAAAAACAGAGTGAGTAGAAAGTAGACAGGAGGAAAAATTTCCAGTGGCAAAAAACCTAACATGATACTGAGTCCATCAAAATGCATTTTTCTTATGACATCTTTTTGGATAATAAACTTTCTAGGGCCAGGATACAGGTTCTATATCATTGGGTTATTCACCACAGTCTGTACATTGCTAGGTACACTGTGACTGCTAATGATGCTCCTAGCCTCCATTTRTTTGCCTTCCTGATGAAAAATAGTACTTATTAAAACATTGGTTAACATGATAAAATAGTTCAGTTAATAGAAAAAGGAGATCTGGCCAAACAGATCGCCAAACATAATGAATCATAATGATAATATGAATGAGAAAGGAAAAGAGAACATTGCACAGTTCTTACATGGGCTATTAGCAATGCAAGTATCTAAAATGTTGTGTGGAGAATAGAAACTGGTGAACATGAACCTGGGTAATACCATATCAACTGTCTAAAAAGGTTATTATGCCAAATCAACTACGAGAAAAAGTGCTTAAAATCTCTCTGTATTGGCTCTATTAATAGATACAGGCAAGACTATTTGCAAAAAAACCCTATATAGTAGATCCTTCAGCATGTATAAATTGTCACAGCAATGGAGACAAAAACCTTTCAATGACATTTCAATATCTGACCCAATCCTATTTGTATTTCAGCATATAGTAAATAAATATGTAAATAATTGTCCTTGTGTGGAGGTCATACTCACTGAAGATAGTTCAATTTTTGTTCTGGGCTTCAGAGATGTGATAATAGCCTCTTTTATTCCCCTCTTTCCATTTCTATTTGTGATGTTAAATCATCAAGCATGAAGAGATTTTTAATTCTCTAGCATTATAATTCCCCMAAACCTTGCCTTCATGGGAACAATTTACAGCTTGCCTATATTCATATTTTGGAAAGAACTAGCCATTCTACATTAAAAAAAAAAGTATTTAAATGTGAAAAAAAAGAAAAGGTAGTTGTGGAAATGAATTTCTGTTGAATTCTTGGTTAGGTTAGTGCTGGGGGGAAAGGGGGATGGGGATTGTCCAACAATTTCCCTGTCTTGTGACTTGAAGGATGCGTGTTGCACTGGAAGTGTTAATGGAGGGAATGTGACCCTTCAGCTACTCTTGCTTCTTTTCTTCCTCCCAATGTTCCTCTACCGTTCATTGATCATTGAGTACTGTTCTACTTCCTCTACTGTTCATTGATCCACCTCTGGGAAATTATTCTCCCACCTAAGAGATGTATTTTCCCRTACAGTAAAGATGTACTTTTCTGTAAGAATACGAAATAGTGAATGAAATGAAGTAAAAGTTTTGATTTTACCTGGTGAATATTGCATTTCAGCATCAGAGTGCTGCTGCAGTACCTCTAATGCATCTTCAAAAGCCTGGCCCAGTATGTCTTGATCAGGACAAYTCTGTAGGAATAACATAATTCTGTCAAGGGTCAGCAAAGACCWGACTTGTTCTTTCAATATTCAATCAGGTGGAAATCCCCAAATAAATACAGCAATTATGTAGCATATACATATATCACACCATCCTGCTGGAATATACATTTTTCAGGCACTTACTCCTTCCCATAATCTTTGTTACTATGAGAAAGTTCTCACTCCTTTGAGAAGTCTCTTTGAGGTCAATGGGACAACTCATGTGGGTAAAATTAGTCCCTTGTGAAAATGTTTCAAGGTTCATTTCCCTAAATCTGCAGCAGAAGTTTACCAAAAGGGTGCTAATGTTATTAGATTGCTTTGCAGTATTCCATACAGAAATATATAACACTTGTATAGTATGAGTTTTGAAGCCAAAATTATACTACTATAACACTGAAATGCCAAAAAAAATTATACAAGAATTATAAATTGGTTATGCAGTGAAAGTGCTATTCTATGTCAGTAGAGGAAAACATATTGTGGATTTCTAGAAAATTRTTTAATGCTGTTTTAGAACATCTGTATTTAAATRAAARCTAAATGAAAAAATCCAAATTTGCATAATCACAGACTCCCAGRAGGGTTAAGGTTGGAAGTGATCTCTGAAGAGGTATAGACAGGTTTACCTAAAAGCCTTCTGTGCCTARTTTGAAACTTTCAATAATTCAGTAATTCAATAGGAGAATAAAACTATTGCAGACTTACCATTATTTAGATAACCAATCTGGAATCCTGTTTAAAATAAACAATATTTTAAAATTGTATACTTCAAAATAGGGCATTTCTATCAGTGCAAATAAAATTAATTGAATGGTTTCCAGAGATGACATAAAAGATATTTAACAATACAGATAAAAGTAGTTTAGAATTAAAATGTGACATATCTGATGAATTAAATAACTTGTAACATTGGATATTGTTTTGTTTTTTAATCATTCGTTTTCATTACTAAGGCTTCCAGCTTCATTAAAACAGCAACTTTTAGATTACCATCCAAATCATGATAAGCATGTTTTAAAGACAATAAGTCTTTAAAGACAGTAAGTCTTTACAGTAAGTAAAGATTTTTTTTTTTTTTTTTTGCTGACATTCAGTCTTACTGCTCAATTAACAAAAGAAAATTCTGACCTGAACTGTTTAAGTCTCTATTTTTCAAATGTAACTGAAAAAAGATAAGGGTTTTTTTCCCCTAAGGCAGCTTAGAGTATGTTTGTATATGAAAATACATACGTCCTCAGAGTAACTGTGAGTTCCATAAGCAAATTTTGTTGCTTAATCATCAGGGAAAAATAGACAAAATTTCAGAAAGATTAATGTGGAATATASTTTATATACAACATTACTCAGAAACGATCCCTTGGTACCTCCTTTTGGCATTACACACCTTGTTATGGATTATAATATCRGGTCTTGTTACATTGCAGTTTTTTTCTTGCTCTCATTTATAGTTACCATTTCCAAATTGTAAAAATAAAAATCAACACCAGTATTTTATTCTTTAWAATGTTGACTGTAGCATATATTCAACCCTAGAAGATTTGTTTGTCGTTCCAATAGATGCAAAATTGATTCCTGTCTGAAGTTTTAAAATGCAAATAAGTGATAAAATACTTACAGACGAAATAATTTTATCCAACACTCATCATGAATGTTATTACCTGTTAATTATGTTACAGATAACACGAACATAAAGTGCTGCCAAAACTTCTAAAAGCTTTTTAAGCCSTCTTGACTAAAGATATATATTTGAGTGATCTTGCCATAAGAAATCTTAGTGGTTAATTGACTTCAGGGAAATCAATAGTAGTTTTCTCCTTGACGTTAGTGCAGCAAGTATGTCACGAGACTGAAGTTTTCATTCTAAAATAAAGAGGGACTAAATCAATCCTTTAGCTGTCCGTGGTCACTGATTCATTCTACAAAGCTGTAGAAATCAAAGGCATGTATCTCCACTGTAAGGGTCCTAAACGGATGGGACCAGTAAATTCCTATCTAAATTTCCCATTTAAAACTCTAAAATGATATGTAGTAACCTTGGCTGATCATCTGTAGTTAGAGTTGATGCTTTYCAAAGCCTAAAAAAAGACAGGAGCATCAGCAAGGTACTGTTGAATAGCTGTATCATTTATACAATTGAAATCATAATTTAAAGAAGTTACACCTTAGATTAAAAAAAAAAAAATCTGAACACTTACCTAAAATTCAGCTCCACATGTAACACAAGAATCAGTCTGGTTTCATAAATAAACAAAAGCCTGAGTTCCCACAGCAATGGGCTGGCAAAGGGGCTGCATTAAATAGCTGATTTTAAGGAAGTGCTTCAACTAGGGACTTTTTTTTAGAGTAAAGGTATAGTACACTGCTAGCATGGCCCTTCATTCTGCAGAAAACCAGAGTGATTTATATGGGAATAAAATAAAATGTTGTTAGCTATTGTCCAAAACCTGCAGATACTAAGGACTAGGACAGATTCTGTTTAGCTTTTGAATGTCCTAACAGAGCTGCCCCTAGTATGTTATCAAGCAAGGGCAAAACTCCTTCATCCTTGATCTGCCCATACAGCTTGCAGGGGACCTTTAGGTTTTATCTGACCTTCTTGATTAGGGCAGTGTAAATAGAGAGAACTAGACCCCAGTTATGCACCGTGCATGTTTGAGGCCAGTCTAATTTAGAAGTCTGCTTCAAACTTCAGATTTGTAGCACAGGCCCAGCTCTACTCTGGTAAACTAACATTGGTTTCAGACTTCAGTGTGGAGCTAGTCCTGGAGCTAGCTGGAGATTTGCCACACAGCTTTGGAGCAGCTGCAGTTCATGCTATTGGCTCCTCTGTGCTATAGGATGACAGCTCTGTATTTTTTCAGAACAAAGCTTCTTATTGCTGGCATACCCCAGTCTATCCCTTAGATGTTTAGAGGCAATTCATAGGCATATTCTACAAAATTTCCTCATTGCATGCCATAAAATTGCTGCCCAGATTGCTATGCAATCACCTCTAATGCTATTTAGGTACACTCCCTCAACCAACAACCATAGCCAAGAATTAGCCTCCACCTGGATAGCCACAGCCATGAATGCTGACTGCAGGTCATATGAAGCCAGTGTTAACATCCCCTATCATTTGCTGGTTTCAAATGTGGGCTGCCTTTTGAAAATTCAAACCATAAACTTCAAAATATCTGCTACTCTTTTCTGATTACATCCATTAATACTTGTATATGCTTTTCTTGAACTACGTTTCATWTTGTGGTATTTCTCTGCTATGACTTGGGTTTTTAAAGGCAAATCACCAGGAAAAGTGCTCTTATAGCAGCAGTATGTGACTCAGCACAGGTTTATAGGTCTAATTTGATCACACAGTTAAATTCCTCTCCACGTGCTAATCTATAATTTGATGCAGTTAACTTTTCTCTGTAATGTGAAAAATCATAGATTTCAGAGTTCACTTCCTTTCTACAGCAGGGATATTTAACAGATTTTAAACAACAAATGAGCTCCAAGATTTTTCTGAAATTTTGTATTTTGCACAGCATTGATTCTCAGCATGAGCAAACACCTTGTATCCAGAGTCATAGCAAACCCACTTTGGAAAAACTCCATTGAAGTTAATGACATTTCTGTACCGTAACACCCATCTGAAGCTGGAAATGGGAAGGTACAAACACACAGCATAAAAAAAAAAAAAATCTCTTTCTCCTAAGGCAGATTTAGGCTTGCTGTGCCAATTGCCCAGTTCATCTTTGATCTATTGTAAAAGCCCAGACCAAGGGGTCTGTCTGCTTCCCTGTGAAGGAAAGGGAGCTCTGAATGGGCCCCAGAAGATCCATCTCAAGACAAGGAGCCAGCTAACTTCTCAGTAATTCCTGTTTCAGTCAAGCCAAGCTGCATGTTGGCCTTTGCCAAGCACCATGCTTACAAAGTCCGCCTTGATTTTTCATTTAATGGGAAGGCAGATTGCAGCAATAAAGAGAACTTACTATTCGAATTCTTGTGTCTCAAGCAACTGTACGTGGTATCAAAATCTGAGTATCAATGAGAGACAATATCAAGTTCTCTGTCTTCCTCCATATTTTAAAAACAAACTTCCAGCAGCAGAATGATTAAGTTTCAGAAATTTCTTTCATCTTTGCTTTGCATCAAATGTTAATTCAAAATAATAGCAGAGAAAAAGCATTTCAGTTGTTTTTGTATGAGAGGCAGAGCATTAAATAATGTGTTACATCACTTGTCTCAGAAGACTTTAGAAACCCTCAAGACTCTTGCATGGAGCATTGTCCAAACATAGAATAAAGAAACACTCCCCCTTTCTAAAGGAATGTAAAATTGGAAAAAGCAGGTTTCCCCACCAGCCATTTGAGTTTTTTCAGAAGTTTTTGCAAGTCAGAGAGTTAGAAACTGCCCACATTACACAGATAGGTCATTTAAGATAGAAGGGATTTCACAGAGAGAAAAAAAAAAAGTTTGTAGAAATTCTGCCATAGAGGGTCACTTGCTCATCACACAAGAAGCTGCTTCCCACCTAAATAGCATTTAAAAATCAACTGGTGAATGGGACAGCTGTGGAGATCTTCTCTCCTGGCCTCAGCAGCCCCTTCTAACACCCTTGTCCTGGCCATGCAGCTCTGTAGAAACATTCTGACCTTAATCCCCATGGCTTTGGATTCACAGAAATTATCACCAGATGTTACCTCCATGAAAATTAAAAGGTTGAGAGATTACACACCTGTCCTCTCCTCCTTAGCCTCACCATATTGATCAATAGAGCTTCAAACCTCTGTCATTATGCTGGATCAGATCCACTGCAGTTAGGGTTCAAAGGAAACTGGGAAATTTATTGCAGCAAGGATGCAACCTTCACTTTAAGCAAGAGCACAGATCTGCATGTGGAACGATCTCTTTTACATGTAGAATAGAGCGATCATCCCAGCATAAGTGTTTGACAGAAAATCAATTTAGAATCAAGCATCAAATTAATGGGTTCAGAAAATACCTGAATTCATATTCCTGAATCAGTGGGTTCAGAAAATTCCTGAATTCATATGTAATGAAACCTCTCCTTTAAAGAAAAAGGAAAGTAAACAGAAATAAACACATTTAACTAGTAACCTATAGGATATTGTTTACAATGATGTTGGTCAGATAATTTAGCTTTGAATAGAGACAAAAACTCTGCATGGGAACAATTCAAAAAAAATCCAATTCTGGCATCATGTCAGATAAATGAATCAGATACTGTAAATGAGTCTAAAAATTCTACTTATGCTGAAAGATTTTAGTCTATGTATTTCAACAATTACGGTTTATTCAAATACCAGAATACAAGAATATAGTATAGACTGTAACTCTTCACTTGCCTCATGAATTGTTCTATAAATGGCAACGAAACTCTGTAATGCAAAAAATATCCTGATTTATTGTAATAGGTGGAGTTACAGTATCAGTTCCTTAACTGGCGGAAACTGGTGCCGGGGCACCAAAGCAAAAGGATCACTGCTGATTTGTATAGAGATTCTGGCTCATGTAGTCCCCACTCTGCTGTTATTTGCAGTAGGGTAAGGGGAAATTTGCTGCACTAGCATTCATGTTGCATATTCTTCCCTGACTTCCTGATTTGCTGTGTTTCCTTGGCTGCCTTATAAAGCAATTGATTAAACAGAAAGGCATTGTTGCATTTTAACCCTTCTCAGAACTCTTCACAGTTATTTACAGGACAATATTTTATAAGATCTTCATCTAACCATTCTGCCATTACACAGCTTTATCTTTTCTTAAGGAAAACTAAAGACATTTAATATTTTTTAAAAATCAAGTTTTAATTCTAATATAAGCAATAATCTCTATCAGGTTCATTTCCCTACCTTTTTATATGGAGATTGAAACCTCCGCATATTACCCTCAGATTTGTTGCCTTTTTTTAATTACTGTTATTATTATTATTATTACTTTTGAAATATTGTGTTATTTTTTAAGACTTGAGTCTAAAGAAAAAATATCCAGATATTTCTTATGAATATACTATTTTTAGGCTATTTCAAAATTAAATTTGCTTATCTCAATGTGTGTTTGAGATAACTTGTATGTTGAATTTTAATCTTTTTCTAAATTCAGAACCTATGACCCAGTTCTAGAAGACTGGACTTAGGATTTTTTTTCATGTGTCACACATTCCACTTCAATCAATCAAGTAATTGCAATAGTAAAATCTGGTATTTAGAGAAATCATTGCAGAGGTTAGGTCAAAAAATTTAATTCCCTCCTCTGTGGCCTAAAAAGGGAAGTGTGGGAAGGAGGCTGTAGCTGTGCGAGAAGGCAGATGGACTCTTCAAAGGAAAACCCACATCTGAAGTCTCTACAGCAAGAGCCAATACACTGGTCCAGTTGCTCATGTCAGCAGGACTTCTCAGGAAGCTTCTTCTTTGGCTCCATATAACCAAAGGAAGTGACTTTCTGCTGGGAAGTCCGGGGAAGAAAGAAAACCAGAAACCACAACAGAAGCACAGGGAACTAATAATGACAAGTGCATAGAAAAAATGAAAAAAGACAAAAAGAGGATTTTAAAGTGAAACATAGATATAGTTACTCTGAATAATGTATGCTACTTATTTATAACTTATATTTATATAATAATAATATAAAAATATAAATATAATATAAAAATATTATATTTATACCATATAAGTTATTTATAAGAGTATTTTACAGTAGCAACAAGTGTTAAAGGAAGACTGTCGTTAGGAGGCTAATCTGATGAATGGTAAAAATGGAAATCTTTTAAAAGGAATTTGTACAAACAAGAATATAGTATTTTAATAACCTTTTCAAAGGATGATATTTGGGAAACTAGTAAGAGCTAATCATTTTCCAGGTAAATGTGCTATTTGTGAAAGAAACACCTTTTAAGATTCAAGAGGCATTTAGATCATGCAGGATTAATTCAACACCATTCCCTATAAATTATAAAGCTGCAATTGGGCAAATGCTGGGAAAAGATGATAAAGAGTTTCCAACCTTTTGCAAAGGATGGAGGCAGTTATGTCTATTTTGAAAAAGTTGAAAAGAAAGGCATGTAAGAGATACTGTAGCATCTCCATCCATATTGTATTTTACAGACCCTTCCTTTACACTGCACACACTGAAGGCTAGAGCAATAAAAAGCAGGTTTCACAAATTAGGCACTGAAATTCAGATCTCTGCAGTGCCGTGTCACCACACCACAGCACATTCCTCTCCCTAGGCTCCCTTTGAAACATTCGGAGGGAGTTTTATATTTCAGCCTAAAATCAGCAACCACAGGTAGTGTGTGGGGAATAAAAGCACTTTATCCAGGTAGTAAGAAACATTACATAAAAGATGGCTGAAATTGCACCCCTTTCCTTCTTTTTAAAGCCCCATCTGGGACTACAGTAGTAGAGCATTCATGGCAACCTTTGCAGATTACCTGACTGCTGCAGTCAGTGGTGATACAGGCTCAGTTCCCTCTCAGTGCCAGCAAGTTTAACCTCATGCTCCCCACTACTCAAAGCATCCTAGAAAGTAGAGCCACCATAGGTTAAACCCAGGCCATGGCATTTCCTCACCTTCTGCCTTCGCCCCAGCGAAAGACAAAAATTTGAATCTCTGTTAGCCATTGAAAAGACTGTTTCATCTCTGTCTTACTTTCAAGGCAAGTGGTTTCACCACAGAACCAAATGTGAAAAAACAGACAAGTTTCATCCATATTTTAAAACAAAATGTCTGAAATTGCATGAGATGAAAGCTCTGTTCACAAGWGGAGGAAATGATCTGGAAACAGACACCAGTTTGGACCATGTAGGGGACCTCATGGAGACCTAGTGTCTGGATGCTGGTCAACATTAGGAAGAAGGAAGACACTGGCGAGTCACTCAGCCTGGGCCATTTCTCGGTATTCGTAAAAGCATCACTGCTTTTTCATCCTAGAAAACAAACAAACAAAAACGAACAAACAAACAAAAAAGAAAGAGAGGAAAGGGTGATTTGATAAGGGATATAGACAGGAATCTATAAAATCAGTACTAATGTGGAGAAAGTGAATACAGAAGTATTACGGTGCTGATACAGTTCTTGTATTAGAACAGGCATTAAGGGACACCAGAGGAAACCACAGAAGATAAGTACAAAACCAGCAAAGGATATACTGCTTCACACAACACATGGTTGATTTATAGAAGATATCAATTATCGACAGGAAGTTGTAGAAACTAAGAAATAATACCTTTTGAAAAAACAACTGGAGCAAAATCTATTGAGGGCTATTAAATATGGAGATATCATCAAATTTCTTAAGCCAGAAATCTCTGGATGCACAGGTGGTGGCCCAGTATGTTATTTGTGTGTTACATTCACCTGTAACCATTTCTAAACATCTAGACAAATAAAGAGCGAGTGGTGAGGTCCTAATTAAATTAAATGCCTACAGTTAGGTGGATGCAGAGAAGTGGTTTTTTTTTTTAATAGTCCAAGCTTTGAACAATCAGAACATTGCAATAGCATTAGAAWACGGGTGATAAACCTCAGTTGGTGACTGTTTGTGAAAAAGAAATATTATCAGAATAAATACATGCTTTCTAAGAAATTCTCTAAGAGTATGTAACAGCATAGCTGCTGGGTTCCAGTGCAAGAATATGGAATTTCTGGTGAAAATCACTTTACAGTTCAAATACCAGATTATATAGGGAAATTTAAAAAAAAAAAAAAAAAGAGAAAATCTATTTAAATTGTGAGATGTAGGGATGGGGAGCAGCATTTTAGGATGATCTTAAATGACCTGCCCCAAAGTTCCTTGCCCCAAAGTTATGATGGTGATATAACAAAACAGACAGAATATTTCATACAAAGGGAGGATGGAGATTAAAGACAGAGAAGCCAGTAAGGAAAAAGAAGAAAAAGCTGTAGCAGAAAACAAAGGAAAAAAAAAAAAAAGGTTTAAAGATTTATAGCAGATCTATACAGAAGCAAGCAGTATAAATGAAACACGATCATAACATTTTTAGTGCACAGAGTACATACCAGCTTTAGGCAGACAGACCACTTAAGCATCTCTTGAAAGGCTATTTCTGTAGTTGAACAAGARAAAACATGTATTATTAAGCAAGCTCTAAATTCTCTTTAAGTCTTCTGTAAACTACCATAATGGAAAGCTATGCCAATGGCAGTGTCCAATCATGGGACCAGCCTGGTATTCCTAAGTCTGTAGAGCTAGGGAATAGGAGTAATGAGTGCCATGTCAATGAAAAGATCAATTAAAATTAAAATTACATGGCTAYCAAAAGAACACAACTTTTGCTTGAATGAAATTCAACACCCCACAGAACAGCATTACAAGTCCTAAGAAATGTATATATTTTACTTATAACCTCAAATAGTCAGAAATGGTATGGAGACACTACATAAGGAATATTTTTCTAATTAAAAGGCAAGGAAGACTTTTCTAATACAAATCTGGTTTTTTTTTGCTGCAAGCTTTCATGGAAAATGTGCAATTTCTTTAGAGGGCTACGAACCAGAAAGGCAAACTGTAARTTGAAATTCACCTCCCAAAAAATGAAAAGAGAAATCAGTTTGGACTTTCAACTAAAGATTGAAATGTTCCATAGGGGTTTTTCTCCAGCTATTCCTGCTACAGATATATTTGTCCTAAGTAACTAAAAATAAGGAAATTTGCGCCTTGCCCAAATTGTGCAATGCGCAAGAGACCAGATTAGCTGTGAAGTGAATATATCCTCTATTTGTTTTTTTTTTCTGAAGGAATTTACAAACTGAGATCTGCTTTGACACC
The DNA here is from genome assembly GCF_003342845.1 of Nothoprocta perdicaria. Taxonomy (NCBI): domain Eukaryota; kingdom Metazoa; phylum Chordata; class Aves; order Tinamiformes; family Tinamidae; genus Nothoprocta; species Nothoprocta perdicaria. Next base: position 813,514 of record NW_020455317.1, read on the forward strand.
TTTCTCATGCAGGTTACCATGAGTGGTCCCCCAAAGTTAGGAAAATGCTTAGAGTATGTAACCACCAAAAGCATAAACAGTTAGAGTTGCTGACTGGATTTCCATTTTCAGGGCCAGAAATCTAGATTAAGCCTAGATTAAGTCTACTCCCACCTAGGAGTTGGACGAGTGCTTCCTATGCAGGGCTGAGAAGGAAAAGAAGAGTAGTAGGTTTGAAAATATATATGTTGAAAGGAAGAAGCTGTGAGGTTGGAAGGGAGATGGTCATACATAGCTGGGAGAGGTAACCTATTGATCTAGTTGAGCTGGAGACATGTCTGACTTTGTAGTCAAATGCTCTGAATAAAAGTAATTAAAAGACAAAAACTACTTAAAGTCAATTTAACAGTTTGCTGTTACTGATCCTATTAATTGGATCAATTGTCAACTGCCCTATTACTTATTAATCAACACATTTTATCTTTACTGAGGGAGCAGAATGAGATCAGATTTCTGTTGAATTCTAGATATGAGAAATACATATTAAGGCTCTGCAGAGCAGTATAACAACTTGTTTTTAATAAAATTTATCTCATTACTTTGCTCTGAAAGCAACTAAAAAAAGCTGTCCCAAATAATGGTGTTTTATGCTTTGATGATACACACAGTTGTGTGGGCATAAAGTGCTATGACTAGCAAATAAATGCTTCCTATTATTATCAGGGAAGTACTGAAAAAGCATTTAGGCCTTGGGGATTTTTACAAACTAGTGTTAAAGAAATMCTGTATCTTGACGTTAGGGTCGGAGACACATTAATAACTATTTCCTGGCTTGGAAACTTTGAAAAAGAGTTTTATGAAACTGAGTTATTTATGATTTTAAATTTAAAATGAAATTGTGCAATGACTTCTACTTGGCCACACTCCTTTCCTTTTACCAATAGAAATGGTAAAATCAAAAAGCTAATTTTCTCGTAATTTTTTTCCCCTACCTTTCTCTGAGTCAATAGTTGGAGAACAGAGAAGTTAAATGGAAGAGGAAAAGAAGATCAGTTAAGATAGAGAATAGGAATGGCTGAATTGGCCATATTACCAATCCCTCTCCACTCATCAGCCACACAGGCTCAGAGGATCAAATAAGTATTTTAAAATCTGATTTTTTTAAAAGAGACCTTCAAAAAAAGACAGCTAAATGCTAGTATGTAGGRGTTTTATTACAAACTTTAACTAAAAAGCAAGACAGCTGACAGTTACACCACACCTTAGCCTTACATATATCATCATATAAATGTCTTCTTTAGAATTCCCCCAACCCACACCTACAATGGGAGTTCAGTGAGTCTAGCTCACTTAAGTTTTCTAGGATGCATTTTTAGCTATTTAGCTATTCTGGTACAGCAAGTATTTAAAAACATGAATTGGACTGAGAAATGAAATAACGGATTTACAAATTAAGCTTTCAGGTTGCCTTCCAATATTAAATGAAATCGCTATTAAGCAGTGGGCCAGCTAACTACTTAATTTCATCATGTACAAGRATCTAAAATGTGAGAGATCTAATATAAAGTAACTTATTTAAAGTTCATTTAGGCATATTCAGAGCTAGGGAGCCAATTCCAGAAAACATTGAGATGTGGTCTTTCACTCATACCTAATCAGAATCATGTTTCAACTCAAAACTAAGCATGTGTTTAACATACCCAAACAAGCTGAGCTCCTACTTACTCTGCTTACTGCATGGTTACAAGGAGTGTCTTGTATTCTAATACTGCCTCAGAAAGATGTCAGACACCTTACAGAAATAAATATAAATTGGCTTGCCAGAGAAGGCAGCTTGCAAATTATGTTATTAACATGTTGCGACAAGGGAAATGAGGAACGTTCATCTTCAAACCAAATCACACTTTTGATCTGTGTCTCCCTTACTTTTCTCATTTTAGGCCAAGCTCTTATTATTGATGCAAAATTTATGTGGGAGGTTTGAGTAACTTTTAGATTCAAGGTATTTGAGCACGCTCAGTTAAATTAAGCACACAGTGCCATTACACAATTAATATGCATGCCCTCAGAGATCGAGCTTTACTCCATGCCATGTCAAGATGCTATAACAGCCTGGAGAATATCCTGTAATTCTTGCCTGCTTTCAAGGTTGATTTTAAATATATGTTAAGAAAGCCCATAAATGCAAATCATGACAGAAATAACTGGATAAATAGTTTTAGCTGAAGCATAAGGCAAACAAAATTGTTTTATCACTAATAACAGTCTTTTCAGGGTTGTTTAATTATATGCTATTGATCAGACACTGAGAATCTATAAGGTGTGGTATGGTTTGTGTTGAGGAGAGGCTTTTGTTCTATCCCATAAAAACAGATCCAAATTTAGATAAGTTGCCAGCCACTGAAATTCCTCAACTCACTCATGCTCAAAAAATTCCCAGACTTCATCACCCACAACCAGAGAACAGGGGAGCAGGGGAATGAGCTTTGATCCTTCCCAGACACTGGACTGTAAACACACTCTTCCATCAGCATATGCTGTGACCAAGCACTGCAGGGGCAAAGGAGGACTTGCCCTGTAAGAAGACTGTCATCTGCAGGAACACTGCTACATCTGTTGCAGAAGTTACGAGCTACCCAGTAAATCAGGAAGAGAAAGGATGCTCTCAAAGTTTAAGCAGCTGAATGCTACCCTGGAGAAGTGGGTTGTGACCCTGTCTCTACCACAGAGTTCCTAAATGATGCGAGGCAAGTCCCTTTGAACAAACTTTCGCAGGTGGTCACTCTCTAAGTGTTCCTCATTTTCTTGGTGAGACCCTAGTGTCTGATTTGCAGAAACGCTCTCTAGCAGCTGCAGCTGAGGCCACTAAACATTGTCCTGAGCCAAAGTGTCCATAAATGCTGAACTCTCTAAAATACGASTTCTTCAGTATTTTTATCAGGTGGTTTCTAACATAACTTCTTTGTGTCTTCTTTTCTCATCTGTAAAGCAAGTACAACATAATTTTCCTCACATCACAAGGCTCTTATGAATATGAATGTGTTAATGCTTATGCAGCATTCATATAGGCAGGCACAGAAAAGTCATAGGGAGGTTACCATTTCTCTCTTGAAAACAATATCTGAATATCTGACAGGGTGTAATAAATAACATGCAGGGACACAATACATAATGAAATCCCATGGGATCGCTAGTCACTACAGGAACATTCACTCGTAAATGCACTGAATGAGGGAAAGATCTTGTAGCAAAAACAGCTGTTGATCCTGTCAAAATACTGTCCTAACACATGTGTGCAGTGAGGGCAAGTTAAAGTTGTACCAGTCATTTTAATTTTGTCATATTGTAACTAAAGTTTGAGCGGTTGATTGGAATCATAATGCCCTTTTTACAGTAGTTAAGAGAGGAGGGCTGTGCTTTTACTGATTTTTTAGTTTAGAATATGGTCTGATCTTTTTTCTTTTTTAACTGATGGACTCCTAAATGGATTTCTTGATCCTTAATTAAAGGTTCAAGCATCTAAATCTTTAACAATACCAAAATTTACCCATATGCTTTTCAAGAGGTTTGACTCAGACAGATGTATTCATATACAGTAACATTAACAAAATTTCCCTCAATTCTCAGACTCTCAATATTCATCTCTATTTTTAAAATAACCAAGATAACAAAATTTTAGCTGGATTACAGGCACAAACCCATACAAYGTACTTCCAAAAGTTGTAGGAAGGGGAATATCGGGGAGTTTTTACAGGTCAGAGATGACAACAATATGTGCCCAATGCTTGATTGCTCTGTGCTCCAGTGACTGGGCTGAGCATGCAAATAAATTTCCAAGCAATGTCAGCTTCAACAGCAACAAATGAGGAATTAGGATTACTAAACAGCCTCTGCTTTTTTTACTGACTTTGGCTAGTCATATGAGTTGCAGTTAGAACTTGAGAATTGCCCGTATCTAAGAAGCTACAGCTTTAGCACATCTGCTCTCCTTATTTTATAGTTTCAATCATTTTTCAGTTGTCCATCGTCTTTTAAAGCAAACATGGTGTGAAAATTTCCATAGCTGTAGTGCAAAAGTAATACAACTATATGTCAGTGAGGTAAGAGAGATGTAGCTCACGCAGCTATATCTTCCTCTTCAAGCATCATTTCAAAATAACCCCATTGTCTCTTATTCAATGCTATTTGCCTATAGTTAAATGTTAAGCATTTGTGATAATCACAGAATCCCAGAATGGCTGAGGTTGGAAGGGGCCTCTAGAGACCATCATCTAATCCAAACCCCCCTGCTCCARCAGGGACACCCAGAGCACGGGGCACAGGGCGGCATCCAGGTGGGTTTGGAAGATCTCCAGAGAAGGAGACTCCACAGCCTCCCTGAGCAGCCTGTGCCAGGGCTCTGGCACCCTCACASRGAAGACTTTCTTCCTCACATGCAGATGGAACTGCCTGTGTTTCAACTTATATCCCTTGCCCCTTAATAAACCCCATCAGTGGCCCTTTGAAGAGTTTTCTTCTTTGCTTTCTTATACAGTACAAGACAAATCATTTGCTTGTGAAAATGCGGTTGACCAGCAAGATGTCTGGAATTGTCAAGAAAATGAGCTAAAACCAGTGTCATGAACTTGATTAAAATCATATCTGCATTCCCATGAGGAACATAAGGAAACAAATGTAAATCTCCTTTGGAAGACTTATTTGATTTAGCATAATGTTTGTTAGTMAACAAGTTGCTCTTTTTTTCTAACAGAACTTGAAACTTACTGGTAGCCTCATTTTCACAGGGCAAAAGCAATTATTTCCACATCCTACATTTCAGCTGACATCCTACCTTTATTTTAAGACTATTTTGAAGCAGAATACAATCTTTGTACAAAAAAATACACAGGATCCTGAACTAAAGAATGGTTTTTTTTTTCTAAACTAGATGGCCCAGAATAGTTCTACATAATTAGAGGTTACTTTGTGTGGCAAGAGGGAGTGCAAGGTTTACAGGAGTTCAGTTGATAAAACACGTTTTGGTTTAAGCTAAGGTACAGAAACTTGTCTTTGACAGTTCAGCAGGAGGCAATCTGGATTAGCTAGCCTGTTTTGCATGCTGGAATGAGGCCCTGGCCAAAGCAGCTCTCCCCATGGGAATGTCTCCAAGACAACTCTCCAAGAAGGACACTCTGAGAAGAGAAAGAAAAACAGGCCTCTCTGAAATGATACTTCATTTCTGCACCAGGAATGAGACYGTATTATAAAGCATATTGTCTTTGGAAGCATATTTTCTGCAATATGCCCTATACCCAAAAAATATCTTTGAACATGTTCACATTTAGCTGCTTTAGTCCCAGTTAAAYTATACAAGCTTAAATGCTAAGTGTAATTTAGGACTTGCTTTACCAAGTATCAGTTGATACCTTGGATAGCTGTTGAAGATAGGATGAACATGTTAGTTATATACCTTCTATTGCAAGAAGCCTCTAACAGCACAAAATGTTGCTTGCTTTGGGCAAGGTCCTTTGCTCCTGCTGCTTATTCTGTCTCACCTTAAGTTGCTACTGATCTCCACATCATCTCCCATGATATTGCAAGTGCTGTGTGACACACCAAACAAACTTCTGTGAATTTAGGTGAGAAATACATAAAAAAAAAAAAAAAAAAAAAAAAAGGAAAAGCAAACTTCAGAAGGTTTTGTTTTGTTCTCCCTCAATCCCCCTCGGAAAAGCACCACTCATTAGACTGCCTTATTTAAACTGGGAAGGATCTAGAAAATCTCACTGCTTTGTGATATTTTCCGGAAGCAGCCTCAAGGCTCATTTTGTGTGTAGACTCATCCATCATTCAGAAAGCGATCGCTGTTCTCTTTGCTATCTGTTTGCAGGTTTGAGGGCAGCCAGAAATTCCAGATCCTCTCATATCCTTTTTTGCACCCACTCCAGAACATGCTACAAAGACAAATGTCAGTGTTGTATGCTGGCATTCAGACTACTGGCCAGCAGTGACAAAAACTATTTTCTTTCAGCTATTTACAGTCTTTTGATTTCACCCTTGGGTAGAAATCATGAGATAAGGCACATAAATTTTACAGAACGTCTGAAAAAGAGCTACCACTTTTTTTTTTTTTTTTTTTTTTTTTTTTTTTTTTTTTTTTTTTTTTCTGCCACATCCACTGTTTGTCTATCATCC
>NW_020455317.1:819692-887506 GCF_003342845.1 Nothoprocta perdicaria
GTGGGACTGGCTTTCTTACTGTTTTAAGCTAGAAACATTAAATTTCTTAGAAATCTAGTGAATGCGCCCTACTCACACAGTGAGAGTTAAACTGATTACCAGATTTAGAATATGCAGGGAACTTTTTCAAAGTTAGACTGCTGATACAAGTTTATTTATTTGCTGTCCGTTGTAGTATGGACGAGGTCTAYTTCCTAATATCACTCTGGCTAGCTAGAGTTAGCAGCTCTAATTACTTACAGCTAGTAGCTCTAATTAACAAATTCCATGGTGCTTCTAGGATGTAGCACATTAGTGGTGACTTCTTCTTTTGATGAATTGTGGTGGCTTTCTCTTTCCTTTAACTGCAAGTGTTAAGTAAGGAGCTGAAGGTGGCTCAGATGAYGCCTGTTTTTGTGGCTCAGGGAGCCTGCTGATTCAACCATTGTGGACATTTCTGAACTGGATATCTCTAAAAAATTAGTTGTTCTGATTCAGAGGGACACAACTTAATGATCCAAGTGATTGCTTCTGGCCTATGTTCCAAACGGGAACGTTTGATGAACATGTAGCATGACTATATAGAGTTTCCAATAAACAAAACATATAACAACATAGTTTCCTCGACTACTGTGTGTAGACACAGAATTTATATTCATAAGGATTACATGTTTTCCTGTGTCTCTTCACACTGTCACTGGAGATATTAGCGGTAAGTCCTTATCAATGGAATCCTATATTTTGTCTAGCCCAGATGAAACACCACACGGTCAGGCCAATTTCTGCACTGCTGCTGCCTGCAGTGCAAAATGAAAAGTGACAGAGAGCTCAGTACTGAATCCTGACTCCTGACAAATTGCATTTTCTAATTATAAAGAACTCTAATAAAGCAATGAGAGCTGCTTCAACTATTGTAATTGCTCACCTAAATTCAAGCGAGTAGAACAAATAACCATGACACACAGAAAAGTGACTTGGTGGCAAATCATACGTTAATGAAAACAGAATTCTATTCACTAGCTGCCAAAAAGGGAGACCACTCCCATTCAAAGTGGAAAGCTTAGTGGAGGAATTAACAGACATATTCATATTTAGCATTTTAGGAGAACAGACATTATTGCTGGATAATGTGATGACAAATGAAGGCAAAACTATTCTAGGCCAACAAAGTTTTCTAAACTTTGAGCCTATTTGCATCCATTTCCGTAAACTTTTTCTGGTTCTGATTAGTTCCCATTTTTTGTTGTTTTTATATATTTTTTTGTTTTTCCACAAATTTCATCTCAATTTTTCATTCTAAATGAAGAGTAACAGAAGCATAAAAACTCAGCTGKTTTTTTGGGGTTTTTTTGTTTTGTTTTGTTTTTCCCCCACTATAATCATGACACGTTCTCTGACCCTAAAAGGAGTGAATTTGTTGGCTCAGGTGTTTCCAGAGGTATAAAAAATGCCATGGCAATAAACTTGGAAAGCACCATACCAAAGCTACTTGCTAAGTAAATTGTGTATAGCTGCAGCCAGCACACACACACCACAATTCACACGGCCCTTTCATGGTTGAATCAAAATTCAATCCGAGCCCTTAGTGCTCATTTCAGGATCACTGTAGTATTAAGAAGACATTAACACAGTTAAGTCCTGGAAGAGGGATGTGCTTCAGAGATTTAGTTCCAACAAATACACATCAAGATTTAGGGGTATATCTACATGTGATTTGACAGGGATCTGTGTTGCTCTTTCAGCAAGAGATGAGTCTCTTGAATTGCAGGATTAGGGAAAGAGCCATTGGGAATGAGAACTGCAGCCAGAGCTCCTCAAAGGGGATGGAAAGATTCCCTCCCACATTGACTCCAATGAACTTGGGATCAGGCCTAGGAGAGGAGTGTATGACACAGTCCTTGCAGGAATAAGGTAAGAAATAAAAATGAGCAGCACAGAGGGATGCACATCTTCTTCCCCTGATGCACAGAGAGAAGAACAGTCTTTGGGAACTGGTGATTTCTGTAATCTTGAAGAAGTCAGTGTACAAAAAACAACTTTTTCAGGATATAAAGCCAAGAAGAATAAAAGTCTCTGGTTTGCACATACATTCATATTGGCACCACTTAACTAAAAGTGCATCAGAATAGAGCTGTGTCAATAACAAATAACAGTAGCACCAATTGTGCTGTGAATTTCAAGCCAAAAATATTTTGATTTGGAGGAGCAAGGCCACTTGAAAAGTATTCAAGGAATAGTGAAAACTGCAAGCAATAAAAATTCTCATATATACCATTAGACCAATGATTTGACAAAAAAAAAAAAAAAAAAAAAAAAAGGTGCCCTATGTCACATCCAGTCTTTACAGTTAGCTTCCATAATGAGATCAGTGCTGAGGCAATTATAGAAAAAGGGGATTATCCTACTTTCTGGAGAGGTTGAAAGATCTTTGGGACAGCCAACAGCCCCACAGCCTGGTGTTATTCAGGTACTGCACCAGAGCTGAGGTTTTCAGATTTTTGCTTTCAAGCTGTAGGACTTTGGCTGCTCGGTTCATTTTTAGTTTAGCATGTCCCTGTGAAATCTTTAAAAACTGTAAGCTTGATGTCAATTAGGGATGTTGACATATGTCAGTTAGTCTACATGTTAGAATTACATGTAATAAATGAAGAAAATAGTGTAAAATACAGAAATACTATACAGCAAACACCAACAGCAAATGTGTTTCCTATGGAAGGGATCAGCTTCAAACAAAATTACTTTAGGTTTAGCCAAGTACGTGAAAAGTAACCATACTGCCAACCCATGACGAAACAACTAGCTTTGTTCCTGGATATTTCTCATGGAGATTCATAGATAGTGTGAGGGATATTCTGAATGTGTGTTTAAGTGTAGGTTGAGAGGCAATTAAAAACATTTGCAAGCAAATATTGTTGGTATCTCACCAAGCCAACCCCCTGATGGCCAACAGTTAAGTTATGCCAATTGGAAGGTAACATTTCATTACAGCACATTCAAGCTCATGACTACATCCAGGATTTATCTTTTTTCCATTTTCCTTACCTAAGTACAAATGTCACTGGACTGCAGGGGAGGCTCAGCACAGCATCTGTTTCCATTGCAAGCAGCTCAGAGGCAGAAATTTCACCACGCTGGTTAGAAGGGCTAAAACTGGCAGATGGGATGGGAAGTAATGTGGGGCACTACAGTCTATTACAAGAATGGATATTTTAAAAGAAACAAACCACAAATCCACTGGAAAATCATTAGGTAGCTAAATTCCGAAGACCTAGACATGCCAGATTACAAAATGATGTTGCAATTCAAATAAACACAATTGAAGGATATAATTTTTTACTAAAAAAAAAAAAAAAAAAAGCCCCTAAAAATTTAAAGTGTAAATTTTCCACAGCGCAACATACCACATGTTCACAAAGACGGCTCACTGGAACCGCTGTATCTAAAGCCCCACGATTGTCATAGACCCATGTGCTCTGAGCACCCTACGTGTTTAGACACCACAGGAACTGCTTAAAAGGAGCTTATTACAGGTCCAGTGCACAAAGCAGCCATAGATTGTAGGTGGAATAGTTCACATGCTATTAGGTTACAATGAAATTTAACAAAACAGAGGTCTAGCCTTACCTTTAATTAGTGTATGTGGGAGCTGAAGTGGAGCCAGTTGCCTTATGTGCCCCAAGGTCCCATGTAACCCTTTTTTACACTGCAGATATTTGATTTTGTAAAATCAAAAGTAGCTTTTTGAAAAGCTACTTTTCCATTAGCAGAAAATTCTTCTAAAGAAGGAGAAAATACAATTTTGCTTATATATAATTCATAGGTGGGGAAGTTGTATGAAATCAAAGAGGTACTTTTTTCTTCCTGAGGAACATGTCACCAAACAGGCTACAAGAAACTTGTGCAAGAAGGAATAAGCTATGATTTACTTTGGGTATGTGTTTGGGGATGGGAAGGTATTCAATGGTCAAAGGCAGCTCTGTAAATCTTGTTGCTGCATCAGTCACTGACTGTTCTTCTAGTTTTCATCTCATGAAGTGATAGCTCTGCTCCAGAACCTTGAAAAACTCAATATAGCTGCAAAGCAGGAACAGCAACGTGAACTTCCTGGTGAAATTCACACCAGCAGAGCAAACTAAATTGCAATTAGTATAAGTCCACCTACAAACAACACTCCCCATACACCTCATCCTGCTTTTCTTCATACTTCTCTGTCTTTATAATGCTGCTGTATATATTGACATAATCAATCCTATGAAATTTAGATGAAGAAAATGCCTCATTTCTGCCAAATGGGTGTTGCTTTCCAGGCACAAGAGGGGAAAAGATACGGAAGAGGTGTAGCTGAAGCAGCAACCTTGACAGCACAGTGATGCTGGGACAAGTGGTTACACATAAGACGGGAATGACTGAGATAGATGGGTTTAGGGTACAGGGCAGAAAAAGTAAATGGAGGCCGAGTGGAGCACGTGGGAGTTGTTTAGCACCGTGCTGTTTTCCATGCCTGCTATGAACATGAAAATCTGAGGATTCAGTCAAGGTATCTCCCACTGAAGTGCCAGTATACAGAGTTATACAACAGTTTGCCATTTGACAGCTTGCCACTGTCAGGAGACTTTCACCTGTGTTTTGAACTACTCAGAGAGGAAATATCAGAATTATTATTTGTGGTATGTGATCCCTTACTTAAAATTCCTTTGGTAATAGAAGACTTAAAAGTAGTAAATGTGTCACCTGTATCTTAGGGAAGATCCAGATAACTACAGACTAGGAAGCCACATAAATAAAAACTATGCTAAGGAATGGAAGGAGTCATAAACAGAAAAAAAGAACGAGGAAAAGCCAGCAAGGCCTCTGTAAGGAGAATGTGTCCTAGCTGTGTACCATGTGTACCTCTGACACATATGGAAATCATTTGAGGGTGTCAGCAAGTATGTAGGGAAGGGAGAGTCAAGTTGTAACTTAAGTATGTCAAAAGTCAAGTCTGTTGACTTAAGATTTCCGAAAGATCTTCACAGTTGAGGGAAGTCCTTCAGTGCAGGTGTCTTCAGGCCTGTGCTATTCAACATATTCATAAATGGTCAGGGAAAGAGAACTAGTAACAAAGTGAAAAAGTTTGCTGAGCACACTACGTTATTCAGGAGAATCATTAAATGTGTTTTTTGGGAGTGAATCATGAAAAAATGCTGAAAGACTCTGTGATGCACTATATGATAAAGCAGTAGCACAAATTCAGTGAAGAGCAACACAAAAAGGCAGAAACTATCCTATTTTCACACAAACAGCGAGAGCTTCTGAATTACTCCCAGTCAGGAGTGAGATCTAGGGATAATGATGGGATAGTTCTATGAAAACACCAGCTTCAGGCTCAGAAGCAATCAATAAAATCACATGTTAGGGGTTATTAAGAAAGCAGTAGAACAGAAATCAATAAGCTCTACCATGTCACCATACCTTTGAGGTGCTCACACCCTGCACACCATCTGCATGCTATGCTTAATAAAATGATTATATTACATAGGGAAGGAGAACAAGGATGGCCTGAGCTATGGCATGAGTTCTACACAAAGAATGGCTAAAATAGGCCCAGACTCTTCACACTAAGGAAGAGACAATGAAAGGGGGGTAGATGGCTGTAAAACCATAAAATGAATCCAGAAAGTAAAGAACAGTAAAGAATTCTAATAAAATTAGGGCATTTCCTCTGGTTCAGGAAATCAAGTTAATGGACATTGGAAAGGTGGGAGGGAGGGGAGTAACTCAACAGCCACTCACTTCCTTCTAGGCATCTGCTGGTGGCCTTGGCTGAAGGCAGGTTGCAGACCTACATGGGCCTCTAACCACCCTCATACAGCTGCTCTTGTGCTGAATGGGCTCGTCTAGCTTCTCCTTTCACCGCTCCCTCCCCAATCTAGCAGGGGAAGCAGGAAATGGGAAGGACAAGGAGAAAGGCTGCCCATGGAGCCAGGGCGCAGCAGAAGCTGTCTGGTGAAGGAGGAAGCAGACAGGGGTGCTTGTTCAGCACCAAACACTGGCCACTTTAACAGCCCCCATGTCTGCTGCTGGCTGCCCGACATGAAGAACGGCATTTTCTGTCGTTACTTTAATCACAAGTCAAGTAATGCCCCGAGGGAGGTACTGAAGAAGAGGGAATGGTGGTCCCCAGGCTAGAGCGTTTATAAGCACCCGYAGGGCAGGACCGCGGTGCTTGGCCATGCTCTGCTGATGTGTTTGCAGTGCGGGAAGCATTGCCAGCGGAGGCATGCCCAGGATTGACACTGGGAGATACTCCAGGGAAAAGAGGATGGTGATTCATGTCATTCCTCACCACTGGATCAGTAAAACACCCAGCTCTGAAACTGAAACAAGAGGTGGATCTTCCAGCGCTTAAAGGTGGCTGAATTCAGCTCCCTCCCTCAGATCCGAGGGGAAGCTGGAGACCTACCTGTGATCCCTTTATTCCTCTGGGACCCTTATATTTACATAAAAGACCAAAAACAGCAACAAAGAACAACAGATATGAGAGCTGTCATCCCTAAAACCCAAACGGGTTTCAACTTGCCAACCTCTCCCCGAAAAGCGGAGCCCCTGCGGCGCTCCGGGGCCGGGACGGGCACCGGGAGGCGGCCGGGAGCGGGACGGGGCCGGCGTCCCGCCCGGCGCAGCCCAGGGCGGCCGCGGGCGCCGCCTTCTCCGCCGCTTTCGGTTTCATTTCCCCGCCGCGGAGGTGCCGGCGGGCGGGCGGCGGTGCCGTGCCGAGCCGGGCCAGCAGCTCCGCGGCCATGTCGCTGTCGAGCGAGGCGCTGCGGCTGCTCTGCTCCAGCGGCGGCTGCCTGGAGCTAGGCGAGCTGCAGCGGCGGCTGGCGGGCGGGCAGGAGCTGGCGCGGGCGCTGCGCGACGCGGGCCGCTTCACGCTGGCGCGGCGGCCGGAGCCGCGCGGGGCGGCGGCCGCCGAGCTCGCCGTGGTGGTGGCCACGAGCGGCGTGCGCCTGTGCCCGGCGCAGGGCGGCGGCGGCTGCGCGGGCCGCTGCGGGCGGCTGCACCTCTGCAAGTACCACCTGAAGGGCGTCTGCCGCAACCAGCGCGCCAGGTGAGCGAGGGCCCCGCGAGCCGCCCCTGCCTTCCCGCATCGCCCCGAGCCGGCCCCGCGGAGCCCCGCGCCGCCCCGGCCCTGGCGCCGCGGAGCCGCCGGCAGCGCCTCGCGGCGGCGCCCGTTAAACGGTCGCGGCGGCGGCCGTTAAACGGTCGCGCGGGGCAGGCGGCGCCCGGGGACCGTCGCCGTGCTGTGGGGACGCGTGTCCGCCCCTCCCCACCACACTGCTGGCACTGAAGTCACTTTACGTACTTTCTGTCCTTAATTAAATGTTTATATATATATTTTTTCCCCTCCAAGAAAGGGGAAATGCTAGAGGTTTGCTTTCCCAAGTCTTGTTTTGCTCATGACATTTCCGCCCTCCCGCCGCACGCCACAGCACCTTTCACTTCCCTCTGGGCCCCACCATGGCGAGAGCTCCTGCAGCCCCACGCAAGGGCCAGCGGCCCCCCAGCACCGCTCTGGTGTCTGGTTGGGGAGCCGAGGTGTGGGTATGGGCTCTGCCGTGGGGCACCCCGGCATTTCCATGGGGTTTCTCTGGTGCATAAATAGGCCCAGGAGCTGCAGGTCAAAAATACCAGTATTGCCAGAACTGCGCTCATTCTGTGATGAGTATAAATTAGAAATAGTGTGGGAATTATGTAATCTGCGAGGCAAATCACAGTTACTTGATAAAGAAACACTACATTTTTTTGCCCCCAAAAGGTGTCTAATTTGATGTGCTTTTGAAGGTGTTTAGTGTACTGTAGGTAGGATAACAAATCTGTGCCAGTCTGTCCCGTTAAGTTTGCACTTGGCTATCTCAACTTGTAGGAAGGAATGCAAGTTTGTTCACAACTTCCACTCAGAGCACAATCTCTGCGTGCTGAGACAATAYGGACTTGAGAATTTAAGCGGTGATGAACTTCGCCAGCTGCTTCTTCAGAATGACCCCTTGCTCTTACCGGAGGTGAGCAGGTCCTTATCCCAGTATGGCCATGAGCATCACCAAGGGGAAGGGGCTTGATACTAGCAGGAGATACGTACACAGGGTTGACAGTGGTGCTCGGAGGAATGTTCCTGGTCACAGGCCATGAGCTGGCGAACTTTGTTTTGGGTTCATCTCACTTCTGTGAGCAATTTAATTGAACAAAATGGGTAAAGTGCTACTGTATTCGCAGAGGAAAATTGTGAGTTTGAACCTTCTTACACTATCAGTCCTTATAAGTGGACATTGGCCTACATTACTCTTGCTGCTCCAACATAGTGTTTCAGTCTGAGTTTTGCAGATTGTATTACAGTGAAGGAATAGAGCATTATCATGAATTGATAGGCATTTGGTTTATTGCCACTTAAAGTGGAAATATCTTTGTGTTATGCAGTCAAAATGTTCTTGTTTCTGTGGTTCACACAGGCATATGTGAAACTGCAATGTAAAAATGCAACTGTAAAAGGTAAAATCTCTTTAAATTCAAACAACCTATTTTGATAACATTATACTTCAGTCTTTTAATTCTTTTTTTTCCCGCTTTGCTCAAGGTTTGCCTGTATTATAACAAAGGTGATGGACCTTATGGATCTTGCACCTATGGAAAGATCTGCACCAAACTTCATATTTGCCAGTACTTCTTGCAGGGACAGTGCAGATTTGGCAGCAACTGCAAGCGATCCCATGACTTCTTAAATTCAGAATGTTATGAGAAACTGGAGAGACAGGGAATGAGCTCGGACACTATTAAGAAACTACCCACAACTTACATGAACATGTATGATATAAAAAATAGTGGCAAGAAGACATACGACATGAAAGATGACAAGTCTTCACCATGCAAAGGTAAACCACATGATCTTTTGAAAACATCAGGGGAGGAGTCAATATAGTGACTTTAACATTTAGGCACATTTACATTAACTGTGGCATAAACACGGACGTCAAAAAAAAAGTGAGTTTTCTACCTGAAGTGTCTTCAAGGATTGACCTGGTACCAAGTTGTTGACAGAAGCTGTGTCTAAAAAGTTCAGGTGAAGTGGATTTTAAGGCATTGTGGGTGTCTGAGAAATGATGTGCGTACTGGTTTATTATAAAAGTCTTAAAGCTTGAGATAGAAAAGCATCACTGGACCAAGAAGTAAGGAGAATTGTGTTTTTTTTATGGTGAAAACATGTGAAGAGGTGTAGTTTAAGAATGGATGTGGTATTTATTTGTATTGTTTATAAACTATTTTTTCTCTTGGCATTTTTTTTAATCTGGCCATTATCTAGCACAAGAAGTCACAGCAGAATTTTAGTTACTTCTCAGAAATGTAAATCTAGTTTGCTTGTTCTGAGGAATTTTAGAACATATGTGAAAGTCATATTCACAAAGATAAAGGCATAGGACCTAGATGTCTACCAAGTTATCAGTGACTTCATTGTCTTTCCTGAGCTGAATTTGGTTATATAGTTACAAACTGTTTTTAAGCATCTTTCCTAGCCATAGATGCCCATCTAGAGGAGCTTGTTGAAGCAGTGCTTATTAACAAGGTTTATAATTCCCCCTCTAGAGAGAAAACACAGCTCTAGTCAAGAGTCTTCAAATACAAATGATGATGAATTGGAACAGATCTGTTTGTATCATTTATATAAAAATTGTCTTTTTAAAGGTAAGTTATGATCATAGCATGTCTACTTTTACTTTTCTTATAAAGAAAAAATGAATGACATTTCTCACAGAAAGAGGAAATTTCAGTTTATACTTACCTTGAATGTTTCCATGCCAACTTTGTTCTTGGGGGGGTTCTTTTGCCATCCTTTTCTTTCTTGGTGTTCTTGACCTGACCTGGAGAACTGCAAGTCTTGTGTGAACTGCTTGACTTTTCCTGTCCTTGTGTTGCCTATTGCTGTCCGATGAAAACCAGCCTCTTCACTCCTGTCAGCTCAGCAGCTCTGCATTTGGAGTGATTCCTGAGTGACGCCTGCAATACCAGGGTTACTCCTGGTGCTGCTGTTGTTACTTCTGAGTCCTAGATCCCTAAGCCTCTTGGTGTCTTGAAATCTTTCTTTAGATGATCTATCTTCTGCCCTGAAGACTGGGCACTGCTTTGTTCAGTGATACCACCTGAAGAGCTAAGTGATTAAGCCTGGACATTTAGCTTGAACCTTTTATGAAAAGCCTTGTATGAGCTTGCAGTCTTGATCTATTGTAATTTTTTTGTCTTTTAGATCTAGCTTAATAAAAAGGTCCTTCACAACTGAGCTCTTGATAGCAATTCTGATGCACAAAGTTTAACTAGTAGGTGAAGAAATAAAACTTTTCCCTAAGCTCAGAAAACCTAAACTACTACTTGCACTTTATGCTTTCATCTGCTAAATATTCTTCCCTGAAATGCTTTATTTTTCTTGTAGACTAAAAAAAACACTACATCTCTAATTTTCTCCTACTTTTATAGACAAGTGTATCAGAGTTCATTTTCACTTGCCGTACAGATGGCAAATTGCCGATGGTGATACTTGGAAAGACTTGAAGAATATGGAAGAAATAGAAGAAGCATACTGTGATCCCAGTAAAACTAGGTATAAAGTATTATAAATCTTAATAATGTTTGGAGTTTGCCCTTTGGACAAGCAATATTGGGTCAGGTTCTTAGCTGCCATAAATTCCTATGGCTCTATTTTAGTTATTACATAAGTACCTTCATTCAATATTCTGCTGCCCTCACTTTGCTTAACTACTCTTGCTGTAGGTTGGATTTTTGTGAACTGCCTGGAGTCTGTATTGGAGCTGCTTGGGTTAATTTAGAGGCCTGATCTGTGTTCCTTGCTCTGAAAAATTGTGTGAATAATTCGTCCTGCTACTGCTGCTACCATACAAAGTCTGAATCCTCACTAAGGAGAACATTCATGTAAATGAATGAGGATTTTGTCACAGATTGTTGTGAGAATCTGGTTTTGGTTAGAACTGTACACAGTTTGTCCCTATCCTTAGAAGTTGCCTTCACCTTTAATGTGGATGTGAACGTATCGTGGGATTTCCACACACTCCCAAAACAGCAGTTATCAGTACATAACTGGTCAGTGAGAAGTGTGTGTAAATTTTAAATTGTCTTTGGTCATCTTGCATAATTCCATAAATTATAAATTGATATTCAAAACTGCATGTGGAACAAAAGTGGGATGTAAAACAAAGTATGTACAAACAGAAGAGAGTCAGAACTGGGATTGTTGTGGAAACTGTTTGTATTTTGCTCTTGAGTTATGTTGATTTATGTTGGAGATTTGTGGGAGCCTTGGACCTAACTGTTTTTGCCTCCCTTTTTTTTTTTTTTAACAGATTTAGAAATGGTATTACTGAAAGTGGCTCTGTCTTGCCATACATCTGTTTTCAGAGTATGTGCTCTGGACTTGCAAAGGTGAGACGTCTTTCCACGCCCTCTGCTGTGACCAGACCTCCTCACTTCATTCTTACAACAGAATGGATCTGGCACTGGAAAGATGAATATGGTCTGTGGCAGGAGTATGGAAAAATGGTAAGTGTGCAGAAATGAGAAGTCCTTCAACTTGGTGTGTTATAACTGTAAAACCTCCTGAAAAGTGCACAGTGCTTGTGTCTTTGCTCCCCTTTTCTGTTACTTGCTCCCGCCCCTTCTCCCACACATAGTGTGCAGATAAATTTTAGAGCCTCAGGGAGATGTTTTCCCTGTGAATTTGAATGGTTCAGATAGGAGAGTGCTGCCTGGTGAGTCACAGCCATTATTGACATTCTTCAGTGAGTCATGTTAGGTAGGATCACACAAATGCTTTCTTTTTTCTTAACTGCTCTTAACTAAAACTTTGTTTTCAAGGTTTATGTAGCACTCCGTGCCTTTTGTGCTGTGGTCTAGTTGGTGAATACATGTGCTCTGTAATGCAGTGTTCACAGCATGGAGTTTACAGCATAAGTTTAGACTTCATAGAACTCCTTGCTTTGTTCTAGAGACGGTTTCCTAGTTCTCGTCTGCTTAGTAGGTTGCATTTTTGTCACAACCACAGTCACACACATAAAGGCAGATACAGGCTGAAGCTACCTTAGGACAGCTGTTAGTTCTTAAATTTGCTTGTGTATAACAGACTAAGAGAGTGTTTCTTCTCTGGTTCTGACCCAACAGAGTAAGTCTCATGCGTCTGCCACTGTCTCCAGTGAAGATCTGGAGAAAGCTTATATAGCCAAAGGTTCTCCAAAGGTGAACTTTAAAGCTGGAAAACATGACTATGAACTCAATTTTAGAGGTATGTTACATTACTTTGTTTTTTGTCACCTTTTTCATACTCCGTTTGTACTTCTCCCCCTTCCTGGGTCCTAGTCAGTCTTTTGTACTTTTAAGCTATATTATCAGAGGAGAAACAAGAGGAAAAACTGAACTGTTATCTGAAGTACTTACACAGACAGAATTTCTGTCAAAGGTCATAGTGTAAGAAATGTTCATACAAGGAAGGTGGCATACCTATTCCTCCAAAATATTCAGCTTCTGGAAGTCTTGGCAAACCAGCTGCTGCTGGTTTAATGACTAGCTAGCAGAAAAACAAATCCTCAGGCAAACGATGAGTCCTGGAGAATCAAGATCATCCACTGATTCATGTTGTAAGATTTCTACAGCTGGTTGCTTTGTGTACTTCAGCCTACCTGGAAGGGTTGGGGAAATACCTTGACTGTCTCAAAATATGAAGGTGACTTTCCCAAGAGCTCAAGAGCTAAAAGCTTCTAGAGCTAAAAGCTTCTAGCACTGCTGCCCTTTCAGGTATTCTCTTTGGAGACCATGGGAAATGGTGGCTAGGAGTCAACCCCCCTGGGCTATCATTTTAGTGTAGCTCAACTCTCCATTATTGTCTAATTCTGCATTGAAAATCTGAGCATGAAAGGCATGGGATATGTTGTTTGTTCTTCAATTAAAAGGAATTTTGGAATATTCTCTATTGGATTTAGAAGAGAAAATTCTGTCATAAATTAATCAATTTCCGGAGATTTGGAGGTGGTTGTTGTTATTGTTTATCTAAAAACACATACTGTAGATTTCTTCCAAAACTCACTCTCTAGGATTGGTGCAACTAAGAGCTCTGCCCTTGTGTGCTTATCTCTGATAATTGACTGCTACTGACTCTCAGTTATGAATACGATGTGGCAGTTGCTACAGAGGATCTAAGATCTATAACATGATACCTCTAAAATTGAGGTCGACAGGTTTTTTTTGTCGCTGGTCGATGAAAAGGAATAACCTGTGATGGCTCTTAGATTATATTTATATGACTTGTAGTCTACAGATAAATCAAGAAGATACTATCTTGGTAATGACTGTACACTGAGAAATAGGGGTGCAATCTATGAAGCAAAAGTAGGTGTTTATTTTACAATCATGCTTCTTGGTTGAGGGGGACTGACGGAACAATGCAAGGAAAATTTCCATAGCTACCATTGTCCATCATTCGTTATAAAGTTAAGAATAAAATTTAATTGGAGTCTTCTTCAGTGATCTAAGCTGAGGACCCTGGATTCCTCATTCTGCTCAGGAGCGTGCAGCTCGGGCTTCCCTGTTTGTAACAAGACAAAATTGTTACCCTTTTTTTTTTTCATTTCAGCAGTTTTGGCAAAGCATCTTATTGGCATATTTCCCTGCTGTGTGAAGGCTTTCTAAAACTCCTTGCTGACTGATCTCTGTTTTTCTCTTTCTGCCTCTCCCCACTCCCCCAGACATGGTTCAGAAAAACCTTCGCTATACAACTGAGAGAGAAGTTCGCAGAAGACCTAAATTTGTCTCCCAGACAGAGGTAGAAAGCACAAGAAAGAGGTAAACTGCAGCTGCTCGTTGTTTGGTGATAGATCTAGCACATTGTGAATGTCTGGACTCACTGTCGTGCAAAAAAAGATGTTACTAAGGTGAAAACACAGCTATGAAGACAATCATAAAAGAAATTGAAAGGGGAGGAGATGTACCTTTCCTGCCACAACGTCTAGTCACAGTAGCACTGCAGAATGTCAAACAGTCCTGAAGCAGTATAGGAGCATGGAGAAGGGAGGAAGAGCCACAGAAAGTTTGGAAGCATGGAAGATAATGTAACACATAGCATTGCTACAGGGAGTTGCTATATTATACAAGAACAGCTGATAGCAGAGATGGAAACAGTAGCATTTATACACACGATCCTTTTTGACATCTGAGAGTAGCAATTTCCAAAACTAAACACAAATTTAGAAATAATTGTTTTGAGAATATCCAGACAATAGGAGAGAAATTGTTTGTACAGGTGGAAAAGATAAATGTTCAGAAGGGAAAAAGCTTTATAAAATTGCACATAAAAGCCATTTTTAATGTATTCTCTTGCAGCACAATGTTTAAACATTACACTGAAAATGGCAAATAAAGGCACTGACTACAGTTGGTGTGGAATTAGGGAGGAAAGCTGTATCTGACATTGCTTGTCTGACATCTGCCTTGCTGCCATAAGTCTTGTCTTAATGATCTGGAAATATTTTCCTGTACTGCACTGAAAGACAATTATAAAATGTTTTTGAATAAGCCCAGCAGTCCATAGTCTCACCAAACATGGCAAATATATTTTGCATTATATATACTATAAAACTTAAGGAGTGTGGTTTGGTTTGTTTTAATGACCTATTTGTAATATCTTGTCATAGGGGCTTTAAAAATGCAGAAGAAAGGACCAAAGTTCCAACTCACTGGGACAAATCTGCTCTGCCTGAACTGGGATTCAAGGTTTGGTGGTATTTTTTTTCTTTTTTTTCCATCTCCATCTCTTCTCAAGAACAATTCCCTTGCACCACAAGCTCAGTAGTTTTTATGTCTTTGTACATGATTGTTTCTTATGTAACATAATGCAGAGGTGTTGATCTGATAAATTTGAGCCTCATGCCACACTTGGCAGATGTTGAGGAGATACTGGAACCAAATTTAAACTAACAAATGATGTAATTCCAACCGTGGCAGCACTGGCTTTCACTGCCAGGTGTTTATCTCAATGCTTGGCAGATGTGCCTGGACCTTTCGCTGTATGAGCAGGACTACTGCTGATGCCCAACGTACCAGCTTTAAAGTGCAACCTCTTCTAAAGCATCAGAGAGAAGTGCTACCTTCCACTACCTTGTAGTACAACTTCTTCTACCTTGCAGGGTAGAAGTGCCTGAGCTGTGTGTAAGCAGACTTTTGTATGTTGTGGCTGCAAGCAGTAGAGCACAGACTGGGATCAGGATGTTAGCATTAAATCCAGAGCAGTGAGCTCGTTCACCTCAGTCATATACCCAGCTATTTCTGCATGGTTTGCCTTTGCTGGCCTGCCTCAACCAATGTTGCTATTAACTACAACTAATTCTACCTACAGAAAAGATGTTCTTGTATGAACTTTGAAAATAACCAACTTGGAAAACTTAGTGTAAGGCCTCAAGAAATTGCCATTAAAATTCGCAAAGGAAAATTTTGCTGTTCTTCATGTTTCTAGGGGAAACATGCAAGGTAGAAAGCTCTGCTTTCTTTCACAACTATTGTGTAAGGATCTGATCTTCTGCAGTGTACCCCTGCCTTTCGCTTGGTTTGATCAAATAAAACCTTTCTGGTTTATTTCAAAACACATCAGACATGTTTGCTGGCTCTAGGGGGACACAAAACATAAGGATTTAAAGACTGTGGGTTAAGAGGTATTCTCTGATTTGCTGCAACATAAATTCTTATTTTTTTAAAGTTATTTCTGGACTCATTCCTTCTATGTATTTAAATGCTGTTCCAGAGACGCATATGCAAATGTGTCTTTTTTTAAATGGCAAAAAGGGCTGGCTGTGGAAAAGCATCCAGCTCCTTTAACATCCTGTGCAAGGCCAATCTGTGTTTCTTAGCTATCAGGAGTTCTTGTGCCCTACCCAAGAGCTACCTTTATTCMAGAGAGCAGGGACCTCTAATCTGCTTCATTCCAAGAGTATTTTTGTTGCTCATCTCTCTGCTTCACAGAAAAAACTTTGAAGGTCTGAATAGTATGCACGGTAGGGTATTTTTGTTATGACTGGGTAAAAGATGAGTGGCTTTTAATTTTCTTCCTTACAGCTGATTGTGCTTGATAGCTCATCTGATGAATACAAGAAAGTCCAGGTAGAGTTTCAGCGCACAATGCCCAAAACAATCATTAACAGGATTTGTAGGATTCAGAACCCATCTCTCTGGGAATTGTATCAGTGGTACGTATAAAATCCTGCTCTGGTATGTGTTCAGGAACTTCATTTCTGAAATGTACTGGATGCTAAACATAGCTAAACACATTCCTGAAGTGCCACTGTATTTCAGAATCTGCTTCTTTTCCTTCTGAAGCACCTAGCCAGATTCAACATGTGAACTGCTTCTTCTCTTCCTTCTGAAGCACCTAGCCAGATTCAACATGTGAACCGGCTAAAACAGACTCAATCTAAGACAGAAAACTTAGCAAATCAGGCAGATTCTGGAGGAGGAATCCTGTCTCCTTAGCAAATGCCTCTGACCCAGTGCTAGGCCTGGGTCCAGGATTCCTGCCTTCCACAGAAGCCATGAAGCTGGGAATCAGTCACACTAGATGGTAGCAGCTGGTCAAAAATGAAACAGCCCTCAAAACTAACTGAAGGAAAACATCAGTGTGAATTCCTGTTTAGAGACAAATTAATAGCAAGTTCTGCTCCTTTCTCTCGCCAGGCAGTGGAAGGAACAAAACATTTCTACTAATAAGTAACAGGAAATACTTGTATATAATGTAAGCATGTATTTGGCTACCTGTATGCACAAAGCTTAGGCCGTAAGACAAAGATTTTTTGAATGCGCCTTTTGGGTAAAATTGCCTCCGAGTGCTGGTAGTATCACTGGAATTTGTCTGATATAGCCACTGTGGAACCATGGTGATCATCCCTTTCATTTCAGGCAAAAGGAGCAAATGCAGAAGAGCAATGGTGGGAGAGCTGTAGACGAGAGATCTTTATTTCATGGGACCAGTAGAAAGCACATTGATGCCATCTGCCACCAAAACTTTGACTGGAGGATCTGTGGCCTTCATGGGACTGTCTATGGCAAAGGTTGCTCTGGAAGCTTTTAAATTTACTAAAATCTTAAAACTTACCAAAAATTCTCCCTAGCTATTGCTGTGGTATGAAGCTGGAAAGAAGGCACTGAGTCTGGGGCTTATCTGTTCGATGATGTGGACAATGTATCTGCCTTTGGCAGTTAATTGGGAGCTAAGGCATGGTTATGGCCTTGGCCTCTGTATTCCACTCCAAAAAATGACAAGCTTATGAGAGGTCAGTTCTAGGGAGCATTTCCCCTAGAGTCCAGAGATGATTCTGTTCCATTTTTTTCCCAGCTCTCACAGAGAAAAATAATGGTGGTATTATTTTGTGTGTACGTGTGTGGTTAATTGATGTTTGTTTGTTTGATTTTGTTTTTGTACTATAAGCACAAATGCTCATATCCTGTTTAAAGGATTTTTTTTTTTGTTTTAATTTGGTCTTGTTAGTAAATTATATTCCATCCCACTTTCCTGTGTACAGGAAAGGATAAATATACCAAGCAGAATAGAGGTGAGACTGACTGACAGATTGACCCTCCACCCGTCCAACCGAATACCTAGTAAATCTCACAAATGTCTTAATGGACATTAATAGCTTCTCTTGTGAGAGGAAGTTGGGTGATAYTGAGGAGGATGGAAATCTGGGGTCAGAGGTATTGTCTTAAGGAACATGGTAGAACTTGAAACATCACCTCTATGTCTTTTTAACCTGGGTACCATGAAAAAYGAAAGGGCAGGTAATACCTAACTGTAATTTTCATCAGGAAGGATGTACAGCACAATTGAAGGCTTTGTAAAGACTGTTCAAGAATTGCTTCRTGACTTTCGATAATGAATTTGATTTTATGCTGCATCTCTTCCTTCTTTACATTTTGGTCTCTTACCAACCCTGTCTTTCCTTTACAGGAAGCTATTTTGCAAGAGATGCATCTTATTCTGACAACTACTGCAGGGAAGACTCATACCCCAGGACCATGTTTCTGGCACGGGTATTGGTAGGGGAGTTCACTCTTGGTAACAGTTCTTACGTTCGCCCTCCATTGAAGGGCAACCAGAACAGCTTCTATGACAGCTGTGTGAATAACATTGCAAACCCTTCCATTTTTGTCATCTTTGAGAAGCATCAGGTTTATCCAGAGTACCTCATAGAATACACCACTGACCATCATTATAAATATAATATATAAAGACTGTATAGTGTGTGTGTGTGTATATATATATATATATAATGTGTGTGTATATATAGTATGTTATATATATACACACTATATATAAATATATATATAAAGAGTGAATTTTAGAAGTGTGCTTGGGTAGAGGAGTGAGTGTTCAGGCATTTATTTTCTAGCCTTTCTGTGCAATAATATACAAGGTAAAAAAGATAAAAGGGTTTTTTTTTTTTTTTTTAGATTTCTTATAATTCTGTGCCTGTCTTATTCTTTAGGAGGGATAAAGTTTATGTTTCCCTGCAGTTTTATGGTTTTGAGCCTTTTATACGTTTATTAAATGTGTATGTTGTAACGTACAGCTTTACTGTGACTGCTAAGATTGCCTTTTAAAACAATAGTTACAACTGTTTCAGGATAGATCTTAACTTGTAATGACTGTTTAGAGGCTATTGCCTTCTATATATTTATCTTTTAACTCAAAATTTGATAGAACATTTTTAATAATCAGTGTCTATAGTAACATTAGACAATATAGGTTAATCACAAATGAGACTGTACCGTCTTTCATTGTACTCAATTAACTGCATAGATTCCTCATGACGCTGCAATCTATCCTTATTTTTTTTTACCAACAGAGCCTCAAAAAATTAAACTTTCACTATTCAAAAGGACTAGAGACTTACTTTTACTTGTTCATTTTCTCATTTAAAATGGGTTCTGAAGCCATTAAGCAGAACAAGGATTGCTTTGTGCTGTTGTGTTCAAAAAGGTGGTTTACTCTACGAGGTAAGTGCTGTACTTTACGTCTGTGAAAACACAAGGAATTTTTGACTTTCGATGTGCCTACAAATGAGTGCACTTTTAGGGGAGTGGTGGCAAGAAGAAGAGGCAAATCACTCTGTCATTTAAGGAATATCATGCATGAAATGAAAATAGTGCTTGCACTTCTTGATTAGCAACGCCCTCTTTCCCAGCAGTGTCGTTACTGTTCTCATGGACTGGATGTCTGTCTTAATCTCATTAGACGTACTGCCAGTACCCCTTCAGTTGGGTGAGACACATTGGTTACCTTGTCTTTGGACTTCCTGCAGGGAAAAAGTGCTGAACTGGGAATGCATCCTTGCATTCCCATCACTTTAATGCTCCTAAATGAATACTTGTAAATTATAACTTACCTTATRTTTTACTTACCACTTTTGTGGTAAGAATACCATGTGTAGGCCAAAAGAAGCTCATTTCCATCTGTATTCTAGAAGCACTTCTTTTTAATTCATGTCAATGCTGATTGACAGGTCTACACTGAACCACAAGCTTAGCTATAAGCAGCTGAAATGAGGCTGTGCAGAACTCCTTTTTTTACGAACTGTAAAAGTAGCAGTATTACATCTAAATTAAATACTCTTACTCATGTTTGTACTCAGTAAAATACAGCACATGGAAAATTAATTTGACTACATTCTTTCTTTTGAAAGATTTGTAGTAGGATACATGATCTATTTTATTTTTAACACATTCAGCAGGACAGGACAACATTATTTTATAAAAGGTTGAACTACTCCAGAATAAGAGATTCTGTTTTGGCAGAACTCTACATGTTCATCTGTACTTTACAGGAAATGAGAATTCTGACACCATAACTCTGCTTATTTGAACCAACACTTAAGSTAAAAGGTGAACTAAAGTCCATTTAACACTTGAACTGTGCTAGGGAAAAACTTAGCTGGTTGGGGTGATCCACCTACGTAGTGCCCTCAGTGCTCCCCATCTTTGAGAAGACTTGCAACCATGTTTGCTTTGTTCAAGCCCTTTGCTGACAGCTGCTTTTGAGCTGATAAGAGAGGTGGATGTTGCAGAAATGCTATTTACTTGGATTTCTTCGTTGAGAACAAAATCCAGGAGGGATGACAGGCAGAGGGCCAGAAGCACCCTAGTTGCTTGCCCATTTTACATGTGGACAGGCTCCTAAGAGCTCCCTTGCACAGTGTTCCAGGGCCACTTATAGGCCCAACTTGCAAAGATGGTACCAAAAATCCTCCTACCTCTGTCAACACAGCCACAGCACATGCTAGTGCAGGGTGCAAACATCTTGGAGACTGATCAGCCTTTACAAACTGAAGAAAAAGAGCAGGGCCATTGTGAAAGTAGTAGTGAAATATTCAGTTGTAGATCCTTTTAACATATTTACTACTGTAAATGCACAGAAGAGTCTGTTATTAGTCAAAGCTGTGTCCAAGGCTGAAATATCATTTAACAGAGGAAAATGAGAAGTTGGTCATTTCACAAAATATCATATACAGAGGAAATTTTGCAGTTGAATGCCATATTTGCCACCAAGCTTAATCATTTCTACTGTTCAACTGCATTTTCCCAAGCATGCTGGGAAAATGTTTGCACTTTATAAAGTGCAAAACAGTAAAGGTTTTCTATCTCAGCAGCCTCATTAAAAATAACATTTTATACTGACAGCTTTCAGTAATCATTGCAAATTCCCAGAAGATGTTTTTAATAGAAACTTTCCTTTATCAAACAGCCTTCATATCATCTGTCAGAGAATGACTAGGACCCCTTTGTAACACAGACGTGCCTAATTTTAAAACAAACCCACAGCTCAGCAATGCAAGACAACACACTTGCTGTTTCTGGGGAGAAAAATTATTTTAAACCAGCTTTCTTGTACTTCCCTGGAATCAGCTGCTATTCTTGAAAACAGGCATGCTGTACTGAAAATGCTACTGGTACTTAAAGATAAAATGTTACGTTTTTGCATTATAGCTATAAACAGAGCTCAATTTATAACTTTAACAAATTCTAAACCCAACTCTGCTCAGGATCAGGCCTGGACTGTGTTACATACATGCACTAACAGAGTATTACTGGTTTGTGTTTTGGATTGTTACTGCCAATACGTAAAATATATGTTCACAGAGAACTACTAAGTCAAATAAAGAAGTACTACAGTAAAAATTTTTGAGGTGACAAACAACCCATTGATGGCTGACTCCATACTGTGAAGCAGTCTTCTGAAAGACAAGAATAAGCAAGTACTGTTTTCTACTTATATCAGGAATGTGAGAAGGTTTTAAGCAAGGACCATCCAGCTTTACTGCAGTTGCATATGCAAGTAGAACATCAGCTACTACTACGGTATTTTTAAGAGGGGAAAAATGATGGAGAATGTGTGTGTAGAAAGCAGGATATATACAGCATGTTGCTTTTCAAATAATTTTCACTCCATCAGTAATTCATGTAATCAGTGTGTTCGTAACGAGGCACTTGTGTTTAGAGTTTCAAAGATGCTCAGTGGAAGCAGGAATAGTTCCTTGACTGCTGGATTAGTACTTCATCACTACTACCTGTACCATTATGTTTAAAAAAAGAAGTCTCACGATAGAAAGAAACAATTTCCAGAAGCAAGGCAGTATTTTGGTCAGTGGCAAGGCAGCTTGTGGGAAGAAGGCAGTTAAAGGTGCGTCCTAGAAAGAAACTACAGGTAGACATCAGATCAGATCTTGCAAAGATGATGATCATTGATCAACGCATCCCTTTTCTACTGGTGCAGTTCTTCACACATACCATCCAGACAGATGCTGTACCTAAGGAAACATGCAGAGCGTGTCACCAGGCAGAAGCTCAGCACTCAAAAAGAGCAGAAAAATGCTTCTATATGCTTACATTTCCATGAGAATTTTTACTTTTTATAAGAACTAAAGAAAAAAAAGGGCTCTGAGACTGAGTCTACTCTTAAGGTGCTCTTTTACAGTCGAACACTTTGCAGTGCCTGCTGAAGGAGAAAGCTTCTCAGGTCAGTTGCTAGTGTGTGACATTCCTCTGCTGAGCAGTGCTTGAAGACCTTGGTAGAGGTAGGGAAGAGCATGGAGGGACTGCAAAGAACAAAGTTCTGCTGCTTTGGATGTGAAGGTACATGCGCATGGCCGTATGGCTTGAACTTTGCTGCTGCTGCTGGCATTAAGCAAGCTCCTTCCCCGCTGTGCTGTGCAAGGCCTGCATTTGTGCTGGGATTTGCTCTGGGGCTGCTGAGGGAATCAATTGCTGCAGCCAACACTCCTGGCCTCCACACCTACACCAGTGGCATTAATGCACAAAGCCTTCTTAATGTGGTGCCAGCTGCAGTGAGGGAAAGTTAAAGCCATGCCAATGTTGTGGCAACATCTTCTAATCACCCTTTAACTTCCCCTTGTTTCGCTGCTCCCTTCCAAGTCCTATTTTCTCCTTTCCAACAGCAGTTCAGTAAGCAGCAACATGGTTGCCACCTCCTTTCTTTCGGCTGAGTTACTGAAACTTGACTGCTAAACAGTTGAACTCATTGTTCCTCCACAGTCAACCTTACAAATTCTAGGAAATTGTTAATCTAAGTGTATTTCAAGGCACTTCTAAAGCACGAGAAAGTGCAGCTCTTGCAATTCACAGACATAGGTAATGGTCAAGCTTGGTGCAAGAGACTTTATTTTTTAACAGAGTTTGGGAATAAAAAGAAAATGTCCTGGGTTCCAGGTCTTCTGCTGTAACTGTTCTACTTCTTGGTCTTTTGTCTAGACAGGGATCACAGGTACGTCACCAGGACATGCCAGACAATGAGCTGTAATTAAAACCTATCATAAATCTGGTGTTCAGTTAACACTGCTCCATTTGTTGAACTGAAGCCTGCAGAAAGTGTTCTCAAAGATGAGTGAAAAGAAGTGCAATCTAGAAAAGCTTATGAAAAGTGGAATGCTCCTCTGCAGATATTCATAGCAATTCAAAAACCACCAAAAGACTTTGGAGCCCACATCCTATTTACAAAATTGACTTGAGGTCTTGGTCCCACAGGAGGTCAGTGAGACAGCACTTGCTGACTGTCAATGGGTCTTAGGCTCCTACCCATCTTTGGGGTCTTGGAAAGCATTACACCCAATGAGTCATTGACAGAGGGAGTCTCCTCCTGGGGAGTTTCAGAAAGTGCATCTTCTTTTAGCGAGGTTCTAGCTGAATGTAGACTCCATTTTTTGGTCCAAGTGTAGCTTTTGATTTCAGCTGCAAAGGAACCTGAAAGCAAGACAAAAAATCTTAGGCGCAGTTGTAGGTAGTAGTTTATGTGTTACCCCCCCATACAGACAGACGTTTTTGCTGGGGGACCAATTCATACATGGGTTACTGTGGAAGCTGTAAAGTGCTTGTTTTGCAATCAGCTATGGCAGTAAAATATTAAATAGAGTTTACAGCCAGAGGCTGAGTATGCCCAAGTATATTATAGATCTGAACAGAATGAAATTAACTCCATAAACTCTAAACCTGCTGAGTAAATGGCAGGTGGAATATATATATCTATAGATAGATATAGATGATATGGATGATCTGGATACTGATAGATAAATACAGATAGATAGTAATAGGCATACACTCAAGTGCTGAGATCCCAAGAAAGATGCATGCCCACTCTTAGCCTGTGTGAATCAGTGTATTTTGACTTCAGCATTGCCATACTGCTCTCCACCAGGCAGGGATCTATAAGAGTTTGTTAAAACAAACAGAAGTCATAAAGG
Source organism: Nothoprocta perdicaria (assembly GCF_003342845.1). Classification (NCBI taxonomy): domain Eukaryota; kingdom Metazoa; phylum Chordata; class Aves; order Tinamiformes; family Tinamidae; genus Nothoprocta; species Nothoprocta perdicaria. The sequence goes on from NW_020455317.1 coordinate 843,488, forward strand.
ATAAATCACATTTCGATTAAAACATGCAGTCCAGGTTTTATGTCCCTCCCTATTGAGTGCCTCTAATAGWTTTCCCTCAAGAGAAGTCACAAAGGCAGGTTGGTTGTCTTCTAGGACAAACTGTCAACTCAGAGAAGTTGACGTGAGAAGCCTTTAAGGCTCTTCATGTACAGACCTCAGTGTCTGGGCAGGTCTTAAATCGAAACTTCTGCAAAATCCTCAACAGAGTCATTTTTGTCTCCAGCAAACCCATCCGCATGCCAATGCAGCCACGGGGTCCTCCTCCAAAAGGCAGGTATGCAAAGGGATGCCGTTCCTTCTTGGCCTCCTCTGTAAACCTAGATAGGAAAGAGATGGAAAACAGTTCAAGATACACGTTTTCATGCTGATTCAGTGCTTTTTATTTACTTCTCAATAGACAGTGATTTCATTTGGTTTTAAGGGACTGACCAAGGGGACTATTCATAGATGGACTGATGCCCATAAGTCAACTGATAACTGCCTTATGGGCATCATTCTTTGTCAGCTGGTGATTCTTGCAGAAGACAGACAGATGTCATTACTTGTAATCTAACAAACTGCCTTCATTTAATGTCCATGCTCAGAAGAACAGTAACTTCATGACACAGGTAGAGCATGCTATGCATGTACTGGAGTGAGATTATGGCTAAAATGAAACCAACAAATGAGAATGCTGCAAACATACTAGAATTAGCAACAGTGCTTCCCCATTCTGCACTGCTGGAGCAGATCCCCAGCAGCTGGTTTTAGTCTTCCTAATTTCTGAAATAGTTACTAAGGGAGATGAAATAATCTCACAGGATTGGACTGGTTGTGAAAGAAAGTTCTCACAATTCAGCATAGCCATTCCTTCTACTCTTGACCCAAAGAAATTAGCTTCCCAGTTGTGAAAAACTAGCATTCCAGTTCTGTTCTTAGAGCCAACGGACTTCAGTCCATCTGGCAAGATTACAGTGGCAGTCTGGATGCAGCTCTGCATCAACTACCTATGTCTATAACACCTAACCAACCCATTAGAAATAAGGCATTTGGTTTTGACAAGGCAAGAAATTAAATTCCTGTTTGAAGAGCAATACAAAGGAAAAAAGTAAAATGTTTTCCACCATTGGCAAGAATGGATRTATTGTGTGTACAGGATGTTTGAGCCAGTACAAGTTATTAGGATTAATGTGAAATCAAGAAGGTAAGAGTCCACCTGTAGCTAAAACTACATCACTAATCAGAGTGGTCACTTAAATCTTTGCAAAAGTGGCATTGCCCCAAAAATCAGCATAGCCCTCCCATGTGTTAAGGTATCTGGAGCTGATCCGGAAGCAGTGAACTGTTTTTCATGTTCTCTAAGTAGCTACCAACTCTGGCAGCCAGGCAGRGTGGCATCCCTGGATCCCTCTCATTCACTTGCAAACTAGACTTCTAAGGTGTGGGGAACTGGTACAGGATTTAAACAGGTGAGAGAGAGTACAGACTGTTCTGAGGCTTGGAAAAAAATAACRTGGTGTGTTTGTGCTAACGCCATCCCCATACTTAGATGCCCTGAATAAGATTGGGAATAATACTGTACAAAGCACTGTACAAGTTTGTAATTCAAGGTGCAGAGCCATAAAACATGTATTGAACACTGTCATATATCTTATGTAAATGGATTAATATGATTCCTTCTTTCTTCAATCCCATACATCATTTTGGCAAATTTATAGCCTGCCTTATATTGTTACTGAAGAAATATCCATAAGAAGAAGGATATAGCTGAGCTAGTTTATTTTTGGTTAAATTCTTATTTTACAGTTCTTTTACTAAGATTGGCAAGCGATACAAGATGGTGAGAGCAGTAATAATTATGCTTCATTTCTCAGGAAAATATCAAAAGGAAATTCATCCCAGGTTCATTAGACACATCAGTGTATGAGTCAAGTGTACCATAGCCCCCGTTTTTCACTCCACACTGCACATCCTCATCACCGTTAAGGAGGAGAACAAACAGAACAACTTTTCTAGATGAACTTTGCTGATAAAAAAAGACTGCTAGTTATCACTAGGACTCCTCCCCAGCCGAAGCTGGAAACTTTTCCAATCCAGGCCTTGCTCCACTCTGTGGTGAAAGTTGCTCAATACAGCATATGTTCAGACTTGTCCCAGAAGGAATCCACCAGGCAAACCTCATGGATACAGCAGATGTTTGCTGTCCCGCTAGCACAGGCCGTTTCCAACTACCTGCATCGTGCTTGGTTGTTGGTAGAGCACAGGCTTCTTTCTTGCTAGACTGTCCAGCACAGTGGCAGCTTGACATACGGCTGCCCACAGAACAGAACTGAGCTTCCCCAGCTAAAACCCTGTGGGCCCTTCCTTTAGGCTAACCTCAGCAGCTGCGAGATAGGACAGGGCGCACACAGTTACACAAATACAGCCTGATAGCRGCCCCGCAGCTGAAGATAAGAAATACACCAGTTAGAAGATAAGAAATACTCCATGTAAAATATGCATTGCCAGGCAGAGCTATGAAGCCAGGACTGTTGCACTGGTGAAGAACAGGAGATCACACAGGCTGCTTCACCAGTTGTGGTGCAGCCCAGCTATTCCCTGGCCCCAGGTGTATGGGCTGCTCTGAAACAGCCAGGGGCTGGAAGTAATGYCTGGGTAGCCCCATTCAAGTGAGAACAGTATTTCACTTCAGGACTTCTGGAAGTGACACTATTTGCARCACTGGATTTGGAAGCAGGCTGAAAGTTTGGGCCACATTTCAACTATTAACCAGACTTTGCACCTTCTATAGGGCATGCCCTTGTTACCAGTTGTGGTAATTCGGTGGAAAGAATATATTTTATCATCTAAAGTGAGCTGTGCTCCTTCTAGGGGCAGTGCTACTTCAGGGGAAGAGTTGGTGGCTGTGGAGGGACAGCAGTGTTTGGTGTCTCTGATGGCCAGGCAGGATTCCTGGGCCCATGCTGGGCTCCTCCTGAGCAGCCAAGCAGAGAAATAACACTTAAGGAGGGCCATTGATCTAATCAGGTCTACAYAAGGACTTCAGCATGAGAAGGAGAAAGCACTAACCCCACATACCTCTCAGGAATGAACTTCTCAGGTTCTGGCCAGAAGTCAGGGTTATAGTGGAGATGTCCCACTGCAATTTCAATGACAGCTCCAGCTGGGATTTGCTGCCCCAGCACTACGCAGTCTTTAGCCGCTTCCCGAGTGAATCTACAACAGYAAGTGTTACATATCTCAGATGCTTAGCAAAAGTGAAAAGACAGCGGGAGGGAAGCAACCATAACCATTACAGTCAATCTCTTCAGCTGGACTGACCCAGCAGTTCAGGGAGTAACACTTTCCCAGTAGATAAATGCAGCAACCTTTGCTGATGCTASTGTCTTCTCAGGCTGCCATCGTCTTTCCCTAGAGGCTCCCTCCTGCCCAGTGTGAGAGGACTTCCCTTAGGAACCTCTCTATRACCACCCTAGTGGGAAAAGAGGCCTGCCAGGGCTGGGCATGGATGTGTAAACCTGTAAAAACACTGTGTGTCTGTGGCAGTGCCCAAGACCACACGGGATGCTGACCGGCTGTCACAGTCCAGGAGCTCTTTCCAGGGGCAMGACAGAGGGTAGGAGCTCCCATCCCTTCTCCCTGTGCTGTGGAATAAAGGTGTCCGTGTTGAGGCTGTGGGCCTCGTATTACTGCAGCAACATGTTCTTTCTCTGCTGCCACACAGTTTCTGTCTTTCTCACAGCAAATTAAAAAGTACATTGGCCAGCCATCATCTTGCTCATTTTAACCTGAATTAAGTGACTGTGGAAACTTGAGTGTTGTGAAAAAAAGAACTCTGGTCAGTAAATTAACTGAAAAATAGAGGTTTCCTAGGTTTCCTATTTATAACAAGCTTGGTTGCTACTGATTTTTTTCTTTTTCCAGAATGCAGCATTATGCTTGCCATAAGCAATTAGGATCTTTCTGATGCACTGGGCTGTTCTGTCTATTCCCTGTCTATCAGAGTAAAAGCCAGATCAATAAACACCACAGATAACATCAGTGGAAACTTCGGAACAACTTTGCTCTATTCTGTTTCCCATCTGCCAAACATTGATTGTCTCTCTGCTTTACAKCTGAAATTCAAATATCCTTGATGGTTTAACTGGCAAAACAATTTCCATCTGCATACCAAATATAACATAGCAAAACCAAGTTAGGTCATTTATTAGCAGGTATCTTTAACATTTCCTCTCTGTGCAGTCCTACAGAAGTCCATGCTCAACTTCCAATCTTTGTGAACATACAAAAGAGGGTATGATTTTAAGTTGTTTTATTTCAAGCTGTTTGCAGTTGGAGAACAAATTTTTCAAAGCCTCTCACAATGATATCAACTTTCATTCTTTCAAATTATCTGAAATTTTCCCATTAGTATTAGGGAAAGCAATGGAGCTGGCTCACTGCTCTGAAAAATTCAGTTCTTTAAATTTACGCTTGTGATAACTCTGAGATTTGACAATCGAGCAGTTTTCTAATTCCTTTCACTCTTGTTTTCAATTCATCAATAAGGTAGTGAATTATTCTTGTGTAAGCCAAGGGAAAACTTTCAATACTTAATGGATGTAGCATTGTTCTAGGTATATTATTATAACACAGTAGTGGTACAAAACTGCATAGTCTGAGTTAATCGCACATGTCAAGAACCCTTCAGCTTTCTTAATGTGCAAACTCTTTGGGGTTCARGGCCTTAGTGAACAACTGGGTAACTCTTCCACCAGCCAACAAGCTCATGTAGCTCTTTGCTCTACAGCCCTAAAGCCTGAGATGTAAAGGAGAAGGAGCATCTGGCTTTAGGCRGTCCAGCTTTGAAAAGGCTCGATCCTGTAATCTTGGGGCATTTGAAGAACTCACTGACTTGGCTGCCTTAGATGCTGTCTTGGATGCTGTCTTTTCTGGTTAGATGTTATTAAAAAAAAAAAAAAAAAGCTGCTTTAGAAATACCAGTATTAGCCAGTTTTCATTCACACAGTATGATTTTAAATGCACAAGCAGTATTGATGTTGGCASAGAGATCATGTGCATATTGGTTTCCCAACAGCAGATTTCCACTTTATGTAGCTAGTGATCTGCTCTGTGGAATCAGAAGTGGGGGAAAAATAGGTACCTGAATGCAGGGGGATACATGCGCAATGTCTCCGCGATCACCATGTCCAGATAAGGGAGTTCTTGTACGTTTTGATAGTCAGGGATGATCTGAAAAGGCAGGAAGGATTAATTGGTTACATTTTCTCACATTTAAGTAGCAAATTCTTCTCAGATTAGGTTTTAAATCATCTATTTTTACTGGGCTTTTTTTTTCTGTAGAAGAACTCAATGTCTCATCTAAAACAGTAAAAGATAAAATTATACAAAAATGTGGGCAGTAATTAAATACATGCACAATATTCCTTTCATCACCAAAACACTTCGGTGTGCCGCCCAGCTGAGGATATAATAATAAATCGACTTGCTAGAAAGTATTAAAAATAGGGCATTAAGAAAGTGCATTAACAGCTACAACAGCAATATAATATTCTCTGTGCACTGAAATCTGCCCAGAACCCTTTGACCCTTGATCCTTCCAAGAAAAGCACAAGGCCAATCCAAAAAGACTGTAGTGGAGAAGAGCTTGGCTTCTGACGGGCAGCAAAGGGGCAGCAAGGGAGACAAAATCCAGAGGGACAAGTGGTGGGGGGGACGCATGGCATGCCCAGCGCCTTTCTCCCACTGCAAATTTCCTTGGAAAACGCACATTTTCCCTGCCTTTTTTCAACGCCCTCAGCAGAGGGCAGCCAAAGTACATCCAATCGCTTCCCCAGGACAGCAGAGTTTGTTTTAAATTAGAGCATCTCCTAAAGACTGACACGGAGTAAATAGGAGAAAAGCACAGACGTCAGACCAGACTAAACCTTTTATGAAGATTTGGGGCCCCTGCCATGCACAAAGGGGACTGGATTCCATCCTTCCTTTATTTACTACAGCACTTTTCATGTATAATGCATATTTTATTGAATTTTCATGCAAAAACATATGGTACATACTGAAAATACTAAGCAGAGAACAACTCCAGATGGCATGCAGAAAAGGCATACAATAGAACGAGGATACCTTGCTGGATTAGGGTATCCCACTTATTCAGAACTAAGCCACCATGCACCATTTCACATTAACTGATCTTTTCTAGGAAGGAAATAGATACATTCTATTATCCTCATTTTCTTTGGCTCTGGAGAGAAAAGCAAAAACAGAGAAAGTAATTTGCACACACTGAGCAGAACCAGCATGCTTGCTCCTCTCTTCGACGGACAGAGACAACTCAGTTTGTCAATATATGAATTATTTTGTCAGGAAATGCTGTGCATTATCAATACAGGATGTATAGAAAACTATGCTGGCAACCTCCTAACGTTTTTGTACCGCAGCAGTGCCTAGGAGCTCAAACCTTTGACTTAGGTTGGTGGTTTTCAAACAAAGGACTTAGAGACTGCAAATGCAAATAGCAGCAATGTCAGGAGATCCATGGCTGAAGGCTAGGAACTCTGCTCCAATAACCCAAACAGTTCAGACCGAAGACAGGAGGAAACAACTTTTATCATCCTTGTTTTTCAGAAAGGGACCCAAGGTTCAGAGGCTGCCCGTCATAGCCAGTGTCACACAGGAGATCAGTAGAAGAGGCTGGAAAAGAACCATGATCAGACTCAAATTTCAGGCCTTCAACACAAAGCTATCACCTTTGACACTGCCTAGGGTCTGCAGGCTTTAACACAAACTCATGATGCCATGAATATTATTTTTTTTCTAATTTTTCATCTCTTGCCCTGTGCTTTTTATTCTGTTCTCCTGCATTTCTTTGAACTGTGTGTCACCACCTCAGTCCCGTCCCTGCATTCCTTGTCAATTCCCGGGATGGGCTGGCAAGGAAGAAGCCCAGCTCAGAGCAAATGAGTGGTGAAACCAAGATCGCACTGGGATATTTTTGATTCCTTCAGTCACACTCACTCTGCTGGGCTTTCCTGTCTGTCTCATAATCCCTCTGCTTTCTTCTGGAGTCAATAATTAAAGTAATTATATGGTAACCTGATAYAATAAGTAGCCACTAAATCAAACCCTACATCAACAAATAATATAACGCTATATTATGGGAGTTTTGATTTGCTCCTTCAAATAACTTCTATACCTTCAGGGGATTCGTAGTTTAGAAAACAAAACAAAGGCGCAAAACCAGCTGATTTTCCTTGGATGAAAAATCCATTTGCTTACAGAAAGGAAAAAGGGGTCAGCTGGATGGCAGCAGAGTGAACTCTGCTGTCGTGGGCACGCAGACACATCAGTCATTTCCTACATCTGATGCAACTTAATTATTGGCACTTCCATGCTTCTCACATCAAAGTGGTGGGACCTAATTTAGTAGTTGTTTGCAAGGTCTGACCCAGGGCTGCATAAAACACACACCAGCCAAGTATCCCTGTTTAGGAAAGACAGTTTGCTGCAGCTTTTTTTTTTCTTTTCAAAGAAAACATTTTCCATTTGTTTTTCCACTCCCTCTCTTCGAAATATTCCATTAGCCAAGCACATTTCAAAGGAGTGCAAATGTGCTTGTCTCCCAAAATATCCTTATTTATATATTCGAAGGTTTGGCAGGTATGCTGGGACAGGGAATGTTGGTGTGCACAGATGCCACTTTAAGCCACTGCAAAAGCATTTGTGCCTTGCCTCTTGCTCGGGGTTGGGTGTATTTTCGTTAAGAAACAGATTCTCTTCTGTAACAGGTAGATGTGTGGGGGAAGACAGGAGGCACCATATTATACATAATAAAACATTCCACACTTTAGTTTTGCAACCACTCCTTTACATAGCTGTTTCCCTTACACTTTGTGCAGCCTTTTAATACCTTTCTCTTGTTGATGTGGAAGTGTAACGGCCATGCAACCTCTTGAGGCCTTTCTCCACGTGCACTATTTGCCCAGCTGGCTTTCCAGAGGTCTGGTGGTGCCACCTCCTGCCTGCCCAGGCCACGCAACCACTTTGCTAGRTACACACACAGAGCCAAAGCTGAGGGCCTCTCCTCACGTGCAAGCAGCCCCATCGCTCGCTGTGGGTCTTCAGAGAGGTGTGGGCAGGCAGAGCAGCCGTCGGGCTGCAGCTCTGCAATGCAGCCAGCAGCTGCCTCCACATCCTCCTAGGCTTTTCAGGATTGGCATGGGCTTCCGCTAGGCAGGCAAGCTTATTTTCTGCCTCTCTCCTCAGTTAACTTCTAATTCCTCAATGAACACGGAAGGAATCCAAGTGCCAAGAGGAGAGGTCTGGCCCATCTTCCTGCTGGAGTCTGAGATGTTACTGCTCCCAGTTGCTCCTTCCTCTTTGCTGGCGGTGGCTGCCGTCTCCGCAGCCAAGTCGGCAGAAGGGAACATATGCCAGCACCTCAGCCACTTCCACACAGCGTCCCGCACCAGCCCTTCTTCAGCAGCAGTTTAAGACAAGAGGCAAACTCTTCTCTGAAGTAGCTGTTGAGTGCAGCACAGATCCTCTCCTACCATCTCTGTTTTGGGAACAGCAGCCTGAGCACACATCAGTGAATAAAAGATTTCCACTTATCCTATTGGTCATGGTCTGGTGGTGCTCAGCAGCCAGGAAGGAAAAAAATCAGAGCGAATTTTATGTAACCGACAGAGTGTGACACGCACTTGAAATCCATTTGGAAGCGGCGCGGGCTGCGGAGGTCACGCTCCTCCTCACGGCCGCGGCTGAGCCACAGGCCGGGATTGCACCGGCTGCGCGTTCCGGGATGGCACAATCCCAATCAAACGCCTCATGGGCAGGGGTGACCGGGACAGAGCCTGCGCTGGGCAGATGAGGTGGGCACCAGCTGGAGCACGGATGTACTACACTGCCCAGAGAGCTCTCCCCGAAGCGCAGACTCAAGAGAGCAACAGGATACAAGGAAGTGAGACGACAGCAAGCCAACRTCATCCCTGGTGAGGGTGTTCTCAAGCCCCCCTTTGCCTTAAATWGCCAAAAGACCTACCTCTCCACTGAAGCCAACACTTACAAATGAGTCAATACTTCCTAATCAAATGGATCAAAAGTGGCTGATAGATTCAAGAATTTGCCTGAGCTTTTGACCTTTCTTTGGTCACTGCTAGGAGCTGCTGGTTCCCTCACCAAACTGCAGCCTCTGTGCCATGCCCAGCCTCAGAGTTGGGCAGAAATACAGGTTTCTGTCCTGTATTGTTACTCAGCCAAGTTAGAGTTGCCCCGTGACAAACTTTCTGTCCACCATATYAATAAAAGGCTAAAGACGGGACGGCACTCAAGATGCAGATTAATCAAAAAAGAGGTGGCAAGGTTCAACAGAAACCTCTCTATAGCTTACTTAAGGAAAGCTCTCCTCAAAATTTATCACTCCCACAATAACATGCACAAAAACCTGCAAAGCACCAAACCAAACTGTCCCTACAAAGTCAGGCAGCAGTATAGGGACACACTTGATGAGAGAAAATTTGTTGGTTTCATCCAGAGAACTTGGACCAAAATATTTAAGGCCATAATCGTGCAACAATGATAGCAAAATCCTTCTTTACTGCCTGTGCTCTGGCCTGCAGCTGCCAAACGGGGTGTCTTCCTGAAGCATGGCACCAGGAGGAAGGCCCGGGAAAAGGAGACCCTGCAGCAACACAGCTCACTTTAAGCACACAGAAGAGCATACCTAAAATCAGCACCTGTCCCTTGGGCCCATTTCCAGTACCAAACAACAGCATACTCAGTTCTCAAATATYGAACTGAGAACACAGTACAGGAGGGCAAAATAGGACAACAAGCCTCATTTCTAGATTAAGATGAAACAACTAGAGGTTTTCTCAGCTGCTTACTATTTCTCCTTTTGAAACCTTACAGCACACCTTGGTGCCTTCCCGCCACTGCTCAGCAGTGAAGCAAGCCCTCACCTCCTTGGACCCATCACATCAGAGCTCATATTCCCAGAAGGGAGCAAAGGTTACCCAAAACACATACGTCAGCTTTGCCTTTACTTCTGTATTCAGTGTGGGTAACTGGTCACCTCTTTCATCCACTTAGGTTGCCCCTCATACGTAAACACAGCCTTTGGGCTCTCCTCTCCACCTTTGGTGGATCTGGGACATTGATGGGGGTTGGAACACTTTGCTATTGGAGGTGCTCCATGAGCTGCCACCTGCTCTCACACTCTGACAGTGCTTAGACTATCTACTGTCTCATCAAACCAACACCTTCTGGACCGTGGCCTAGGCACCATGCATGCCAAACAAAGAGGTGACATCAAAGCTTTTCATTCAAATCACCTGCTCTCTCCCCATCTGCTCCACCTGCGCATGCTCCTCTCTGAAGTTTTCCTTCCTCTCCCCTCCTCTGGTCCATTGCCCCCCAAGCTGCTGAGCACCAGCAGAGATGGGCACTGGTTTGGCAAGCCACGCTCAGCAGTGGTGGGAAAGGCTGGCACTGAGGACACGCTGCTACCCATGTGCGAGCAGACCCTGCAGCCACGCTCAGCTGCTTTGGTGCAAATCCACTCAGCAACCTGGGGCTGCGGCAGTGCAAGGGAAATGAAAATGTGGTTCTAAGTATGCACCYGATAATGCTGGGGAAAGAGCCAGAAGGGACAAGGTTACACTGATGCCAACTCTCTTTAATGTTACTTTGCTTTTGGAATCAAAGACTTCAGCTCCTGACAGAAGACAGACCTGCACTACCTCCAGTAGCTTTTGTGGTGCTAAAACAAGGTCTTCATAGCATCAAGGAAACTTCTGTGAGATAAAAATATTTCCTGAAACTGAACAGTGTCCCAAAACCAAACAGATAAACATAACTCTGCAAGCAAAACAGTCAAAAATTCGCTTCCACCTACATCACTACTGACACATGGTGATCAGCAAGAACAGAATGACTACCATCAGGTAGAAGATCTGGGAGAAAAAAAAAACATGAAAAGAGGAGAAAAACATTAAGAAAATCCTTCATGAGACAAGCTACATACCAAGAGAGAAGGGAGGAAAGTCTCTGCATCAGTCTTGGCTTTGTAAAACTGTGGGCTTAATCTAACTCCAGACGCCTGTGCCAAGAGAAGAGGTTGCACCTACACTGAAAGCAAATAAATAGCTGGGAGCAAGCAAGTGTGTCTCGAGCTCTGTTTTCATGAGGGAAGRGGAAGGCTCCACTCAGAGTGCTCAGCGCCCAGCCAGGAAGCTTTTAATACATAAGTACCGACAAACAGACATGTGTCTATTATGTCTMTATCTCTATATAATAGACATATAGACTAGATGAGGGTTTTTTACTCAGATTTGGTAAGGAAGAACAGTCTGCAGAAACGGTCCCCTATCTGTCTGCAACAACTGCCGAGTTCCAGCTACTTGCGGATATCATATAACCTGTGGCTGCTCCACTGGAGCTCACCAGAAGCCCAGAGATCTCCCATTTCTCGTCTCCTTAAGAAACACTCGGCCCTCAGGAAATCTCTTCGCTTCTCTCCCTCGGCTTGTCTTGGCCCACTGAGATTTGCTAGGCTCCCTTTCCACACTTGTCTGACACAATCAGAATTTCTCCTTGGGTGGCAGAAAATCTGAATGGTGAAGCCTCCCAGTGGGAGGGAGGCAAAAAGGAAATTAAACAGGAGAAAGGAYTGCCAGAGGCCCAACGGGCTGAGGAAGAGAATTATAAAACTGGGGTAGGTCTGTCCGAAGGGCATGTCACCAGTCCAAAGCACATTAAGCACTGAAGTTCCTGCAAGACTTAATCCTTCCTGCTATAGAAGTGTCCCTTGGTGGTTGCTGCAGATCTACAGGAATAAAGAGGAGGGATTTTTTCCCCTCTCAGCAGACATTCACGGTATCACATAAGAGCCAGATGATTTAATTTAATCATTCCTGCTCCAGCTGCTATTTTCTGTATGGAGGTGACAGTGCTTTAAATTAGGGCCTTGCATATAAAAGGCTCGTGTGTTTAGTTTAATCAAATGTTCATTTCCTCACGTTATGTTTATATTAAAAGGCATCAGCATGAATTTTCAGGCCACAGAAAGAGGCTGTTGCATGGGCTGTGTACCGAGGTCCTCATCGGTCATTCCTCATCTCCATGGCTTCKCATGCTCGGCAGCCTCACGGACTGGGCAATGACTCAGCCCACGGCGTGCACTTTGGGGAAATATGCCCTAGAGATCACAATCCAACCTACGAGGAGAGCGGAGCTTTGCACAAAATAAATTACTTTGGTAATTCGCCCTTCTGCAGATACTTAAATATGGGCTTGAGCCAGTCCCTGCTTAAGTCATTGGCTTCAGTGGTTCCCGGATGAGACCTTTTCTGAATCAGTAAACAGGCAAACATTTGCAGCAAAGAAACTGCAAGATTCTTCCATCGCTCACTGTAATTATTATTTGCTTTGACAAGGGCAGGTCAGCTTTAATACCATTCAACATTTATGTAGTGCCTGATGCCTTGAAAACATTTTTTACGTGCATTAAGTGCAGTACAACAATAATAATAAAACTTTGCCTCTCCACAGCTGCTTTTCCCCCGAGGCTCACGAAGCGTTTAGCAAATATTAATTAGTTGGTCATCTTCCAAACGCATGTGTGATGTGCTCTTGGTAAATACTCCCTCCATGCGCACAAGGGGCCAGCAGAGGTGCCAAAGACTGAGGTCAACACTTTCCAACCTTGGGGCCTCGGACCTGCTAACTTCAGCCCGCACTAAGTAGCCTCATTTTATCTTCTTTTTTTTTCTTTTCAACCTCAACATAATGACTCCTGTGAGGACGCAGGCAAGTACTGTTCTGAATGCCTAGACTTAAAATGACCAAAAAAGAAAGAAATCTGTTGCATGGCATTAAATACAGCTGAAACAAAAAGGAGTTTTGTTTGTTTTTAGCTGCCAACATTGTAATTCAGGGCCCATCCTGTCCCAGAGAAACTCATGATCCTGTAAAAGGAAAGCAAATCTCCAGTTCCTTGCTGTAGATGCCCTTRCCTCCCACCTAATGCAAGTAACAGCTTAGTCCTTCTCTCATTTGCCCCACAGCAAAGGATCAGAAAATAATTTCTCCTCTTTAGCTCTAATACTTAATCCTGGCAATCTGATCAATGGTACTCAGTGCTCAGTGTCTTTTCTCCTTCTCCTGCTTTGGGAGAGTGCCAATTACCATTGGTAAAACAATCTGCAATTTGCATGGGAAAAAAATGATTGCACTCAACACAATTGCACTTAATGCATTTTTTTTTTTTTTTTTTTTTTTTTTTTTGTGCCCTCCCTCCAATGCACACAGAAACTCTCTTGAGGAACAAGGTACCAATCCAAAACCTATCACCCCGAGTGCAGTGGGGAACGCAGTGAGGAGCTGGCTGTGAGAACTGATGTACTACAACCACAGCTACCATGACACTGTCCTATGAAAAAARCCTCTAGATATTGACATAAGTTGTCTACCAAGAATCGAGGCCAGTGCCTTTTGGATGCTTTCTTTCCCTTTCTCCCCTTGCTCTATCTCTTCACCATCTGGGATGACAGAAATTTCCCTAAGCCTGTTCATGCTTAGATTTAGTGAAGCCTTCGTGGTGTCATGTTCTGGCGCGGTTTCGTGTCTTTGCTTCCCTCTACCCTTTGTAGAGCAGCATGGCACGGCTGTCCATCTGTTTATGATTTACTTTGCACAATGACTCGGTCCTGATTACACTGATAGACACAGTAGGTTATTTGAGGGCCAACTGGATCTCTGTAATGACACTGAAACCGTACCCAAGCCATGGGAATAYTTCCAATCAAAAAAAGGCCAGTGTGAAACTCCAGCAAGACAGCTCTCCTCTCTTCAATCCCAGGAAGTAAAAGCAATGGTCTCAGTTTTTATCTGGAATTTTACTGCAATCATCAGTGTCTAACTGATCCATAAAAGTGCACAGAAGGTGAGGGGAAACACCAAGACCTGCCTCTTTCTGAAGCTTAAATGTGTATATAGGAAAAGAGATTTAATAGAAAAAAAAACGATTAAACTCAGGAGGCCACATCTCACAGCCTCCCATAGCACAACAAGGAATCACAACCAGTGAAACTGGAACTGTGCTGGTTTGTTGCACTGAGCCTAGAAAATACAGCTTTTGCGGGGAGGGAATACTGCTACTGAGACGAAGCCCTCTGAGGGCACAGAATCACTGGCCGTCGTGAACACATGGGACCAAGGCAAAAAATGAAACAACACAAAAGGCTGCAGGATGAAATCACAGGACCAGCAGTGAGAAAACACAGAATTCATTTGTTATCTGAACAAGGTCATTTCTGGCACACTTTARGATGATAGAAGGCATTATGTGAAGGCAAATGGAAAGCATTCCTCACAATTTCTTCTGCTTTATGAGTAAGCTGCTTTGGCCTTTATTTATTTATTACTTCACAGTCCCATAACAGTTTTGGTGTGAAGACTGAGCTGYGGCTCTCTGTGCTACTCAATGACACTTTTGCTTCTTGAGCCTGATCCTTTCATCCCTCAGCCCCCAGCCATCTCACTCCTTTCCCTCTCCATCTTTCCAAGGAGAGGCCAATTTTAGAGCAGCCTGCACCCCACCTCTAKGCTGTCCTTCCACCTGTGGTCATGCTGCTTTAAGACCCTCGCCCTTATTTATCTTTTAGCCTTCTGTTCTGAAGCTCTGTCCTACACCGCRTCTTGAAGACCTGGTGCAGAAGCATGAGAGCACCCAGCCAACACAGCAGGACCCACCAGGTTTGAACCTGTCCTGGTACAGAGTCCACTTGAACCCAGGCACAGAGGGTGCACCCACAAAGTGCTGCTCTTTTTTTGTCTTTTTTTTTTTTTCCCTCTACCTGTTTTCAGTATGAAAAAGCACTTTTAAAGCTGCAGAATAATACCAACCGTGCTCACTCAGACATTATGAGCTAGGCCCCAGCATACTTAGAAATTGGCTGGAAAACACAAGAGATTTACTACAACAAATAATATTTTGAACTTCATTCGCCTTCTGGCTTTTGAACTCAGATTCCTATTTCCAGTTATTCCTATTTCTTTTTAACGATAAAGGTTAGAAACCCTTTTTCCTTTCTTTCTTTTTTTCTTTTTTTTTCTTTTATTTTGTTTTTAATAATGAAAGACGAGATGCTGGTTCTACACCTGCCTTCAGTGCCTAGTGATTTGAGAGAATACAGAACAAACACGCAGAGACTCGCAGCGCGATTGCAGGATGGGGGTAATATTCCATTTACTGCGCACCGTGGGCCAGCCCCGGCCGCCCTTTGGCCATCTGCTGCTAGCTCTCAGCTGGGCCCACGCAGACCTTTGAAAAAGCCCCTTTGAAAAAGCCTACAGGACCAGGAACTTCACACGAATAAACACCGTGCAAGCACCAGGCAAGCGCATTGCAGATGGTTTTGTGGTACCCATCTCGAGGAGGCTGGGGGGACACTGAGAAAGGATCCTTGGGGCGCGAGGATGCAGCCTCCTCTGGTCAAGCCCAACTTAGCACCTCGGTCAAACCTGACACTGAAACATGCAGATGAAGTAATTGGCGGGGGGGAAAGTGCTGAGTTTATATATAGCATTTTGTTTCAGTTGGGTATTGGAAAGTGAGGGGAGGGAGGAAGTGAAGGGGAGGGAGAGAGAGGGAAAAAAAAAAACAGAAATTTTGCTTGCTGCTATCATACACAGATCCACTTATCTATGGCTGAGGCCCAGACAGCTGTGTGACTGCAAATGAAGAAATTTAATTAAAAAGTCAGAAATGAAAATCTGCAAGGAAAAGGAGAGAAAAAACAGGACCACACACTTCCCCCACCTAGCCTGGTGCATAAATAGAGACTATCTGGCTGATGAAGGGTGCTTATTATTTCTCTGTTTTCCATGTGTGCAAAGAAACCTACAATTCTTGCTAGCGAACAAGGAGGATATTCACAAAGCCGATGGCACATTGATGCTATTCAAAATTTGCTGCTCTCCAGTCCAAGTGACATCATACGGCATCTTGGTACTCCCAATTCTGCAAAACCTGTGGCGCTCCAAGAAAAATAAACACAGGTATAACATATATACACATATACAGGCATATATATGWATATAYGTRTGTATATACATATAAATATATATATATATATATATAAACCAAGGAATTTGGAAGGATAATAATTTGGAAAGGAGGGTCCCTGGAACTGCACACAGCCTGAGGAATGCCTCTTGTAGGAAAGGTGTTGGGCAGAGAGCGCCAGTGGATGCGATTCCCCTTTCCCAGCTCTTGCTTGCTCAAGCCCTCCTTGTTTCAGTGTAACTGGGAGCAACCTCAGAGTTTTTCTTCCTTAGCTCCCAAGGCAATTGCAATACATTGCAAAGTCTTGAGTCCTGCACTTTTATCCATACCCACTGCTTTTCCTAACCCATTCTCCTCCCAAACCTTTCATGTCACAGGGCAGTAAAGCAGATTAGTACTAGTGTGTCTGGCTGCTCTTCATGGGCGCACTCACGCACGCACATATATTTTCTGTAACACATTCACCAATTTGAAATAAGGACCGAAGAAAAAAAAAAACAAAAAACACAGAACTCTAAATCTCTTAATATTCAGTGTCGATGCTGCTAGGTCCAAAAAAAACAACCAAGGTCCTATTTATCTAGGTCAGGATGCTGTAAGGCAATTCTGCGCTCTGCGTCCACACGTCACCACTTGTGCTCCTTGGGACTCTGTCGGCTGGGAGCCGAGGAGCCCAGGAAGACCAGGGCTCCTGTGTTGCTAGACCACTTGGTAGGAATCCCCCTTTTGCATTCCTTACAATGGAGGCTTGTCTCCTCTCTGCCACAAGCGGCACTTCAACCAGGATAGCGCAAATCCCATGTGGACAGAAACTGTGTGCAAGTCACTGGGGAAGGAGCCCTTCCTCAGTATCTTATCACTGCTACATCTTCTTTAAAGTAAGGGAAAAAATAAAAGAAAAGCAGCCTGCGAAGCAATGAAGAAGTTTGTACCGATGTTGTGGCCCAAGAAAAGTAGTTCCTGAATRGATAACAAAATTGTGGACAGGCTATCGGGACAGAAATGTTACTTATTTCTTCTTTATAAATAGAGAAGTGAACACTCATCACTGAAGCTTTGCTTTGCATTGAGCAGTTGCTGGGTGGAAAAGCTGTAAGGGGAGCAGCATGGACATATACACACAAATCAGTGAAGGCAAACAGATTTCCTCCATGTGCACGAAAAAAAAATAGTTGTAATCTGAGGTTTTAAGGACTTGCTTCTAGGTTCACTTCACCCCTGTGCCCTTTGGCGGCAGGTGGTGGCCGGGACGAGCACAGCTCCTGCCGGCTCCCCAGGCCTCTGCCCTCCCCAGCTGCAGAGAGGGGCTGAGGAGGGGAAAGCAGTGCCCCTGCTGCAGCACCTTTGGTGCAAGACCGCACTCCTTCCTGCAGGGAAGGGGCAGAACTCACCCCGCGCTCCCCAACACAGAGGAGTCTGCAGGCCACAGCAAGCACTGCTCTGCTCGTGGCAGTGCTCCCATCACCACCACTCCAGCCCGGGCAGTGCTTTCTTCTTGCATTATTATGTTTATAATAATAATTATTATTATTACTTCACAGGGCCAATGCGCTTGCCGCTTGCTCAGCCTGCAGGAGGACTCACGCAGGGGGTCAGATTTGACACAAGGGCCTTTCTCTGAGACCATCTGAGTTTCCTGCAGGAAGACAACAGAAGAGAACATACCCAATGGAGGGAAAGCATCAGTTGCCTCTATGTGATGTTATTCCTCTCGTTGAATCCATGCACCGAGCCCATAGGGAAGGCGGCATTTCCTGCCTCTCTTGCTGACAGTTCAGCAGTAGGGCACAAGTGCAGGTCACCCTCCCTGGTGATATGGTAAACAAAGATAAGAGCTGCAAGCCACGGAATATTTTTTTAACCCTGGATAATTCTCTCGGAGTAAATTCCATTGCAGGGAGATTTACTGTTTACTCAGGACTCCTCAAAAGAGCTCCTTGGGAATGTGATCTCCTCCCCATGCGTTGCACATGGCACATGCGTCCAGCTACAGGCACGAGTCAGACCTGCCCTTGGCATCTTGTACTCGCCCCTAGACCATACACAGATAGTTTAAGCTGCAGGAGTGCAACCACTGGTGCTTGCTCCGAGCTGGCTGCTATTCCAGGCTAGGCATTTAAACAGAGGTCTTCAGTGGGCAGGCTTCTCATAAAAAGCTCCTGTCGAAATGCCCACAAAAAGCACATTGCTTTCTTTTTCTGCCCACAAAATGTCTGCAAAAGAGTAACGCATGACAGAAAAATAGTGGCTGATTTTCTGACGCTATTAATAAAAGATCACAGAGTCACAGAATGGTTGAGGTTGGAAGCAACCTCTGGAGAGCATCTAGTCCGACCCCCTGCTCGGGTAGAGTCACCTGCAGCATGTTGCACAGGATCGTGTCCAGGTGGCTTTTGTTCAGTCTTCCCATCCCTGCAGATAAAACTGCTCACCTTTGCCTAGCTCCTCAACTGCACACATGCAAACCCACTGTTGGGAAAGGCTTATGAAGAAGACATAATTGTCACCAGAAGAGTAAAGTCCCTCTGACAAGTACTGACCCCAGTAGCCTGGGGTCTCTCTGCAACATTCCTAGCAGCAGTGGACATAACTGTAAAATCAACTGGATTCCATTTAGGCAAACTGCCTCCCAGTAAAGGATGAAGTCAGGACAGGAGGAATGGCAAGGGATTTCTTATGGCTTTGTGGCACACATTTGACCTTCCCTACCTTTTCACAAGAATTTTGTGGGTTTTGATTTCAACAGAGAGATGGTGAAGGAATCTTTGTCAGGTCATGAGAAGTTTTGTTGCAATGCAATTCCTAAAACTGTAGTTTCTGGAGACATCCTAGTATTGCCAGATACCGGTTAACTATGGCCTTGGGCTGCACTGTAAAGTGAGTTGTGAGTTTTAAGTGTTTCTGTTTCATTTTCTGAAAGAGCTGTAAGCTCAGATGTTGCTCAAGTTTCCCACAGCGTTCTTGGAGATAGTCTCTGTAACCTGATCTCATCTCCAAAGCCTAGATTACTGCTCCAATTGGACCAATTTCTCTTTATTTCTCAGAGCAATTAAGAACTCTCTTCGGCTCTCACAGCCCTGAAACACCCACAGGACATACACGKCCATATTCCTCTTAAGAGTTTTCCACACCACCCTTACTCCCACTCACCGGGTGCCAATTACCCTATTGATTGCATTAGGCATGTATGTGATGGCTGCTCTTTATTCAGTTGTTCTCATAACCTCTTTTTGAACAGGTCATTTGCCAGACAATCTGACAAAACAGCAACAAAAAAAGTGAGATCTTTTTTATCCATTCCAAAAAGAGTTATTCCGGAATCATTCAAAGATGCCAAAGTCATGGAGTTGTCTCTCATACAGATCAGCACACTCTGTATCAGTATGCCATCCATCTCCTGATATCTTTAATCTAATTCGACCTGAGGTCAGCTAGACTATTTGATGATATGTCCGAATGCTATACATCAATATGCTAGAATGGCACTGGTGCAGAGGCTTACCTTCAGCAGTGCAGGTAAATTTAAGCAGAGTCTGTAAAGAAAAGATCAGGTGGCATAACAACTCAGGAAAAGACAACTCAGTACAAGTGCAGTTGAAGTGACTTCTTCCACTGGACCCATCTCTCCCAAAATCAAAAGAAACAATATTAGCAGAAGGACATTTTTGCCAGGGAACTGCACCTATGCTAAGACTCATCTCAATGCACCTAAGCAATAAATTAAACCAGTAATGAATGAGCTTTGAGAGAACAACCTCAGTCTATCTCAGATCTGAGGTGAGTCCCCTACATACAGCAAACAATTTCCCTTCCAGATACATAAATGGAGCACATACTACACATACTCTAAGTAGGGGCCTTAGAAACTATCAAGGAGTAGAAATCCACCAAAGCCGACCCATTCACAGGCCTCAACACTCAATCCTATCGCCATGGTTTGTGTGCATTTCCTCCAAGAGAATTTCTTTTTAAAAGGGGAAAGTCCCAGAAACAAAACTGTAGTCTTGAGCACCACATCTAAAAGCCCAGTAAACAGACTGGTAGAATTTCTTCAACCTGTGAGTCCATGTCCCATCAATATATACAAGAGAAAAGGAATCAGCACCCTTTTTAACAGCAGTGACAGAAAGGAGCCAGGCAGCACATCTCAAACAGCAGGCATCTAATTTGACTAATGTTTTTGAATTTGTGTAAGCATTATTAGATGAGCAACTTCCATAATTTAAATGCACACAGTATAATGTAAAAGCATTATATCAAACTAAAGATGATTGCAGGAAAACAAGAAGTTATGGTGATAGAAGCAGCTTTATATATGTATGCTTTCTTGCATGCTAGGGAGTTGCATGGTGTTAATCACACTGATTTCTATATCAATACATCTATCAGCTACAGCTGTAAGATGTGGATAGATGTGTATAGCTATACACATATATGTATATATATACCCATACTCTGTTGTACCTCCAAACTGTACACCAAAATTTACTATTCTTTTCTGTAAAAACAACCATTTGAATATCCTGCAATTTAGGAAGGATGCTGCAATTTATATATACTATTTTTAATCAAGATCTAACTTAAGAACAAGACCAAAGAAAAGGCTAGATTTAAAAAGCACCCATCCACACAGCATTGACTAAAGTTTTCAATCACAAGCCACTCTGGAAATAAGCAAAAAAGCCCTACATTAAATCATTCACACAAACACACAGGCACGCACACATGCGCACACAAAGCAGAGACTAACAGTTATTTATGTTTCCTACTTCTAGAGACAGGAAACCTCCCTTTGCATCTGCCTTTTTCTCACTATGAAGAATAATTCTAATTACAGTCACTTGGCAGGAAGCCAGTTTTGACTTTTTTCTTAATGACATCTGTCTAAGCATTTTTAAACTTCCTGCTCAGTGTAACTTCCTTCGTTTTATAGACCAACACCCAGTTACAGCAGAAAAAAGAAAAGGGAGCAGCAAATGATTTATTCATTTTTCATGTTAACTCTTATCAGGTAATCAAGTGGCTCATTGTTCTGAAGACTGATGGTACAGAAAGCAGATTTACAGGGGGAATTTAGGACTCAAGCGGTATGGGAAAGGAAAAAAAAAATACATGTGTGGAAAAAAAAAAAACAGTTGTAACTTAACCCTAAAACAACTCAGGAGTTCTTGTTCTGCAGATGGATTTTCCTAGGTTCAGTTGAGTTAGCACAAGCAGAAGCAGCGGCAGGCCAGAGGGCACAAGGAGTGCCATCAAAAGTGAGGACAAACACATATTTGTCCCCAGCACTCAGAGCCCCCTGGGTTCCTTGCGATTCACCGGGACTGCTGCAAGCCCGGAGATGCCACAGGCACCAGGATGGGGGCACGGAGCTGAGGAGCTGGCCTGGAGGAGCATAACATTTTATGGGTCATTCTCACCAGCTGCTCGCTGCACTGGTGGAGCTCAAACTGCAGGTGTGGACCCRGGTCGAGGCCAAGTGGAATTCGTAACCTACCTCAGAAAAGCAGCGGGCRTTAGTGGTAAGAAGAGCTGCCTTTTGGCTGGCCCCACTGTTGGGAACCAGCTAAGCAAGATGCTTTGCTAAATCTGCACACTAAATCTGCATTTTCATTCTCTGCTGCAGACAGCGTAGATTTTACTCTTTTGACTTGCTACATTTTCTGGAGTAGGGTAAATCATCAGGGCTTTCAGGGTGTGTTAACAACATGATACAAATGAGCTGGGAAAACCAAGAGTCCCTCCTGTGCTTTCTGCCTTCTTGCAGATCTAACCCTGCAGCCAAGCTGAAAGTTCTGCACAAGTTTCTGCATGAGTTTTGATTTCCTTATTCTGGCCAGGACCAGAGCTGTGAGTACTGGAAGCCTCACGAGTTAAAATTGGTATTGTCAGTTTGTGCCCTAATTTTTCCAAAATCAGGAGTTTCAAAGAATATCTCAGCTCTTTAAGTGTTTGGGAGGCTTCACTCTCACAACTCGCTCGTTGCTTTCTGACTTGAGTCAACACAGATGGAAAATGGAGGAAAAAGAAAATACCTCCTCGAAAGCCACATGTTGCCACTGAGCAGAGCTACTGTGTTAATAAAGCACCAGCACCCCATGCTCCCCAAAACAAAATGAACAACTCTAATAGGCTTCCCGAACTGTGTTTTGTGCCAGAACGAATGTGGGAGAAAAATATTTTAAGACTGGAAGCAGACTGCAGAGAGGTATGGTTGCAGGGCTGGCACTGGGATTACTGCWCAGTAAGAAAACTCTCTATATTTAGGGAGGACCGGCTGCATTTGTTACTTGGCAGGAAGTGATCAGGACCAGTGATTGCAATACTATTGCTGGACCCACCTCATGAATGGTGGTGTACAAAAGATGTGCTCAAATCCATGGTCTGGTGCAGCAGTGCTCAGCACAGGAGCGTTGCTGACGTGTGCCCGGCGTCACGGGCCACAGGGTTTCGGAGGAGCCAGGAGTTCACGTGAGCCCCAGGGGCACAGGGTGTTTCCCAAATGGCACTCGTGTTCTAACTATAAACTAAAATATCTCTGCACTGTCAGCAATAAGGCAAAGATTCCAGAGCTGTTTTGCTTAAAAACCAGCATATTTTCTTTGCATACCCGTATCGAAGGTGYGGGGTTTTTTACCCCCTTGTATGTATCAACTATATGCACTTCACAGGATGCAAAGGGCATTATGTGAAATGATATATACATGGTTAAGCAAGAATGTGAGCAACAACCAAAAAACACTAGTGGTTTGTTTAAACGCTGTATTTCATCCCATCCAGCCAACATCCCATTACGAGCCACAGGAGGGCAGTTTTCTGAGGCCACCAGGATGTCCGCAGTTGGAGGAAGCGCTCGCTCGGATACCCTTGGGGCTGCTCTGAAGCCGCCTCTGACAGGACATCCACCACCTTCAGCAGCAGCAGGAGCAGCCCAGATTTGTCAGCAGGCTGCTTGGAGTCACCACAAACCAGAGAAATGTCTTTGGAGGAAAAGGCTGATCCCTTTCTCCTTCCCATCACACCCAACACGCTTGTCTTTGCACCTCCCTCCGACGCCCATGGCCCATACAGGGGCTCTGGGGGTGGAAACCAATGCACGTGAAATGACTCAGCCCCCATAGCCCAACTGGGCACAGGCCACTTGCAGTCAGGCTGTTTTGAACCAGAGGCCAACAGAAAATTGGGGGTTTACGTCGTGATCAAGCCCTAAAATCTCTGGCAATATTGACCAACGTTGCTCTACCACTGAGCTTTGCCTGAGTGGTTGATGTCTTAGACTACGTTAACACCAACCTCCTTAGTCTACAGGTGGTTTCTAGCAATAAGAGCAATAGTTTAGCAGTTGTTTAGCAATAATAGCAGAAGTAAAGCCAAATTAAAAACTATATAAATATGAATTAAAAAATATAAATATGATGAGGTGTTCTAGATGCATCACAGTTTTGCATTATAAATAATGTGCTGAACACTTCCAATGTTCTGTTCTGACTCTTAAAGAAATAAAAATATAGGACCTTACCTTTCATCTGGTAATCTCTAGACATTTTTTTTTTCCTCTAAACAGGGAAGCTGACTCATGAAAAAGGGGAAATGTTTTTCATTAGGTCACAGATCACAATTTCAGTGCTAGAGAAATCAGAGCTCCTTGTGCTAATTCCCTTGTTTTGTCACTAGATAATATTGAGTACTGTAGCATGAGCAACAAATTACACCTCAAAAAAAACCATGGACATTCGCAAACTATAATTAAGCACACATTCTGCAATAAGACAATTTCTTTTTATAATAAAAGGCAGCAAAAAGTAGTGCCTATAAATTGCCCGTTGTAGGAGAGCATTACTTCTTCCCAGAGACAGCAGCAAATACCYTTGCCAGATTTTGAGGGTACAGATATATGAGCATGTGCATGTGTGGTTAGGATGTAGTAAGAGCAATAACAGCCTGGCTGCGCTCCCTGCTATGCACCTCGATGGGGAAGACAAGTGATGCTAGATCCAGAAAACACTTCAGGCCTTGGTTCAATTCACAAGTATGCAATAATTTCTACATTAATACTGCCAAAAATGTGAACTGTCTTTTCATGGACCAGACGATTTAAGTGCTGGCCCCAAGGAGGCACCAACTGTCTTTGACAACTGCACTGACACTTGGTTATTGTTTCTTTGCAGGGAGAGGCTAATTGCAAAGCCAGGTACACAAAAATCAGTGATAACACACTATATTCAAACCTTGATCTTTGAAATGAGATTTCAAATTAGGACAACCCTCATAAATACGTGTTCTGATGTTAAAGGACACGGAGCATCCCAAACTGTCATTCATATTGGTTAGAGTCTTTAATGAACTCAGTCACCTATTTAGATACTTAAATATAGAGTTAGGGCCTAATGTTAGGCACCTCGGTCTGAAATATTGGCTCAGGTTGATGCTGTAATACAACTCAGAACTTCCCACAATGTCCTGAAAAGGTAGGAGAAACAGTAAAAACAATAATAACATGTCCTCTTCCCTAATGCCCTTCAGCTGAGACTCTCAAACTCAAATTGCAAGCATGCATTAACAGAAACACAAGCATGCTCCATTTACCACATACAAGGCTGCGAGCTTAGAGCAAGACAGAAGCTAAGAYGAGCACAGGCCTTTACAGCCCTCACTAAAACCTTCCTTAGCCTTTTTTCCCCTGGCAGTGCCTGGCCCCACAAGGTGCCGTTGGGTGAAGGATGCTGCTGGAGCCCTTGGCAGGCATTTCTCTGGCTGCTTCCAAGCTCACAGAGAGCAGGATGGGCCACGTGTGAACACAGTACAGAGGAAGAAGTTGTCAGGTCCTTCAGAAGGTAAAGGATGTTTCTCTCCCGTTTTCAAACATGCAACAATCAAAATATTCCCATCTCGCTTGCATTATTTTTATCATGAATAACCCATGCTGCTTTTATGCTGTACAATACTGCTCTCTTAAAGCTCAATTACATTATTTGTGATTGCATGCAGAAAAAACGTGTGCTCCAAAATTTTCTGGGTAATTCTCCACTTGCTAAAAAGCATCAGAGCCACCGCTGCTCCCACATGAAATGCCAAAGTGTCACATAAGGGCTTGGCTTTCCCAGCTGAGCTTTGCACCATTGTAAATAAAGTTATTAATACTCTAGACAGCATAAATAGCCACATATCTATTTTTAAATGTGCATAATTAYTAGTGTGCTAAGTACTAGTTTGCTTCTTCAGACCTTTCCAAAGGAGCTTAACTATGACACAGGCAGTATTTATTTCCCATTTAATCTCTGCTATTTCAGTGGGAGAAAAGGTGGCTACAAAGAGAGTGACTTATCTGCAACATAACAGTATCTGTCAATATGACATTCTGATTTAATACAGAGGCTGTAGAGCATGTATATTTTATTATGCCCTGGCCATTTCATGACACTTGCAATTACAGAATTAATAGTGTTTATGCTAGGTATTAGAAATAAACAATAGTTCGTTTAATGATGGATATTTGCTGAAAACAAGATTATCTTTAATGTAATTGAATAATTAGTTATTGATGAAGGGCTCATGATTAATTACAACTTACCTGCCTTAGCAGGGTTTTAAAGATTCAGTATTAATAATTTTCCATGACAATGAAAAAACACGTAACTAGAAATTGTAACTGTTTAATCTCACAATTTCAACAGTATGATAATTAAAGGTAGTTAAAAGATMTGAAAAAAAAAAACCCATTTCTGCTATGCTAAGACCAATGCATTAACCTGCATCAGCAGAGGACGCTGCCCTCTGCCTCTGGGCTACACGTTCCCCTCCACTGCAAACCCTTTGGATTTGAGTCGGAAGCTTCGGGGCTGGGTGTCAACTGGTGTAAATCAGCATAACTCCTTTGAAGCCAGTGACACAACCTGTAATAAAAATCAAATCAAGGAGGTTTCTGTGCAGGTCAGCTAGATTATCTTCACTTGTAAGGAATTTAGATGTCTAAATGGTGGGATGCATTAAAAAACACCAGATAACTATTTAGCATTCATGGTGTAATTGATCAGCGATGGATGCAGGAGGATTTATTTATATCACATCACATYACGGCATCATGGCTATGTTAATAGTGCCCGGGAAGTGTATGAGGAACTGCRTGTGTTTATGCAAGCAAATGTGTAACAAGGCCAGACGTTGCTAAAACACTGACTGGGTTTTAGTCCTGTTGCTTTCATTTCTGCTCACAAATAGAAGTATGAAGGGACTCCAGTGGCACATAGAGAACTTATTAAGAAATGCTTTTCAGGCTCACAGATGTTGGYTGCGCTTTCTTTCTTACGGCATTCATTTCTTCACTTCAGCTTAAAAATCAGGGTCCCTAGTCCCAGCCTTTGATCAGCTCAGGCCTCAACGTGTTTTCATGAGCAGGGAGGAGGAACGACAGATTCATCACCACACAGACTTCACCACTGACAGCGAAGCCGTTCCGAGGTGGAGCAAATCATTTTAGCACAGAGCACCGCTGCTCTGCCCGCTCTACTCAAGCATGCAATAGGTAAGGGGACCCCTCCCAAAAATACGAGACGATCAACTAGATGAAAAACAAAGCTGTAAATACTGTAGGTTTGCAAAAGCACTTAACTTGTTATCTAGAAATAATCCTGATGTGGCCAAGCCAAGACCCCTTCTCTTTTGTTCTGCACGCCTCGGCAGGGCACCTTCTCCTTGGGGCATGTGCTCTATTCCCTGAATTCACATGGAGAGGATTCCACTAGTTCCTTTTCTCCCCTAAGCCCGCCCCACAAAGCCTGAATTCACAGACATACCTTCCCCTTCTGTCCCAAGATCATAATTTAAAAAAGAAAAAAAAAAAAGGAAAAAAAAGGAAAATGTAATTTACAAGGTGGAAGTAATATAACAAGGAAGTAATATAACAAATGRTGCCTTATGGGGAAACCCCACCGCTCTAATAAAGAGCTAGTAGGGTCTTGGGATCATTCCTTGCTGGGGAGGGTTAATGGAGGCCCTGCTCCTTTGCATCGCAGTATTAATGTTGACGTTTTTAAAGGAAAAAACACTCTCCACTAAAACATAAAAGGCTTTGCCTACAGCACTGCCTATACATACCACTTCTTTCTCTTCCCAGGCAAAGCTAAAGCCTGGGATGCTATAAAGCACTCTGCAGTCACCGCCAGGAGACAAGGGACTTTAGAGAAAGCCAAAGACCACAGCAAGAGTTAAAGCTAACAGCTGAGATTATACGCTTCACTTCACTGCCCCTTAGGAAAAATGGAGCATCTCTTTTATTCTACCACTCCCCCTAAATCAAGTTCAATGCACTCGTATGAAAAGGCCACAATATAATCCCCTTAAGGAAAACATATCCTGGGGGTGATGTGCGTTACTCCTGTCTGAAGACCTCCGTACTGAGAGAGCGACCAAACTGCTAGGACAGCACAACRGCCAGGTCAACGAGCTCCCTTCCCAGCAGCCAGCGATGGGAGTCCAAAGGAAACCTGACATAAATTGATGGCTTTGCGGAAGGGACCCTGGGTTGTACGATAGCAGATTCAGCCATTATCTAATCGGGGTGTCCTGAGAAATTCAATTTTCAAAATAATTAGCACTTGGAAAAGGCCTCTCTGTTATTACTTGCTCTAACATGGCAAGCTGCAGGAATGACCCCTCTTTCTACAGCTCAGAAAGATTTCACTTACTACTAAAAGGTTAATATGAAAATGAAAATGGTTAAAAAGAGATCTGTGCTCACCCATGTACCAATAGCAGCTTTGATCATTAAAGATGAGTTTTATTTAACAAATGCCCTGCTACTGCCAAGAGTTATGATCTTCATCTCTCTTCCTTTCTTCCTACGGTACATTATAATTGCAGATACTAACATTTTACTAGAGGTTCCAAGTTGGCTACAAAGGCCTGGGATGCATTCCATGACCCACCATGTGTTGGTGGTGTGTGGAGAAGGAGTTTTGCGAGCCCTTCCAAATGAGACACCAAGCATCTGTTTTCCTGCGAATGCAAAGGCTGTGATGACCCATCTGGTCTCTTACTTCTTAAGAAAAGAGTGTAAAAATCTAGTTTGCATTTCCCTCTTCACACTATTCATTTTAACTTCCCGAATTTTGCTCAGAACGGACAGCGGATGCAGCTCAGCACACTCTTACGGGATGGTGCTGTCTTACCACAGCACACCAGGCAAGTTACTGTCCTGCACACAGCTGTGCCAAAGGCACACTGCATGCTGAACATGCATCTGAGCCCTATCAGACTACTACTTCCATTGCCTACCACTACCAGACAATCCACCCTGGAGGTCTTGACAGCAGAACTGTGCAGGTAACTGCTCCCCCATTCCCTCAGCCCCAAAATCCAACTATCAAAAGTTTTCAAGATAACGGGTTATTTTGACTCATGGGTGCAACCACTGAGGCTTGATTTTGAAGAAAGGCAACCTGTGGTGCAGGCTGACCAACCACAGGTGGTTGAGTAACCRTTGCTGTTTCTTGTCCAGCTCAGGTGCATCCACAGGACTCCATGATCACAGTCACAGACCTTGAAGRTGACTTTGGGAAGCACTGGGATGCCAGTCCCACAGAGCAGCCACTGAGATCCTGGGTACTTATTCAGTGCCCTACACAGTTCATCAGAGGGAGCAGTGGTCTACCCCTCTGCTCCATGGTTTCCGTAGTAGGAAAGGAGATGAGGTCTCCAACATGAAAATACAACCTTTAATCCATGCTGTCTTGTCAATTTAAGCATAACACCGCAAGCTTTTAGCAATATATCTCCTATTAAGCTTTCTGAACATCTTACACTTCAATAAAGCCCAGATGGAGAGTGGAAATCTCAGCGCTATTGTAACAACAAGCACAGGAATAAGGATTGCAGTAACATTCCCTCAGGAAAGTCTGCTTCACTCTCTGGTTCCCATGCAGCAGGGATGTGTAAATAATACAAATGTACCACGCAGAAAAAAAGGGCTCAGATGGAAACAAGTATGACTGCTAAATAGGAAATAATGAAGAAGAAACATTTAAACACACACACATAATTATTCCACAAATCAACAAGTGGGATTTGCATGCAAAACTATTCACTGTGGAAGTCTGGTTGGTTGGTTTGAAACATATATTTTCAACCAGGAACACCCACAGATACAAAGCGGTTGGAGGGATTTCCAAGTTGAAAGGACAGATTTAAAACATGATGGCAACTTAGAATTTCCTTGATTATTTCACTATTTTATTTTACTTATAACAAAACTACAGATTTGGGCTCACACCCATGATATACATTTCTCTTGCTTATTCTGGCATGCAAGAGAAAAACAGGGAATTACAACTGACCTGGCACAAACCTTCCAACTAAGTTCATGACAGCATTTAGAAAGCTAATGCTGTGTGACATGGTTAGCGGGTCAAATGAAAGCAAACCAGAAAGTGGAAGTAAATTCTGTAGGAGAATTATGTTTAATTTGAGGAGGAAGAACAAAACTTCAATTGCTGTGTTGTTGCCCTGAAAATAAAACCGGATGGATTCAGAGCTCTAAATGAAAGAGAAAAGCCTGCCAGTGGCAGCTGCACTTTACACTTGAGTAGCCACACGGGGAAACCAAAGGAAGGTCCTCAGCCAGGGTGAATTGCCTTAGCTCTGAATGGGACCTGAATTCAGTGGGAGTCTATCTGTTCACTGACTTCAGTGAGCTGTGAATAAGATCTGAGAGCGCCAGGTTTCCACAATTTCGGAATGCTCTCTTCCTCATTAAAATGTACTTACGAGTGACAGCAGCCAATGTTAACTTAATGAACAAAGAACTTCATTTCTGACAAAAAGCGGTGCTATGAACCACTCTGATAAAATCACCTTTGAGGAAAACCAGATGAGATCCTCATCCCTGGCTGGCTCGGAGAAATCCTCTCATTCAAGTAAGGTGGAAGATCTCCAAAAACTGTCTTAAAAGCCCAGAGGAATGAGCTAACTCAAGCCTGGAAATTTGGGGAAGCTTCAGTGCTGTGAGGACTTTAGCTGGTGCTGCTGACATTTCCTGGAGATCCTGCTTGTTAAAGGAGGTGCAACCCTTGCTCCAGAGAAGCTGAGAAAAGGGCAAGGAGCCATAAGGACTTTTCCTGGCTTTTTTACCTTAGAAGATTCTTAGGCTTTTTAATTCCATCTAACTGTACTGAGTGTCATAGAGAAAGCCTGTACTGCAGGTAAGGCTGCTAACGTGTGTACAAGTGCCCAGCGAGCTTTACCCCTGCTAAGAGCAGTAGAGGCACCAGCAGCAAAAAGCTCTGGGGGAGCAGAAAATTCRCCCGAGTAACTAGGTTAACACTGAGGAACTCGTGCTGTGTGCTTGCTGCAAAGGTTACTTAGCTAATCAAGGCCAAACAAGTTCACCGGCTTGGCTGTGCCTCCGCATGCCGCAGCCTTGCCTCTGAATGCAGGGCAGACACAACCCAGCATTTTTAGCTCACATACCAATAATTAGCAAAGACAGACAGGAGCTCTTATAAAAAAACAACAAATTCGAACCCCAGCTCCATCATCCCAAGACCAAACCATTAAGCAATGCTGAAAGTATTAAGTGCACTAATCGCTCCAAAGCCGCACAAACTCAACCTTCATTAAGAGCCACATTAAAAGATCTCCCTGGCTCTCCCTGCACTGTGCAGAGCAGGAAAGCTTCAAGATCTGCCATAAAAAAAATAGAAAGGAATACAGGAGCTCTGTAAATACCATCATGTCTCAGAGCAAAATCATGGTGACAGGCGACCTGGTCTGCTGCAGTTTACCACTGCATGAAACAGGGGTGGGGAGGGTACTGTAACAAATAACAGGTAGAGATTTCAAAAACAGCAAAATGCACTTTTGGTAAGAAGGACTCTGGCAGAAGAACTAAAGGAAAGGTGTACAGATAGACCCRCCAGTTTCTAGACTTTGATTCAACTATGCTGAAAAATTACTTTATCCCCCTTTCCATAATGCCGTATTTACTTAGCAGGCATTAAAAAGGAGGAGAGGACAAGGGTAAAAGAACAAAAACTACAATGACTGAAGCTAAATTTATACACACAACAGAGACAGATAAAGCATCCCAGGGGACCTTATCAGTTTTACACAATAACCAACAGGCTGTTTCCTGTATATAGTAGCTTAAGATCGGCGGATGTTTATTAGAGGCAGAGGGGAAAGGAAATGCAATATCTTTGACTGACACACTGTGGATATATGAGAAGTGCTATTTATGTTTTTGACTTGAATAACAACCACACTGACTCATAATTGTCTTATGCTTAATATACCAATTAGTGCTCCAGCAATGCTAAGCTTACCAGTCCCCAAAAGACAGGGCTCGCTCTGTGTTCCTTACAAGAAATAAGAGCAGTAAGAATTTAGGCTTCTTCCGTCCATTACTACCTCTCAGTTAAGAACTGCTGGGATAGATGAACCTCTTTTCATCCTCTTTGTTATTTTAAAAAAGAGATTATTAATTATTAAACATTTATACCATGTCCAGTGGGAATGCAGGCTAGGTTTGAAGCCACACTAAATACAGCTCTGTGGTATTACAGAGAAATAGCATGTCTGTCTGCTAATTCTTTTTATTCCTGGAAGTCTTGCAGAGAAACTTGAGATCTAGACATTTGGCCCACTATTTTTCTATGAATTAACCCAATATATTATTGAATCAGGAGTTTGAGAAATAAAAAAAAAAGGCATGGGGAGGGAATCTTCCTGTTTCACAGCAGCTTTCCCTACTCTATGGCTACAGTGAGCAGCTTTAGCTGGAGGTGGAGCAGCAAGCAAGGGACACACAGGGTATTTAATACTGACCTTTCCCTCGARAGGCAAATTGGCATTAAGTCCCCTTCTCCTAGCTGCTGTGAGTTCCCACACAAGGTCTGTGGAGAGTACAATTAGACTTTTTGCACTTGCTCTTTAGGCTACACATAATTTTTCGCAGTGCCATAAAAACACCAAAAAATCCCACAGTCCACTCAGAATTTTACCTGTCTTTACAGAGGAGAGTATCTATCTGCTTCATATCTCCACAGAGAATAGACACAGTCCCCAAAGTCAAAGGCACACAGTATTTTCTTGTTCCCAAAAGCTTTGAGAAGGACACAGTAACCAAGGCAAGGACGAGAGTGGAATGAAGCAACCACTCTTTCCTCCACCCTCCACCTTCATACGGGCCTGAAAATAAAAAGACAAGAGGCCCGTCACCGGAGGGGCTGGGCTTAATGCTCAGATGGGCCCCTCTTGAGTCAAGCCTCATCTCTATACTATCATCTTGCAACCTTCACTTCATGGCCACCTCTTTGACATGTAAGCTTTACCGGTACCACAGAAATCTCCGATCAAATGTTTTGCAAAACCTGTATTTAACTGCAGGTGCCAAGCACAGAATTGAAGCTATTTCCATGGATTATTTTGGAGAAGGTAACCATAAGCCACCTTGAATTACTGAGCAGTTAATTTCCACCACATGGCTCCACCTTTTCAAACAAAGAAGGAGAAACACAAGCCAACCACCCATAACAACACTTATTGCCCCACTAGGCTTGTTAAATGAAAAAAAAAAAAAGAGAGACAGACTAAACTGAGATGAAATGTTTGAGAATGGAAATGGGAATGAGTTCATTGTGAATTATATGGCTACAAAAGGGCTACAAAAAGTGTATGACATGCAGAGCTTTCTGTAAGGTACAAGGGAAGGAAGACAGGTGTCTCATGAATTATGAGTAAAGTGGGAGAATTTAGGGAAAGTTTTAACTTAAAAAAGATAGAAAGAGAAAGAGAGACCAAAAGCCATTAGATACATAACCTTGTAGTCTAATACGGCCATAAATTAACAGCTGCACTATATTATGTAAATTTATGTTAAATTATTCACTACCTGTCACCATATCCCCATAAAAAATCTACGTACTGACATTTACAAAAAATGACATCTTCTGATAATAGTTTTGCTACATATTTCAGTGGCTGCAATTGCCTTTTAACCATCTTGACTGCTGCTGAGGCAAACACTACTTAAGCGGGGATGCTTTAGGAGGTTTAATGAATTCATTACTATTCACAGATTCACCCTCCAGGAGGGCACCGTCCACATAAGCCAGCATCCTTAGGGCAGTACGTTTTTTCCTTTAGTTTCAGGACTTGCTGGAAAGGAGCCAGGATGAGTCGCACRGGTCCCTCCACCACTCCAGCTAGGGACTGAAATCTGACACTCCACAAAGGTCTTGCCAGCACCARGCTAGTGCCAGAAGTGCTGGCCAGTAAACAGCAAAACTGTGTTTGAGGGATGCGCACCTCAGATYGTCTTCCTCCACTTGTAAGGAATCGAAACTCCTCAGTTATGGAAACCTGAACAAGAGCTCTTCTGGAGCAAGATGTTTCCTGAGTCACACCTGGTCTGGGATTGTCCTCCAGGTTACCACCTGTGTGCTTCTGCTGCCCACAACTGATATGCACATGGGACTTCCCAGCAACTCAGAGCCTGGTGAGGAGGCACGGAGCACAGTGATGCCATCTGCACTTGCTCCAGGTATGATGATAATGAATTGGAGASCTTGTTTGGTGTCTCATCTACCAAACGATGCCGAGCAATAGGGTGTGTGCAGCTTATCTGAGACATTTAACTAAGGCATCTATGTTAGGCATGCCTTAGGCTCCTTTTATACCCAATGAGGAATGAAAAATCCTCAGAAGATCATTCACATCCTAAGAAAGGGCATACCTCCCTATAGGTGTCCATCTCTATTACCAACAAAAGGAGCCACAATGGGGGTTGATATGAGTCTCATGCGGGTTTACTCACCTCCTGCTGCAGCTCTGAAGAGATGGTAAAGCCTCAGGGGCTGCTCTAACTCCTGGCCTCCCTCCTGAAGGATGCAACAGCTCTGGCTCAGCCCTCCCAGGCAAGGACATCATCTGGCCATTTTTAGTCTGAATTTGCTAGATGCCCCTAACATCCAGGTTTTGCACACACTGTTGTGCATGCACCCAGCAGACAGTTGTTGAAGGTGGATGGGTTCTTCGTATAAGGTGGCAACTGTAACTGGAATGGGCTGAAATACTTGACTTCAATTTGGGCCAAGCCATGGGCAAGAAGAAAAACTCAGATGTTCACTAAAAACAGGCAAGAAGTCCTGTTTCTTCAGCTTATTCTGATAAATTTTGAAAATAAGCTAAGAGCAGGCAGAAGAAAAAAAAAAGAGAATTCAGGCATCCTCTATTAAACTAAAAACCATGCAGTAAACTAATAATAATTTCCAAGGCCAGTGTCCCTAATTTGACCTTGTATTTCTGCTCAAAAGCATTAGGCTGACATTTGAGAGACAAGAGAGAGGGAAGGGGGCTATATGTTAAAGAAAAAAAGAGCAGAGGGAGGGCGATGGAAGGCAAAGGCACAAACAAGCTTTTGCGACAGCAGGAAGCTCTCTCTTAATTCTGAGATAATGAAACGCTTCTAACCAGGCCCAACTGCTGAATATTACAAGAGCCATCATCTCGTGTGGTTTGCACACAGCTTTATTTTCTACTCCCCTGCACGGACTGAATATGATTCACAGCACAGTCACAGGAAACAGTCATTACCATTTATTTGGAGAGAGATGAGTGACTGCTCTAAACAGCATCACACTGCACCTGCGATGGTGCAGAGTATCTAGTTTTATTAAGCACACCCGTGCCCTCTTCCTTTCCCTTCCTCTCTTCAATATTCTCTTCACAAAGAGCATTTTATTATGGCACTGGCAGTGTAGTTCAAAAGAAAAGAGGCAAATTTACAACGCTCATTAGAGAAGATGCAGAAGCGTGGCAGCAAATGCCAGCTTCAACACTTTATGCTCTCAGAAACATTGCATCTCAGAATGGCTAAAGTTGGAAGGGACCCCTAGAGATCATCTAGTCCAACCTTCCTGCTCCAGCAGGGACACCCAGAGCACGGGGCACAGGGTGGCATCCAGGCGGGTTTGGAAGATCTCCAGAGAAGGAGACTCCAGAGCCTCCCTGGGCAGCCTGTGCCAGGGCTCTGTCACCCTCACAGGAAAGAAGTTCTTCCTCATATGGAGATGGAATACCCTGTATTTTAATTTGTACCCATTACCCCTTGCTCTGTTGCTGGCCACCACCAGGAAGAGTTTGGCCTCTTCCTCCCTACTGTCTCCCCTCTGGTAGTTCTACATGTTGATCAGATCCCCTCTCATCCTCCTCTTTCCCAGACTAAGAGCCCAGSCCCAGATCACTTAGTCTTTCCTCATACGAGAGATGTTCCTCTCCGTTAATCACCTTTGTTGCCCTCCGCTGGATCCTCTCTAGAAGCTCCACGTCCCTCTTGTCCTGGGGAGCCCAGAACTGCCCCCAATACTCCAGGGGCGGCCTCACCAGAGCTGAGTAGAGAATCCCCTCCCTTGCCCTGCTGGCAACACTCCTCCTGATGCAGCCAGGATCCCATTGGCCTTCTTGGCCATGAGGGCACACTGCTCACTCATGGTTAACTTGGTGTCAACCAGGACTCCCAGGTCCCTCTCTGTGGATCTGCTTTCCAGCAGGTCAACCCCTAATCTGCCCTGGTGCCTGGGGTTAAACACCCCCACACCACACACACCACATAGAGCACAGGTCCACAAAGACGCAAACTACTCATAAAGCATCAGCTATAGTCCAATTAGAATACAATGTGTCTGAGTGAGGTTGACCCTCCTTCCTCCATCTCTTCTTCTTGCAGAACGGAACATATTATAACATGCCAAATTCGCCCAGCTCCAGGCATCTGCAGAAACCCACTGCTGGCACCCTACCCGCAGGGCAGCTCTCTGCTCCCTGTGCAGGACAYTGCTCGCACATCGCTGCTGCAGCCATGCGCCTGTGCATTCATCTGCTGGCCACGAGGCGAGGGGGCTGCAGCCGATCGCATCCCTCCAGCCCACGGCTCCTCACC
Organism: Nothoprocta perdicaria; assembly: GCF_003342845.1. NCBI lineage: Eukaryota > Metazoa > Chordata > Aves > Tinamiformes > Tinamidae > Nothoprocta > Nothoprocta perdicaria. The sequence continues at coordinate 879,490 of NW_020455317.1, forward strand.
TGACCTGCTCACAGACATCGAGCACTTGCACTGTCAAAGACCTCTCGAAACTGGCCAGCTTTGTTTGGCTTCAGCGGAAAGGAGCCGCTAAGGCCATTTCATCCCTTTGCTGCAGGTATCAGCCTCTCAAGGAGCTGCACCCTGTGATGCCATTAAAAGCTTCAGGAGACCAAAAGTGCAGATTTTCTTGTTTGTCTAACAAAACAAGGCACTTCACAGAGAAATTGATTGCTCTTGAACACTAATACTTCTAATAGTAGCGAACAGATGCACAGATGGGATTGTTTCTTTCCACGGTGAACTTGAGTACTTATTTTTTATACATTATTTTTGGCCTCCTGGAGAAGCAGAGTTTCAGAACACCATTAAGAGAAATCCTCTTTCTATGTGTTGATGGCCAAAGTGACTAAACACAAAGAAGGTGTAAAAYTCATAAAGCCTCTCAGGAGCCCAGCACCTTTACGTATAATGGATCATGATGAGGTCCTCACTACAATGGATGGACGGACGGAAGGAATGGGAGGAAGAAAGGAAGGAAACGAGTATGGAATTGGGGATGAATAAAGGGAGGTGGGGAAGCAAAGACTTCACAGTGAGCTGCAGCCTCTTTACACCATGGCAGTGTGGTAATTGCCTTGTATATATGTCACCTAGATGTTAGGGCAATTGGCATAGATAAAAAAAAAGATGGTGTAGAATAGCTAAGTTAACGGGGTTACTGTGCGCACTACTGAAAGCTGCCTCTGCCTGGCCCACAAGCTGTAAATGCTCCCAGCCATTTCATACCTTTACCTAATTGATCCTAAAAATCCCTTCATACTTCTCCTGCCACCACCCAATAAAGGGCTTTTACAAGAGAACTTTCTATCCTGAAGTGGAGTTGCACCCAGTTTGGGTCTCGGCAACGCCAGCCGTTGCTCCGAGAGGAAAAAGCAATTGCTCCAAGCAACACGATGCGCTGCCTCCCGACCGGGCTGAGTGCTCTGCTCCACAATTCACAATTACAGACTGTGTCAGCCAGGGAATAAGCCATCTCGCTTCACTGCTGCCAAAGCATGGCAAAATAAAATAAATAAAAATTTCAAAAGCGTGTAGACACTCTCAGAGGCCTGGCAGGGGTCTTCTGTGGGATATAACTAACATTACAACCGCAGCTAGAAGCACAAGACTGAGTGATTTTCCATGACGCTGTATCTAAAATGCCATCAGAACGTCTCAGGACCTAGCTTTACACAGCAGCCTGCTGATAATCCAGCCACAAAGGCAGTGGTGACCGTGACCTGCCAGACTAAAGTCCGCTCTCAATCCTGGCAGGGCTGGAAAGTGGCTCGTTTTCCATCATCTGATTTACTTTGCTCACTGCACCTTACCCAGGCATTATCGCACGCAATGTGATCAATAACCCATCTAAGCTATTTATACGTAGAAAAGTGGAGAAAATCTTCTACTGGACAAGTGAGACATCATCCATTCCCAATATAGGTCATCTACCTGAGTCCAGAGAGATTGCCTTAAATCCGGATACGGGAGGACCACCAAAAGCAGTTGGCTTCACAATATGGATACTTGCATGCTTGGAGCTGATCCCAAGCTTTTATCACTTCCCTTTTGCCATTGACAGCTGTTCATCAAGCAACATCTGTGGACAGATTCCATGCTTGGCTACAGCGCAGCATCCCCTGGTACCCTGGCAGGGTGATTCGGCAACCGCATCCCTCAAAATGAGAGGCAGATCTCCCGTCTTGCTCTCGGAAGCTGGCAGCAGCAGAGGTAAAACGGGAAAGGTCTCTAAGAGCTTGCAGAGAACAGTCACAGCAGCAGGAGCAGTGTGAGGTGCCCCACRTCCCCCCGGCCCCGGTCAAGGGGGTCTAGGCCACCACCACATCAACACAACAAAGGTCCCAACACCCATCGCCCCCACGACTCTTCCTGCAGCCCTCACTTGTTGGCAGCATCAGTACAGTGCTGCCCCACTGAATGACTTCTAAGCAAAAGCCAGAGTTTGAGGTGAAAATAAAAGAGGAAAAGAAAAAAAAAAAAAGCTTTTTGACATATGATCTCTCAGCCTGGGAGCAGGGTGGGAGATTGGTGGGTTTGCCTTAGCCTCGAGTGTTTAAATGATTAATTAATAATTTCTGGAAACCAACTCATAAAAGGGGAGAGCGTAGATTTTCAAAACTATCAGCCTGAAAATGGAGCCGATTCTCTGGCTTCTTCTAACAAGGTTTCCTTTTTTTTCCACAGTATTTGTTTTATGCTTCCTAAAGATCTGTCCCTAGCCTAAATCCCAGCAGGGGGAGATGCCAGTGGAGCTTAATTACATTCCACCTATAGGGAAAATTCAAGGAACAGGGCTCTAGAAAAAAAAAAAAAAAAAAAAAGAGAGAAAGAAAAAAAAAGTAATCTGATTAAAGCAATGATATGAATGTGCTGTGTCTCCTAACTGTAGGTTGAAAATGTTCCCTACAAGTCTCAAGGCACACAGCCAAGCTCTCTGAAGAAGCAAACAGGGAATTTATACCGTCAATTTACACTCGACATTCAGCATTCAGGGCTACAGTTTAAGTAACCGGGGATGAGAAGTGACATTTTTAAAGGGTTTCTCTTTTATTTTTGTTATTGCTACAGTTTTTATAAGCTAGACACTGGACGTTTTCAGGGGCGAAAATCCTTGCAATTTGGTTTGAATGGGAACTCAAACCAGATAGAGCTAGAGAGGTTTAAAGGGGGCCCTGTTTCCCACTGGCTGTGGCCTGTGCACGGCCRGCACACGAGCATGCATCTTAACTGCAAAAAAGGACACTTGCAGATCTCCCCATTTATGGCACAAGAACCCCATGTCCACATGGAGGAGAGGAGGAGGAGAGGAAAAAACATTCCGTGGCCTCCTCTGGGTATAATGCTGCAACCTGTGATGGGAAGCATCTCTCCAGGCATCAGACTGTCCCAAACCATCCCTGGGCGTTTATCTGGGAGACGCATTACCAATCAGGCAAGACCACATTCAAAGCAGAGAGTAAAACTAGCAAAACTAGACCTTTTCACTACTTCCCTTTGGGCGTTCCTAAATCACCCTTAGACCTTTGCATTTCTGATGAGACTCTCAGAGCTCCAGTGAGGACCCCCGGGCATCACGAGCTATCCCAGCTGGGTGCTGCATCCTGCTGTGGGCAACGGAGAGCCCTTTCACCCCACAAGCATCAAAACATTTAATCCTCTGGAACGCTCAAGTGTAACAAAATTATCAATGAAATTAATTAGGAATCTTGAGATAATGAGCACTCATGACAAAATGTTCCACTCCAGCAYGCAGCATTGAGCAGCCACGATTCGTAACCTCTGCCACTCACATGACTCGGGTCCTCAAGGAGGAGGTCCATGACGAGCACTTCCACGGACACTTGGCCCCACTCAACATCACCATCCAAGCCACCTCCACACAATCCCACCAGGCTCCAGCTCCTGGGTTAGGGGTGGCATTTGGAAAGGCAAGTGGATATGGCATTGCATGGTGTCCGTCCTTGTCCAACCAAGTCCTACGGCTGACCCAACCAAGCTGCGCTTGTCCTGGCTATCAGCGGGCTCTGACCATGGGGTCATTGACTGTCTGGTGCCAATGGAGCTGGCTGCGGGAACAAGAAGCACATGGGGCTGGCCCTAGGAGGGAAAAGGTCCAACCCATGGAGCCCACATTTCATGCACGGGAGTTTCTTGCAGCGGTTTAGGACAGGAAGCGAGTCGATGTCACGCCAGCGACACCGCAGATGGGATGCTCAGCAGCCAACATGTAAATGGAATTGGGCAAAGCGCCTGCCACTAACAGCCTTTTTGCCTTTTTTTTTTTTTTTTTTTTTTTTTTTGGTGGAAAGCACCGTTTTTAGATATGGCAGGAGAAACGTGGCCTGCTGCCTGCTCAGAGCAGGTGCCCAGATGTCCCCAGGGAGCGCGGACGAGTGCTGGGAGGCTCCACCTCGGAGCCTCGCAGGAGGCGGCTGCCCACGAGCCAGGTACAGCTGCTCCGCAGTGACGCCTGGGAACTGCAACGGGCAATTTCAGGCTCAAGGCACCAATTTCCCAGTCAGGTTGTAGCTACACCGCGCTACCGCAGCGGCTTCGCAGCACAGCTATCGCACCGCTTAGTAAGTTATTCGTTTCTGGAAGCGGCCAAGAAGCACCGCAGATGATTTGCTTTCCCAAGGAAGCAGGCGTGTTTTCCTCTGTCAGGAACAAATGCAAGAGTATCTTCTCTGCCTCTCCTTTTTATTATGAGCATTTCATACACATGCAAAAAATATATTATTCTGCCTTTAATATTAGTGTATCTTTTAAAAACAAAAAAGGAGAATTAAACAGAATTTAAAGAATTTAAAATCCAGGTGTGTGCGTGCCTTTGTGGCAAGTGTGCACATCAGGCACAGGCAGTTTGAATATTTTATATTTCATAATTTTTTCACTTAAATAATTAACTAGTTTTAACTACTTGCTGGCCAGCCCTTCCAATGCCACATATTCAACCATGTGTTACAGCTCTGGCCATACCTTGCAAAGCTTTGTTTCGCCAATAGCTCTGAATCTAGACAAATCCAGGAGCAATGCTGGATTTTTAACTCCAAAAATTTGTGTTTCCTACATTGCTCTGAAGGACAACACCAATTTATTTCCTACAGCAAAACCAAGCAGCTCCATTTAATACCTTAGCGCTCAYGGGATGAACCAGTAACCAGACTATGATCTCTTAACACAGTAGGAGGAACCTGTCAGATGCAGCTGGTGATGCAGGTTTATCTGGCATCCTTTTTACCTCCCGCAGTCCAGAAGTTAAGAGGTTAAAATCCCACAGTTTGCTCTGGTTACAGTGCAGCACTGAGAGTAATGTGGCATGGAGCACTGGGAGAGAGCTCCACCCTTTGGATAAGGCATCAGAATTAAACCCTTTCTCTTCATTGTTCTCTTGAGAAAGTTCTCTCAGTTTATTTTTATTTCTTTGTGAATCTAACATCAAGAATGTCCTGATCAATATTTGCCCTTCCATAGCACAGCCCAGTGCTGAAGAATATTTACACATACATACATCTAGATGCATAAAGATGCAAATAAGTGCTTGGCAGAGTTTGCCAATGTGCTGCTTGGTGTTTGCCTACCTGCATATTCACAGCAAGTGTCTTGTAGCTACCACATCTCTCCATAAAGGCTGAGTGTTAGTGGGATTTAACTTACTGCTTCTTTAATCTGAAATTCTGATAATAATAATAAAATGACAGTATTCAAGTCTTGATTCAATAAATCATTCCAGCAATTAATTTTGACTTGGTGAGAAGGGGGAGACCTGGAAACAAAGTTTTCCCATAACATCAAAATGCAGACTCCTGACCCGTGTCAACACTTTGCCGCTAAGTTCTCTTAGGCTATTTATAGAGCTATAGTAATAGGAAAATAATACATTAAGAAAATGATATGGCAACACTTAGAAACACTTAACGACACTAACTGCAACACTTGTAACAAGGGAACACTGAGTGAAAACTGGTAGGTGATATGAGCTTGGTAATATTTCACACTGGCTGAGACTGCTTTTAAAATATTGCATCCAATTCTAATATCTGTATTTTCAGAAGGCTGTTGAAAAAGAACTAGATCAATCTCTGAAAACAGGCACCCACATACTTCAGCTTCTAAAAAAAACCCTCGTATTGAAGAAACAGAAATTTCAGGAACTTTCTTATAATTTTAATATAAGGAAAGATTAATAGGTGATATCATTATAGTTTGCAATTACAGCCTATGCAAGGGGGAAAAATACCTTTCACAGGCAAAGGATCTCTAATACCTCAGCCAAAGAATGACACAAGCTCAGGAGAATCTGAGAGCAATAAAGTCAAACTGGAAACAAAGATAGCCTTTGTTTATTTAAACTGGAGGATTAATTTACTATTGGAACAGATTGACCAAGTATGTGGTAAAAACACTATTACTGTGTAGCCCTTAAATCAGAATTGGTCATATTAAAGAAGCAGAAGGGAGAGGCAGGGAGATTCCCTGCATGGCACCCCTGTCCACATTTATGCCTGATGTCAGCACTGAGATGAATCCTTAGGTGAGGAATGGGCATGGAATCAGAGCCCAATTCCAAATGCTGTTCAACATGGGAGAAGTCCACATCTGCATGTTATGACCTGGATCTATCCACAGGTGTCCTATAACACCGGTGAGGAATTCAGGAGGTTCGCTCAGCACCACGGCTCCGTGCCCTGGTGCTGCTCTCCATCAAAGTGCACTGCTAAGACTCCACTGATAGTAAAGATTGATTTAAAAGACCTTTCTACAACCTAAGCAAACACTGAGCCTGGTTAATGTTACATATCATATCCTCTTGTYGTTTGCTGCTGCTCTGTATGCTTACTAAGTCCCTCACTCCCCCTCAGCACCATCCCCAATTTTACTGTGGAGCAGCTGGCCCTTTGGAGCTGAGCACGATCCGTAAGCCTGAACTGCAGCCGTGTCCCACTTACTAATACATAACACTGACCTCACTTAGGATCTGCACCAAAGCATCACACTGTCAGGGTTTGGGGTCAGCTCTTGGCAGACTTCCTACGTTACAGGAATCTCCATGTCAGTACTGCGCAAAAAGAACTTCCCTCCACTAAGATCCTAATTTTTAATCAGATCGTCTGCATTGCTGTACCAGGATTCTGACTTCAGTCTAACACAAGATATAGAAGAAGGCAGCATGAACAGAAAAGAATAAAGCGGTTGCTCCCACTCTGTTTTTAACTTTTATAAGAAAACACCTTATTTTGCATGGGTTATGCTCCTTACAGCAAAGTCAGCAGCAGCAYGACAAAAACATTTGTGTTCTTCCCACCTATAAAGAAAGAAAACCTACYGGAGTGTGTCATGTTTTGTCTTTTCTCTCTCTTATCCTTTTTTTTCCCTGAATTGCTGGTTCCCTTTGTGCTCCTTGCCAGCAAGATGAGTGATGCTGCTTCCCAACAAGAGATACATCTATAGAAACTGATTCTCAATTACACCGAGCTCCCACTGTGGCAGCTAAGGAAGCCTTAGCACAGTCACCAGAGCATGTTTATATGTGAACAAGATCATAGCGCCAAGCAATATGGTGATGATAATAGTGATGCAGATAAAGCATAATGTACACACACCTAGACAGTCCATTGGCATTACCTGAGTGGTAGAAGAGGCATAAGCAACAACCAAGAATCAGGCTCTTAGTTTGCAGTTACTCTGAATATAGTTTGTAGGATTTGTACATTTAATTAATGCAAAATGTGGAGACAGCTGCACAACCCTATAATCTTTAAAGGCAACATGTTAAAGACACTTTTGTCCAACACTTCTAGAACAATGGAACAAGGATAACTAAAAAGATCAACGAAGTATTTTGTTACACTTGTTTTCCTTGGATTCTCTCATTTTCAGAGTCAGGAAAGACACTTTATGTCACTTAATTAGAACAACTGGGAACTTYCTTTTAAAAAATTTACTAATTTAAACCAAATTAACTCAGGGAAGTCCCATGCCCTTGTTTGTACACAAGATTACACTACAAAAGCCTCTAAACTTAAAACCTATGGCTTCATTAATTTCATACAGAATACGTCTTTTTTTTGTCTCCCCCCTGCAGAATGGAAAGGAGCTTTGTGGGAACTACTGGGAGAAAAAACACTTGAGTTTCTGGCCCTGCATATGGTGACGCACATAGTTTAATTTCAACATACCAGTAGACCTACTGAGCTCAATGATTCAGATCTTTATGCAATAAAAATCAATGTATTTTCACTGAAACTTACAGAAGCAACACCAAATTATTTTGCAAAGCATTTCTTGAGATTTCAGTGAACCAGATCACATAAATTTGCATGACAAAGCCTTCAGCCTCCCAATAGAACTTTCAAATTCTCTGTGCCTCCTTGAACAAACCCTTAAGAAAATCATAATAATTATAATAAAAGTTTTGTAGAGAGGTTTTGTCGTAAATATTTTTATATGAATTGGG